>NW_019154095.1:16971757-17067384 GCF_002288905.1 Enhydra lutris kenyoni | reverse complement strand
TGCGGGGCTCCATCCCAGGACCCTGGGATCATGACCTGAGCTGAAGGCAGAGGCTTTAACCCACTGAGCCACCCAGGTGCCCCAAAAGATTTTCTTTATTTGACAGCACAAGCAGGGGGAGTGGCAGGCAGAGAGAGAAGCAGGCTCCCCTCTGAGGAGGGATCCCGGGATCATGACCTGACCTGAAGGCAGATGCTTAACTGACTGAGCCACCCAGACATCCCATCACTAATTATTTTAATAACAAATACTTGGGGTGGGGGGGAAGGAGACTGGGTAAATAAATTGTGGTACATTCACGTTGTATAGTGAACACTGTATACAGCAGTGAAAATGCAGGGACCACGGCCTGCATAGACCAGCATGGATGAACCTAACAAGGAACTGGGTGAAAAGTCAAGCCACAAAAGGATACTGGACAATAATACCATTTATATAAAGTTTAAAGCATTCTCCAGGGGCGCCTGGGTGGCTCAGTTGGTTAGGCATCTGCCTGTGGCTCAGGTCATGATCCCAGGGTCCTAGGATTGAGCCCCACGTCGGGCTCCCTGCTCAGTGGAGAGACTGCTTCTTCCTCTCCCTCTGCCTGCTACTCCCCCTGCTTGTGCCCTCTCTCTTCTCTCTCTGTCAAATAAATAAATAAAATAAAAAATCAAACCTATTTAAAAAAATACATGCCCCCAAATACTACATATTGTTTTGGAATAAATAAACTATGTCATTAAAATATAAAATACAATCTCTTCTGAGGTGAGAAAGTGGGAATAAGTAGTCAAGGAGGGATTCAAAAAGGACTTCAATTGTATTCTCAGTGTTTTATTTTTTTAACTTTTCATGGTATATACACAGACATTTTATTAAATTATACTTTACCTGTTTTGATAATTGCTTTTAAAGATAGAAGAACATCTTACAGGAAAGTCTTACAAATAGATTAGGGGAAAAAAATTAAAAGAAGTAGCAAAATATATGAGCACATAATTTCTGAATAAAAATCTGTAAGTAGATGGTCAATAAGGAATATATGGAGGGGACATTATTCTTGTTAGTAAGTCAATGAAATGTAAACAATATGACACTTTATACCACTTACAAATATGGCAAAGACCTTTATGAAATTATAATACCCAGGTAGGGCATGTGAAATAATGATCACTCTCAATAGATTATAGGTAGAAGTGTAAATTGGTACAAACATCCTCAAATGTGGGGGACCTGCTGGCTCAGTCGGTGGAACATGGGCCTTTGATCTCAGGGTTGTGAGTTCAAGCCCCATGTTTAGTGTAGGACTTACATTTTAAAAAAAGAAGAAAGAAAGAAAAAAAAACACTTTAAAAAAAGTCTTAAATATAATTTGGTGATAAATATTAAAAGCCTCCAAGGATGCATATTATATAGCCTATTAACTACCTGAATAGTAATCCTAGGGAATTAATCAGAGATAGAAGATAGTCATCACCTTATTAATTACAGCAGTGAAAAATTAAAACAATGTTAAAGTCACATAGCAGAAGTTTGATTAAATAAATCGTGAATGTATTAGGCAGTTATTAAAAATCACATAGTAAAAAAAATCACATCGTAAAAAATGCAGACACAAGAACACTTTATAAGGAACACCTTATAAAGAGACGCTTTATAAGCATCTGTCTTCTGCTTAGGTCAAGATCTCAGGGTCCTGGGACCAGGCAGAGTCCTGTGCCAGGCTCCCTCCTCTGCGGGGAGTCTGCTTCCCACTCTGTGTGTGTGTGTGTGTGTGTGTGTGTGTCTTAAATAAAATCTTTTAAAAGTTAAG
The DNA here is from genome assembly GCF_002288905.1 of Enhydra lutris kenyoni. Classification (NCBI taxonomy): domain Eukaryota; kingdom Metazoa; phylum Chordata; class Mammalia; order Carnivora; family Mustelidae; genus Enhydra; species Enhydra lutris. The sequence goes on along the minus strand of NW_019154095.1, from coordinate 17,065,589 downwards.
GATTTTAAGGGAACAAAGGAAATTGCAAAGAACGAACATTCTCTGCCAGGCCAGGAAATACCCTAACCATATCAGAGGCAATAAATCAATGGTAAAATTCCCCATGCTGTTTGAAGAGTAAAGATGGGCCTAACACATATTCTTGAGTTGTTTTTGCAGGATTGAAACTGTGCCGCATAGGTTAATGAGTTTTAGCAGAAAATGGAAAACATATTTTTCAGGGAACTATTTCTCCCTGGTCAACTATTACTTATTTTCAGATCCACTAATATATATTCTGTCTCTGCAGAAGTCTGGACGCAGGGTCAACTGATTAGGTTTCAGCCATATAAACAAGCAAGGCCCTGCATGCCTGACGTGAGCCCAGGAGCCCATCCAGGTTACATCTGCTCTCAGAGCACATCACCTTCTATTACAGGGGTCTTGAAACTATATTTTCCAGATTCCCTTGCCTCCAGGGTCCTGTGTTTAATCTGCATTTTGCTAATAAAATATACTCACCATGCTTTGGTGAGATGAAAGAGGTTCTTCCTCTGCCAACAGCGGTATGCAGGCTTAAGCAGATGGGAGTTTTCTCAAGGGTTGACAGAATTGTGCATTCCACTGCTTTAAACAGACGCAAGGAATTTGTGACTTTGGCAGTGGTTTCCTGACTTGTGGGTGTTATTGGAAACTTTCTGACCTCTGGATTAAGGTATGTGATGACCAGAGCCAAAGGCAGACATTCAACCAACTGAGCCACCCAGGTGCCCCTTTTTGGTTCTTATCTTAAAAAAAAAAACAAAAAAAAACAACTTTAGGGTCCAAGACAATTCAAAGGGGAAAGAATAGCCTTTTTAGCAATGGTGCTGAACAATGGGATAAACACATGCAAAGGAATGAAATTGGACCCCTACCTCACTCTGTCTTCAAAAGTTAAATCAAAATATATCGTAGACCTAAATGTAAGAGCTAAACTATAAAGGTTTAAGATTTATGTAAGTGTAGATATTATATGTTTATGAAAAATAAAATTAAAAAAAGATTTACGTAAGTGTAAATCTTTATGACCTTTGATTGCGCAGTGGTTTCATAGATAACGAGAAGCAACAACCAACCAAGGGGAAAATACAAATTGTGCTTCTCAAGATTAAAAACTTCTGTGCTTCAAAGGACACCATCAAGAAAGTGAAAATACAACCCACAGAATGGGAGAAGATATTTGCAAATTGCATAACTAATAAGGATCAAGTACCCAAAATATTTAAATAACTCTTAACAATTCAACAGCAGAAAGACCCTAGTAACCCAATTTTAAAATGGGCAAAGCATCTGCATAGACATTTCTGTAAAAGAAAGGTACAAATGCTAACAATCATATGAAAAGGTGCCCAACATTGTTAATCATTAGGGAAATGCAAATCAAAACCACAATGAGAGCAGTGCCTGGGTGGCTAAGTCAGTTGAGCGTCCAACTCTTGGTTTTGATTCAAGTCATGGTCTCGTGGGTCATGAGATGGAGCTCCACATTGGGCTCTGTGCTCACTGGGAAGTCTGCCTGAAAATTCTCGCCCTCTGACCCTCCTCCCACTCTCTCTCTCTCTAATAAATAAAAAAAATCTTTAAAAAAAAATCACAGTGAGATACAATTTTAACCCACTAAAATGTCTAGAATGAAAAAGATGTAACAAGTGTTGACAAAGATGTGGAGAAACTGGAATCCTCATACACTGGAGTAGGAAGTAAAACATACAGCTGATGTGGAAAACAGTTTGACAGTTACTCAAAAAGTTAAACATAGTTCTCTATGACCCAGCAATTCTGCTCATCCATATATACCCAAGAGAATTGAAAACTTAGATCTACACAAAAAATTGAACACAAATGTTCATAGTAGCATTATTCATAATAGCCAAAGAGTGAAGTGTCTTTTTTTGTGAGATGTCTGTTCCCAGCTGTGACTTTTTTCCTTAGACTAATTCTTTCAAATCACATTGTTCTTTATACTGTCCGGTACAAATGGAATACTTTTATAGGATGCAAATACAAAAGGAAGGAAGTACGTGTCCTGGCTTTAACCAGTGAGAGGAGCAGAAATTATCCCTGGCCATCAACAGGAGATAGATTTGGAGACTGAATTGCACTTTAAAAGACTTTATTAACCAACTACTTTTTATTTCTTAATTTTTTTTTAGAGAGGGAGGGAACTAGGAGCAGAGGCAAAGGAAGAGAGAGAATCTTAAGCAGGCTCCATGACCAGTGTGGAGCCCAACACTGGGCTCTATCTCCCAACCCTGAGAGTATGACCTGAGCCAAAACCAGGAGATGGTCACTTAACCAACTGAGCCAGCCAGGCACCACTCAACTACTTTTAAAACTGAACATTCTGGGGCACCTGGGTGGCTCAGTGGGATAAGCCTCTGCCTTCAGCTCAGGTCATGATCTCAGGGTCCTGGGATCAAGCCCCACATCGGGCTCTCTGCTGAGCAGGGAGCCTGTTTCCCCTCTCTCTCTCTGCCTGCCTCTCTGCCTACTTGTGATCTCTGCCTGTCAAATAATTAAAAAAAAAAAAAAAAAAAACTGAACATTCTATCATAAGCATTTTCCTAATCATTAAAAGTATTTGCATAAGGAAATTACTGAAGTGTAATATACATGCGGAAACTTGCGCTTAAGTTAATCATATAATCATCACAGCATTACTTATCATAAAACATGGTCAGCATTAGAAGAATTAACACCTAAGTATACGGTTTGAAGGATTTTCATAAACTGAACACATACCTCCACGTGATTAAGTCCTCAGAAGTGCCTCTATACAAGCACTGATTTTTTTTTTAAAAGATTTTATTTATTTGACACAGAGAGATCATAAGTAGGCAAAGAGGCAGGCAGAAGGGGGTGGGGAGGAAGCAGGCTCTCCGACAAGCAGGGAGCCCAATGCAGGGCTCGATCCCAGGACCCTGAGAACTTGACCTGAGCCGAAGGCAGAGGCTCAACCCACCCTCGAGCCACCCAGGAGCCCCTGATTTTTTTTTTTTTTTTTTTAAGAAAGATTGTATTTATGTATTTGAGAGAGAGAGAACATGAATGGAAGGAGGGGCAGACGGAGAAGCAGGCTCCCTGCTGAGCAGGGACTCTGACGCAGGGCTTCATCCCAGGACCCTGAGATCATGACCTGAGCTGAAGTTGGACATTTAACTGACTGAACCACCCAGGTGCCCCCAAGCATTGATTTTTAAAAGCTCTATTATAGTCTATTGTAATTCTAATGCTGACCTTTTTTTTTTTTTTTTTTTTTTTTTTTTTTGTAAGTAATTTTGTTTTTTTTTTTTTTTTTCCTCCCAACCCACAACGCCGCCCCCGCCATCCCACTTGCCCCTCTGGGTTGGACTCTAAGGATAGTCCTTCCAGTGACTTGCTTGTAATGGTCTTAGAGTACTTTACCACCCCCTTGGCTATCAACTGTTTCCCCTTGATTATCCCCAATCCTGGAAAGCCCTGTTTGTCCATACTGTCTCCTCAGGGCTATTGAGTGTGGTGAGAGAAAGTCTGGACCATGCGGGTTAAGGCCACTACAAATTCATGCAGCCTGTTCAAGGCCCTCACTACCTGCTGCGGTATGTTCTGTGTGTGTAGGCTGGGCTGTTTGTCTGCCTTCATGCTCGTGAGTAATATTGACATACCTTTCTAAGTGATCACTTCTAACTTAGTATTATCTTTGCCAAGTTTTAAAGAGTAGAAGCTCACTTGCAATTTTATATTTTGAAAAGAATGCAGATGGTTGGTTTTGGAAGCTTCGATGCTCGTGCCATGCTTCCTGTGGTGGGGCAGATAGGGTAAGTGAATGACTTTAAGTGGGACACAAACTTTGTACGTGTTTCTTTAGTGAGTATGAGAGTGAAATATAGTGAATCCACTAAATTCAGTGTTCAGCGATGCCATGGCTTAGAAAGAGGACAAGTTTTTAAAAGTAAGCTGAGCTAAAGTTAAAGAAAAACTAATTATGGGGCGCCTGGGTGGCTCAGTTGGTTGAGCATCTGCCTTCCGTTTAGGTCATGATCCCAGGGTCCTGGGATTGAGTCTGGAGTCGGGCTCCTTGCTCAATGAGGAACCTGCTTCTCCCTCTCTCCTGCTTGTGCACTCTCTCTGTCAAACAAATAAATAAATCTTTTTTAAAAATAAGAATAAAAGAGAGAGAGAGAGAAACTGTAACGATGTGACCGGCCGGGCAGCCAGCAGGCAGAGGCGCTGTGACAGCGACCACGGGATCACACAGTTTCACTACCCCTCAGCAGTCTTCACAGCTTTCTCTCGGGGCCCTCCCAGAGGGAGAAACAGAGAGAGTTATGTAGGCTGTGCCAAGAAAAGGGAACCAGACCCTCAACATCGTACTAAAATAGGGCTTACTTCTTGTTTTTGGCCTCTTCATGTGACCTATCTCATAGGTCAGTTTTGTGCCTGTTATGTAAGTGGTTATCATGGCTCAGCCAGATTTTCAGTGTATTAACATATTCGGAGATCATAGCAGCCTTTCCATTTTGAGACCAAAATTTTCAAATTACCTCTAGATGAGAATGAGTCTCTAGTTCGTGGAACAAGCCAATACAAGAATCTGATTTAGAGCTTTTTAAAAGTCATCTCCACATCCCACATGGGACTAGAACTCACGATCCCCAGATCAAGAGTCACACCCTCTACTGAGTGAGACTGCCAGGCGGCTGCCCCTGATTAAGATTTCTGTTGTTTTTGTCTGGCTAAACTCGCCATCCAGGATCAAGTGGAACTGTTGGAGATTCAGTGTTTGGGTGTCCAGCATTTACCACTTGCCTTTTGGTTGGCAGTACCTTCTGTTTTTACCTATCACCTTTCCTTGCTTCCATGCCCAAACTGTTAAGTCCTAAGGGAAGAAACCATGTCTTTTTTTTTTTTTTTTTTTAATCTTCAGTACCAGTACTATAGCTTGTGAAAATAGGTACACAAATTTCTACGGGCAGACACCAGGAATATACACCCAGTACTTGAAAAACAAAACAAAACAAAAACCTAGTATGGAAGAGTTCAAGCCTAGGTCTCATCAACACACCATCTGGCATTTTCTCAACTCGGTTTCGTGGATGTATAAGCTGAAGGCGGGAGAGAAGCTATCAGTTAAATGTCTTCTTTCTCTTTCCCAATAGAAAAAGCAAAATGCAGTACACCAGGGGGAAGACACTGTTGTAGGAATTACACAGCAGCCAGAGGGAGGAGAGGCTCCGGGCCTCCACGGCCAGCATTATATAAGCAATGATGAGCTGGGTGTGGGCCCAAGTGAGCGCTCGATAGAGCAGGTGCATCGGCCAGGATCTGATAAACAAGCCGGCAGAAGTGTGAATCAGGTAATCGGCCTCCACCATCAGACCCCAGCACAGGAAACCGAACACCTGTCCTGGATGGAGCCCATGCCACCAGGCTGAGAAGGCAAAGGTCTGCAGCAGTGGCCAGGCCCCGCCCTGCTGGAACACGAGGCGTCGGAGCCACCGCGCTGTGCTTTGGTTCCACTTTCTCGTGAACAGGGAGATCCTGTGGGTCGTTTCCAGTGTCCAGATGCCTGCATCGGGGAGGTAGCCCTCCTCACTGGGGCTGTGACCAAACCCAGGTCCAAAGCCCGCGGCGTGGAGGAGGGCGTCATCCAGGATCCAGCAAGAGTAATAGGTGAGTTTGAAGAGCCCGGCTGTGGACCACATGACTCGAATACACTCGAGCTGCTGGCAGTCAGCCAGACCTGCTCCTGCTCTCACCACCTTCTCCAAGACCACCTTTAGGCACTCGAGGCCCAGGATCTGCAGACCCCTCTGGCTCAGAGCCCAAACGGAGAGCCTGGGACTCAAAGTGCCAGACCCTTGAACACGAGCCTGGAATTTCTGGAAGGAACACAGGGGGCCTCCTAGGAGAGCAGGGAAAAAGAGCAAGTAGCTGATGTAGGGCAGCATCTCACACAGATGCTCAGACAACGAGCTTCTTTCCCCGATGCCTCTTGATGCTGCCTTCACTTTTCCCTCACGGATATCCAGAGAGAGGGATGTCACCCTCTGGGTCAATAGCATGAGGGAAGAAAGAGTGATGCAGAACCTGAAAGAGATTTATTTCAAATGTAAAGATGCTCCACAATTTATTTCATCCCATTCCAGTCCCTCACACACGACCCCACAGCGAACAGCAGCCCTGAACAATGGAGACTGATGTTCAGCCCTGCGGTGTCCCCACAAAGATTCTTGTTTTTTTTTTTTTTTTTAAGATTTTATTTATTTATTTGACAGACAGAGATCACAAGCAGGCAGAGAGACAGGCGGAGGGGGGGTGCTGGGGGGAAGCAGGCTCCCTGCTGAGCAGAGAGCCCGATGCAGGGCTCTATCCCAGGACCCTGAGATCATGACCTGAGCTGAAGGCAGAGGCTTAACCCACTGAGCCACCCAGGAGCCCCACAAAGATTCTTGAGTTACTTCTCACCACAGGCTGCTCTGGTTAGGATCAAAGGGTAAATGGGGAAATGAATCATTAGAGAGGCAACCAGAAAAATGACAAGGGATATTGTGGGAGAAATATTGTTAGTATATTTCTGGGAATGGCTTCTATAGACTAGGATCTGGGACCTGGGAGAAATTTGCCACAGAAGGGACACAAATTTAGCATTCAAGAGATTATAGGAAGGCGAAGATTTTAAATATGAACCGGTCCTTGTCAATAAGATTCTGCAGCTTTGGCCCCTGTGCTCAGGAACGGTGAGTCAATCTTGGGGTTCAGGGTGTGCACTGAGTCATTAGCAATTTGAGGTGTGTTCTTAACCAGTCACCTGAACTGCTCCTGCTTCATTGTCACTAGGTAGAGAAGATCCTGCTGACAAGGTTTTTATGGAGAAGAGTAATGAAAATTACATGATGCCCTCTACAATCAGGAACGCTGTCCTGTGGAGAGAAAATGGCACAGTTTCCCACATTTCCCACAGTTTCTATCTGTGAGTCTGAGGATTTAAGGACAACTGACCTTCCCTGACTGATCCAAACAGTAGGCAAAGTAGCCTCCAAACGCCACCAACCCCTGTTTGTACACCTGCTATTGTGGGCTGAATGTGTTTCCCCCAGATTCATGTGTTGAAGCCCTAACCCCCAGTGCTTCAGAATGTGACTGCGTTTGGAGACAGAGTGAGTAAGTTAAAATGAGGTCATTGGGGTGAACCCTAATCCAGTATGACAGGCATTCTTATAAGAAGAGGAGATTAGGACACAGACATACAGACACACACACACACACACACACACACACAGGGAAGACCAGGTGAAGACAAATGGAAAGACAGCCATCTACAAGCCAAGGAGAGAGGCCTCGGAAGAAGCTGAACCTGCCAACACCTTGACCTTGAACTTCCAGCCTCCAGAGGAAGTACATTTCTGTTGTGTGAGTCACTTCCTCTTCAGTACCTTGTTTGGGCAGTCAGAGCAAACTAATACATCTTCCCATCTCAGCTCTGGCTCAGACTTCTTCCCATCGACCAGATCCTGTTCAGCTCGCTCCTCCAGCCCCTATCAGGTCCCTGCTTCTTACCAAAATCCTAATTCACCACACCCCAGTCAGTACTCCCTACCCCCTACCTGCCTGCCATCTCGCCTCTTCTCCCAAGAAGCAAACCCTTAAACCTTTGGTGAAAACAGTGAGGATGAAGAAAAGAATTCTAGGTGTGGCAGAGATGGTAGAATGAGAGCACCAATGGCAAACTGGAGTCAGACAGGTGACCCGCCTCGACAGGTCTCAGCCCCTGTTCTCTCTGAGTGACCACAGACCCACACCAGTTGTGGTAAGACAGGAAGCCAGGGACCACAGGGCTCAAGATCGCAGAGATACCTGTTCTCCCCTAATCTGGGTGATCTCACTGACTCATGAAAAGCACTTCTCTAAATGGTAATCAGTGCCTGATTCGTTTCCTAGACTGGTAACTACGCTTCTTCTGGGAGGACGGAACAGCTGAGTCTCAATGAAAGCAAAACCCTTGCATAGCAGCTTCCACTGGAAGGCAGCGAAGGTTTACAGTGAGTTTATACCTTCCCGGTGCCGCTGAAGGGGGAGCAGAGGCTGCCGACTGTGTGTCTAAACCAGCCAGTCTGAGTTGAGCCGACTGTGCTTAGTCGCTTCTAGGCAGATGCTTCTGTGGGCCCTGGGACTCCTGGTTCGATGCCCTTTTCAGGTACAATGATAAGTACAGTGAAGTGCCAGGCACTGTGTGACATGGGCAACATGTGGTGGTTACTTATAGTCATTAATATTATAAATAAATTATATTATAAATAAATTAATATTAATTACATTTATATTAATTATCTCGAACTTAAGAGTCTTACAATACAGGTATTGTTATAGACACACACACACACACACACACACACACACACTTGTTTTTTTAGGAAAAGAAATTGAGACTGAGAGGTTAAATGACTTGCCTAAGGTCACACTGCCCCAGTGTGCAAGAATTTGTATTCAAACTCATCCCCCAGGTTCTCTCCACTTTCACCATGGTGCAAGCGCAGCCTTGGCTGGGTTAGTATAACCAAGTGAGCTTTACCTCGTGGAAGGACGTTCTCGAAGATAGTATTCGGTGTAGTGCAGCCCCAGGTGACAGAGCGTCTGCCAGCTCATCTGGGAGATGAAAGCCCACCTGTGCACATCCCGTGGGCCAAGCCAGGAGATCAGCACCGCAGCCCACAGAGCAGGGATGAGGACAAGCACAGCGAATGAACCCATGGCCGCCAAGGCCAGGGCGCCCCCTCCAGCCAGGAGAAAGAGGTACCTGAAAGAGAAAGGACAAGTGTGAGACTGACTTGGAACGGTGTAACAAAGGAGTCACACAGATGTCATTCTCAATAACCCAATGGAGGTAAGCCCCATGTATCACCTGAAGAAGCCATACTGTTACCACCCAAAGTCTTCCTTTTGTTTTTCTGAAGGAATGAACCGAGGGAGAAAAAGCCAAAGTCCATTTGCAAATGACTATCTCAGGAGACAACTTTTTAAAAAGATTTTATTTATTTACTTATTTGACACAGAGAGAGCATGAGCAGAGGGGAGGAGCAAGGGGTGAGAGAGAAGCAGGCTCCCCGCTGAGCAGAGAGCCCAGTGCAGGGCTCGATCCCAGGACAACGGGATCATGACCTAAGCTGAAGGCAGGCGCTTAACCGACTGAACCGCCCAGGCGCCCCTCAGATGAATTTTGATTCCTACCTCAGTGATCCTGCGAACCTCTCTTTGATGTCCGTCACTTAAGTGGGAACGACACCCCTGACAATCCTGTGGGTGACGGTCCAGAAGGTTTCCTGGTGGGGACAGCTTACAAATCTAGTGGCTTGCTGCCTGAATGAAGGGTTGTAAAGCCAGCGTCAAGGATCTAGGAGAGCTCTCTAGACATCGCCCCATGGAGATGAGCCTCTTTCCTTGTCGCTGGGTTGCTCTGTCCTGAACCATTCTGGAGACAGTGGGAAAGGGGATTCTGTGCCTCTCTCTGCTAAGTGTTTGAAAACTCAGTTAGAAAATCTTTATATGTGCTCTTAATCCTCTCAACTGCTCTTCCAGATCTTACAAGTTGGTGGGGTTTTTTTCATGTTGTTAAAGGACCCACATGAGTGGTTTGTGGAAACTACTTCCCTTGGAAGCTGGCAGGTGCCCTGAGGATGTGCAGAGACCTGGGAAATTTCACATGATAAGATCTCAGTTCTTCTTTCCACTTGAACTCATGACCCCACCCTCAAGAGTCCCATGCTCTCCCAAAGGAGTCAGCCAGGTGCCCTTGTTCATTTTAATTGGTGCCAAATTAATAACTCAGAATGGAGAGGTGTGAAAATCGGTATGACTATTCAGGGATAGGAAAATTGAGTCAAAGCGGTCTGTGTCTTCTCGACCACCACAGGGTATATATCACGGCTCTGTGAGATCGGGACACACACACATAGGTGAGAATGTCTTTCTTGGGAGAGACTGGTGGACGCCCCAGTATGAGACGCTCTATCATACAAGGCCTGGCCCATTCCTGTGCTTCTCTTTGAGCTAACCCACCCCAGTTAACGCTGTGGGCCAAGCCTTTACCTCCCTGCCGCGGAAAAATGAGGGGAATACGTATTCCTTACACAGTGAAGCCTAAGGTGTCATTGAAATGTCTATACACATACAATGCAGACTACATGATATACTGAGTGCTTATTTTATTCTAAGCATTGTGCTAATAATCCCTGCATTAAAAACTATCTTTATTTAATCCTTAAAATAACCCCATGAGATAGGCATTATTATTTCCATTTCATGGATCAACTTGGAGAGAATTTATTCACATACATAAGAACACTCAGGGAGGGAGGGACCCAGGACCCATCAGGGTCCTTCGGAGACATCCGAAGCCAGCAACCTTAACCCTGTGGGAATGAACCTTTGTTTTTGCACTTGCTTTGCCTTATTATTTGTGATTCTTTATCAAGAGGAAACTTTTTTTTTTACAATGCCCCCCTTCCTGACCCCCATCTCCTAAATGAAGGTAAGGGCCATCCACCAGTTGTGAACAGCTGATAACATACCACAGTTTAGTCAAACTTAGAAAGTCTAACTGATTAGTAGATACAGCTGGATTTTATTAAAAATCCTCAATGTATAAAAAATCTTAATTTCTAAAATAAGTGAATTATTAGGAGGTAGCCCTCTAGCAATGGATTTTTATTTTATAAAAGGATATTCCACAAACTTCTTTAAAAACAAGGACTGTGTCAGGGTCCCTGAGTGGCTCACTTGGTTAAGCGTTGGACTCTTGGTTTGGGCTCAGGTCTGATCTCAGGGTTTTGAGATCAAGCCCCACCCCCACCCTCCCCTGTGTCAGACTCTGAGCTGCTTGTTTTTCTCTCTCCTTCTCCCTCTGCCCCTCTCCATGCTCAATATTTCCCTTTCTCTCAAATAAATAAAATAAACCTTTAAAACAAACAAAAAACAGGGACTGTCTCTCATGTATAGAACGTACTAGCTAGATCTAAAATAATTTCAATCAACTTGTCAAATCTCTAGTGATGATAATTTTTGAAACCTAGATTGAGATATAGCTAATCTAACATAATTTGTTTTGACTTATTCCATTTCTCTGAGAAACCATACAAAGGCATTTAAAGAATCAGTTATATATTTAACAAAATTTAATTTTATTGAAAATGATAAAATTCCATGAAATGAGGACTTAAACCTACCTGGCATGGGTGGGAAAAGAATCCAGAATGCAGAGATAATTAAACAAAAGTGCAAAAGGGAAAGCCGCCCCTTGATAAAGTGATACAGGATGGAGAAAGAACAGCGGAAGCCAATCCATTGTAAACTGGAACAAAGACTCGTCCTTTCCAGAGTCCCTAACTGGTGCCTCCCTGTGAGCAAAACCTCAACCAGGCTCTCTTGGATCTTTTTATATGGCTCAGAAGGGACTGGGTGAGTAAAGAGCAAACAGATCACCAGCGAGAAGCAGCATAAAAGTCGGCTTTCTGATAAAAGGGACTGCATTATAGAAACCAAAACGCGTTTTGGTGTTCTATTAAGAATGTACGGAAAACATTGCTTTCAGAAGTTCCCCTTTTGTTTGGTTTACATACTGCACTATTTGCCTTTCCAGTCATCTGACTGTCATATTTTCTTCACTAAGTTAATGAAAAATCTCATTTTCCAGTTGTGGACAGATACGTGGCCAGCTGGGGAGGGCAAGCAAGAAAGGACATGAGAATGAGGAAGCGAGACAGGTTCTCAAAGAGCAGGAAGATTCCTCTTCCCAACCACCGTTGTCCTCCTAATGCTATTTCTTTTTTTTTTTTTTTAATAGTACCTATCACCACCTCTTCTATATCTATTCCTCAATTAGTTTATGGTCTGCCCCCTGCCAGAATGTGAGCTCTACAAGGGAGGAACTTTGTTTTGTTTATTGCTGAATCCCCCGCACATAGAACAGTGCTGGACATATGCTATGTACTCAGTAAATACCGGTTAAACATTAAAAGGTCTTAAGGAAGTGAAGTGTTGAGAGGAACATGTAAGGAGAAGCTTTTCTTTGGAGTGTGTACAAGAACTACAAGAGACACTGCCTAGAAGCAAGAAAAGAACAGGCTATCTCTTTGGTGAGTCCCTATCCTGAGCTCAGAGTATTACAACGATGTGACTGACTGCCATTTCCCATCCCCAAAGACATATGCAAGAGTGAGCAGCCTTAAGTAAAGGACAGGAGAGTACAGCCTGACACGAAAGCACCTTAAGGGCAAGGACCATCTCTTAGTGAGAGAGAGTTCTGCAAAGAAGAAAAGAGAATCTCTTATTAACTGGGGGACTCTGAGCTAAGTCCCATCTCCTCTCTGAAACTGAGCTTGAGCTCCTTGATTAAAAAATTAGATAGAAGGGGCACCTGGGTGCCTCAGTCAGTTGGGCATCTGCCTTCGGCTCAGGTCATGATCCCAGGGTCCTGGGATCCAGCCCCACATCGGGCTCCCTGCTTAGTGGGAAGCCTGCTTCTCCCTTTCCCTATGCCCTCCCCTTGCTTGTGCTCTCTCTCTCTCAAATAAATAAATAAAATCTTTAAAAAATTACATACAATAATGCCTGTTTCAACAGAATCGTTATGATTAGATAAAGTATGTAAAATCACGGAGTCTAAAGCTGCTTGATGAATGTAGCTGAAAGTAAAACAGCTGGAGAACAATAAAAATTATTGCTTTTAATAGCATTATTGGGCTACCATTTTATGATAGACTGGTGCCAAGCACCAGGAATATAAAGATGAGTAAGACATGGCCTCTGCCTTCAAGCAGCTCTCAGTCTACGAGGGTGATGGAAATGGCAACGAATACTTTCATCAAAGAATGACAGGTGCAGGGTACCGTGGGTATCCTGTAGTGGGTAAGTAAAGAAGCAATTAGGGGCATGTGGGTGTCTGAGTCATCAAACATCTGCCTTTGGCTCAGGCTCTGATCCCAAGGTCCTGGGATCAAGCCCTGCATCACGCTCCCTGCTTGGTGGGAAGCCTGCTTCTCCCTCTCCCACTCTTCCTGTTTGTGTTCCCTCTCTTGCTGTGTCTCCCTGTCAAATAAATAAATAAAATCTTTAAAAAAAAATAAAGCAATTATCTGCAGAGATAGGCAATTTTTTTTTAAAGATTTTATTTATTCATTTGACAGACAAAGATCACAAGTAGGCAGAGAGGCAGGCAGAGAGAGAGGGAGGAAGCAGTAGGCGGAAGGAGGGAGGAAGTAGGCGATGGAAAAGAATTTGGATTTTATAAAGAATGGGAAGTGAAATAACTGGATTGGTTTTTACAGAGTGACTTTTGGCTACAGGAGAATGGCTTGGATGGGGGCTGGAGGGTGGGGATGGGGATGTGACGGGGGTGGAGGGAGCGGACTGCCCGGAAGAGCTGGCTGTTTAGAGAGGTGGCAGGGTCTTGCCCATGCATTCTGTGCAGGAGGTGAGCAAAGCCTAGGCTGCCTACAGAGTTTCTAGCTTGAGCATCTAGGTGAATGGTGAATCCCTTCACTGAGATGGAGATCAGAGCACCAACTGAGGGCGTAATTCAAAAGCTCTGTTCTATACGTCTTAGGTGTGATAGAACTTTGAGGCATCCAAGTGGAGATGCCAAGTACAATGAAGTAACCAGATGTGAAGCTCGGCAAAGAGGACAGAACTAGAGGTATCAACCCGAGAAAGCCGGCAGGTAGGAAGGTATTAACCTATGGGAATGCTGAGATCGCCCAGGAAGAGGTGAGCTCACACAAGAGAAAAGGGCGCAGGGGCCTGGCCGGAATCTTAAGCAGCAGAAGCAGACCGAAAAAGAACGGTGGCCTATGATGAGGTCGACAGGATGTGTGCCGGGTTGGACCAGGTCGCTGTTTTAAATCCAAGTCTGTCCATCCCAGGACAGCGCTATCAGCCAGAGCCCACGCAGTGTTGCCTTGTACCAGCCGCCACAGCCAGGGGGAGGAGAAACCTCCATCCCAGCAGGCCCCGCCCCGCCCGATCCTGCCAGGCGCTCCAATCGCTTGTAGAGATCATCGCTGGACCCAGGCGGTTGTGTCGATCTCCGCTCCAACTGGAGACCGGGTCCAAACCATGGCGGAGAAGACTCAAAAGAGGTGAGTCCGCTGTTTGAAAAAGCCTATTTCTACACTCCGCAGGCGCGGCAAATCTGCTTCTGGTCGCCAGTGGCAGGGACTGAGATGGTGTCTTCTCCCGGTAGCTCGGCCGAGCTGGTTGTTAAAGCCCAGAGCTGGCGGCCGCTGAGGGAGGAGGCGACGAAGGGGGTGTCAGGGAGGATGGGGAAGGGACGTGGAATCGGTGCCAGGAAGGTTTTTGTTCTTCGGTCCCGTCGTCCTCCTCCGCAACGCGCCGGCGCAGAGAGGGTCTCCGGAGGCGTTGTGCGGGGAGCCTGTCGTCGCCCACTGCCCCGGGACATAGAGGGACGCCCCCGCCCCCCCAAATCCTGCCCCGTTTGGTGCGCCTCCCACGGTCGGCGGCCTGTAACAGGATCTTCCTCCGAGCATTCCGAGACGGCCGCGGAAGTGCCGGCCACACCCCAGTCCCCTCCTGCCCAGTCGGGGGCGGTGTGTGTTGTGTCAGCGCGTCACCGTCGCTCGTCCAAAGGGGGGCCGCGCCCGCCCCGGAGCTGCGTGGATAAGCTCCTTCGCAAACGCGTGAGGACAGCGATGGGGCTTCTTCTCCAGCAGTCCTCACTGCTGGAAACGGGTGGTGGCAGAGACGGGCTGGGTGGGAGAAGGGCTTACTCCGAAAGCAGCCGCGTTGAGCACCCTCTACTGACTCTTCCTTGAACAGAAAAACCGATTCTGTAGTAATAAATGAAAATTTAGGGTTTTCTTCTCTTGAGGCAGTTATTTTAGTAGGTCCTCGGCTAAGCCTTTTCCTCCCAGCCGTCTGAGCCCCCCCCCCCCGCCCCCGCCACATCACTCTGAAGTGCAGTGGAGTCTACACGTAGATGTTTGGACTGTGTTTGAGTTGGTCTAGTCGTGAATTTAATTACTTTAGGCCTCAGAAGTATGCTGATCGGGACACAAACTCGACCTGGGTCCTCTCCCTTAGGCATAAGACTGGACAGAGGGACACTTGGGAATCGCTCCTTTCCTCACTTGTCTAGGACA
The DNA here is from genome assembly GCF_002288905.1 of Enhydra lutris kenyoni. Taxonomy (NCBI): domain Eukaryota; kingdom Metazoa; phylum Chordata; class Mammalia; order Carnivora; family Mustelidae; genus Enhydra; species Enhydra lutris. The sequence continues at coordinate 17,050,437 of NW_019154095.1, read as the reverse complement.
AGTTAAGTGTTAGCTAATGCCCTTTTCCTAAAAAATCATACTGAGAGGGAGGCTGAGGAAATGGAAACCAGGAAATAAGGTCTAAAACAGGAAGCATTTTAGAAAGCCTGGTTTATTTGACCAGGGCCTAATAAATTGCATTATTTTAACACACCCGCCACTCTAAATGAAAAGCATCAGAGGAATAGCACTTAGGAAAGGTGATGTATTCAAGACAGCATCATTCTGCTCTCATAGGAAAAATACCCAACATGTCAGGATGTTTCCAGGAAACTTTCAGCTAACAGAAAAGACATGATTGGTGTTCGGATAATGATGCCTCAGGGACCAACTGCTTCGGGAAATTTCTAGTATCTCGGCTTCAGTCTCCTCATCTATAAAATGAGAGGGTTCGGCTATTTCTGCTTTCTGTTCCATGGTACTCAAGTTTTTCATGCACTGGGTAGAAAGGTTATATTTTTTCTGGGACTTCAGTAAACACATAACCCAGATGCATCATTTCTAGAATTTCATTAACTTGTGCTTTGTAGAAAGTCGCTGTATGTCAAAATGATGGAAACAGATGTAGCTGTGTCTGATCTCACAAATATTTCTTGAAGATAGACTCAGGGGTTATCAGTTTGGGTTTGGTTCTTTTATTTTTTATTTATTTATTTATTTATTTATTTTTAAAGATTTATTTATTTATTTATTTGACAGAGATCACAAGTAGGCAGAGAGACAGGCAGAGAGAGGAGGAAGCAGGCTCCCCGCCGAACAGAGAGCCCGATGCGGGGCTCCATCCCAGGACCCCGGGATCATGACCTGAGCCGAAGGCAGAGGCTTTAACCCACTGAGCCACCCAGGCGCCCCGGTTTGGTTCTTTTAGAGTTTTAAAAATACTTGGTGGTAGGAGAAAAAATTGTGTATGTCTCCTTTTTTTATCTTTCCCTATCAGTAGGGAAGTTGGTGTGATTTAAGAAAAATATTTTTGGTGATACTTTGCACTTGTATTAGCGAATATTTAGGGGGATTCTGGAATGTGAATGATGGAGAGATACGTTAAGGCGTTTGTACCCTGCTAACTCTCAGACCTTTATTTCTGGTCTCGAACTCTCTAGCTCTGTGTTTTCACTTTCTTACTGGGTCTTTCTCTTGAATTTTCTATGGACCCTCAACCTGAATTAATCTAAAATTTAACAAAATAAGTTCATTATTTTCATATCCTTTCTTTTCTATGTACTGATGATTTTCAAATCTTCTCACAGATATACCAGATATCTAGTAAACCATCACATAATCTGTCATCGTCTTTTTTTTTTTTTTTTTTTTTTTTTTGACGATCTCCCCATTGAAACCTATCAGCTTTGTTCTCTGAGGCTGATGCATGACTTTTGTCCTGATAATTTCCCTCTGTCCTCACACACTGGGATCTCTGTTTCTAGAATCTATCTTGTCTGTTGGCTTTTATTTAGCTTGGTACATCCTTTGGCAGCTTCCTAATAAAGAGTACTTAAGAGATCTTTTTTTTTTTTTTAAGTAAGTAAGTATGAATGTAAGTATGTATGAAAGTAAGTATGAATGAAAGCAAGTATAAATACTTACTAAAGTAAGTATGAAAATGTCCTTATTCTCCTTCCATACTTGATTGCTAGTTTGGTTGGATAGGTAGCTCTAGTTTGAACATAGTTTTTGCTTAGCATTCTGTAGCTATTGTGTTCTGGTTTTCTAGCCTCCAGTATTGCCATTCTGATTATTTTAATCCCTCTGTGTGACTTTGGTTTTGGTTTTGGTTTTGGTTTTTTTGTTCTGCAAACTATAAGGATCTTTAGCATGGCATTCAGAAATTTGAAGAGGATGTTACTTGGTATGGGTCCTTTGCATTCGTATCCTTTTAGAGTTGAGATTAATATCCTTTAGTAATGGGAAATTTTCTTATATTATTCTTTAAATAGTTTTTTCTACAAATTCTTTTCTCCTTTCGAGATTTCTTTTTTTTTTTTTTTTTTTTTTTTTTTCTTTTCCTTAGAAAGAGAGAGACAGCACAGTGGGGGTGGGGGGCAGAGGGAGAGAGAGAGAAGCAGACTCTGCTGAGCTGGAGCCCAGTGCAATGTGGGACTCTATCCCAGGACCCATGAGATCATGACCTAAGCTGACCCAGGAGTTGGACACTGAACCAACTGCGCCACCCAGGCACCCCTTGAGGTTTCTTTTATTTGGATTCTCTTTTCTCATTTTTCTCTCCTTCCCCTCCTCCTCCCCATTTTGTTCTGCTTTCTGGAAGAGCTCTTTTTTTTAACCTCACTCCTAGTGATTTCAAATTTCGATCATGTTTTTAATCTCTTGGAGCTCTTTCTTCTTTTATTAATTTTTAAAAAATATTTTATTTATTTATTTGACAGAGAGAGAGAGATCACAAGTAGGCAGAGAGGCAGGCAGAGGGGGAAGGGGAAGCAGGCTCCCCGCTGAGCAGAGAGCCCAATGCAGGACTCAATTCCAGGACCCCGAGATCATGACCTGAGCCAAAGGCAGAAGCTTAACCCACTGAGCCACCCAGGCGCCCCTTGGAGCTCTTTCTTAGACATTGTTCCTTTTTCATAGACTTCTGTCTTGTTTTACGCAGTAATGTCTCTTATTTCTCTGAATTATAAGGTGTTTTTTTTTTTAAGTTTTCTTTTAGTACCTGAATTGTCTGTGTTTTCTCAAACTGTTCTTTTTCCTCTTTGTTTTGCTTTTTTTCCTTTTTAGTTGGAGGCTTTCCTGATTTATCTGATAATCTCTGGCTCTCCGTCCATTATTGAGAATGAGAACTAAACAACTGGAAGGTGGGGAGCGCCTAGGTGGCTCAGTGGGTTAAAGCCTCTGCCTTCAGCTCAGGTGATGATCTCAGGGTCCTGTGATCGAGCCCCACACCGGGCTCTCAGCTCAGCAGGGAGCCTGGTCCTCCTCTCTCTCTGCCTGCCAAATAAATAAATAAAATCTTAAAAAAAAAAAAAAAAAAGTAGTTTTGGGGAGCCTGGGTGGCTCAGTCATTAAGCGTCTGCCTTCGGCTGGGGTCATGATCCCGGGGTCCTGGGATGAAGCCCCTCATTGGCTCCCTGCTTGGTGGGAAGCCTGCTTCTCCCTCTCCCACTCCCCCTGCTTGTGTTCCCTCTCTCGCTGTGTTTCTGTCAAATAAATAAATAAAATCTTTCAAAAAAAAAAAAAGAGGACAGAAAAAAAAGTAGTTTTATCTTGTTTTGTCTTTTAATTGTTACGGAATATATAGTGTTCCAGTTAGGTGATGATTATATTTTATTTCATTACTCCTCCCCTTTTACGATTTCATTATTCTAAACAACATTGCCAATTTTTGCATATATATATTCCTCCTATTGAATTCTTGATGAGAGAACTCCAGAAATAGATTTCTGAGGTCAAGCATTGTGACTGTGTTGATGATTCCTGTTGCATATTGATACAGTATTTTCCAGGAAGTGTCCTAATAATTGTCAACAAAGGTGTTCAAGTGTCTTAGTTAAATTATAGGTGCATCATCATTTGATTACCATCATAAATAAAAGCAAAAACTCCTCATTACCCTGAACAAACTAATACAAGAAATGGACCAGAATATGATTATATGACTATTCTAAGTATTCATATTTATTTCATAACACAACCTTTTGTTTCTTACTTACATTGACTTGTGTCATGTATCAAGCATCCTGAATGTAATATGACACAGAACAGGTATAGACAATGATCTAGAAATACTATAACCAATGTCATTGAATATGACATAATAAGGTTATATATGTGATAGCTGGGTATTTATTTGAAGGTTGGAAGTAAGGAGAAGGGATACTAATGAATAATAATTTTATCCTTGGTTAAAAAAGATTGTTGTTGAAGCAATAGGAACAGTGATTTAAAGAACAAAAAAACTGGTCTTGGGGCACCTGGGTGGCACTGGACTCTTGGTTTTGGTTGAGGTCATGATTCCAGGGTTTTGAGATCAAGCCCTGCATCTATCTGGCTTAAGGGCAGAGTCTGCTTGAGATTTTCTCTCCCTCTGTTCCTCCTCCTGGTGCTCTCTCTTTCTCTCTCAAATAAATAAATAAATAAATCTTAAAAAAAAATCTTAAAGGGAAACTGAGAAGTCTAAAATTAATTAAATGATACTTAAGAGTTACAACAAAGTATTTTTAGGTAAAATAAAGTTTAAGTGGGGGAGGGCATATAGGGATCATAATTTGAGGGAGATTTTTTAAGGAAATAGGGATAAATAAATAATCACCCTGATTATGGAAATGAATCCAGTACCCACTTAGCACCTGGTGTTAAGAAAATTTTATCATGCTCTTTTTTGTTTTGTTTTATTTACATATTGAATAAGCAGTGCATTTGTGGGTTTCAAAATACAAGCAGTTAAAAAATGAGCATCTAATGAAAAAGTGTCTGTATGCCATTGTGTCCCTGCTATCCAGCTCCTCTCTCTGAAGGTGGTAAAGATTATTAGTACCTTGTCTGTTCCTCTGGAGTTGGTTTGGAAATATTCAAGCAAATACGAATATTCAGCAGGTACACACTGGTGCGGCTGTATTGGTTGCATCAGTTGTAAATGATGCTCAAAAGTTAGAGAAATTTAATGTGCTAATTACTTTAAATATTTTGTTAGAATGGCAAGCATGTCCTGTTTAAGTTCATGTTTCATATAATGAAAATTTACGTTAATCAAGGAGGACAAATACGAAAGCATGAACCTGCCTCACAGTAAAACATTTGGAAAAAAAGAAAATCTGGCAATAACAATTTTTTTAACCAAAGAAATGTCCAAAAAAAAAAGACATGAAAAACAAGTAGAAAGTACCATTAGCATTTTTATACTATCTACTGTAAGTTAAAAATAAGCAAATATTTTCATACATGAATATTTATAGAACTTAAAAAATAATATTGATATGAGTGAATCATTATACTCTACATTTATGGTTCTTACTGCTTGAAAAACATATTTGCTAAAATAAGAAAACAAGTTTTTAGAAAATTTATAAACCAAAGCATTAACATTTTGGTCAAGAAAATTTCAACTGTTTTACATACCAGGTTTTATTAATTTATTTAAAATGCATCATTCGGGGCACCTGGGTGGCTCACCATCAACCACTGGGTTAAGTGACTGCCTTCAGCTCAGGTCATGATCCCAGGGTCCTAGGATCAAACCCCATGTCAGGCTCCTTACTTAGTAGGGAGCCTGCTTCTCCCTCTGCCTGCTTCTTTGCCTGCTTGTGCTCACTCTGTTAAATAAATAAATAAAATAAAATAAAAATAAAACGCATCATTCATGGCTTAGAAAGATAGTTTGATAGGTTTTGTTGGTCTTACGGAGCCAGAACAGGTTAAGGATATTAAACATCATACTGAAAGTCTTAACCAGGGCAATAAGGCAAGAAAAAGAAATAATATGCATGTAGACTGGAAGAGAAGTAAAACTGTCCCATTCACAGACAACAAAATTCTTTTTGTGAGAAATCCCAGAGAATCTATGTGAACTGAGTGGGTTTAGCAAGGTTTTAGGAAACAAAGTCAATATACAAAATTATATTTCTTTATCTCATTTTCTTCTTTTTTTTTTTTTAAAGTAGGCTCCACACCTAGCATGGAGTCTAATGAAGAGTTTGAATTCACGATCCTGAGATCAAGACCTGAGCTGAAATCAAGAATCTAACACTTAACCTACTGAGCCACTCAGGCGCCCCCAAAATTATTGTGTTCCTATTTACTTGCAGTGAACAACTAGAAATCAAAATTTTGAAAAATCCAAATAGGATTATAAAGTAAAATTAGCTAACATGGTATTGCTACTATTTTAGAGAAGCTGAGTGCATATTTAACACCATGAATAATTTCATTATTACTAAGGAAAATACTTAATAAGAACAAGTTACCAAATGATTATCAGTTTAAGGGCGGGGGGAGTCATTTGGTACAGTTCTGCATGTCTGCTCATGCCCAGCCAAGGCAGCATTTAGCTAGATTGAGCTGTGTTAAACAGGACGTCACAGAATATCAAAAAGCATCAGTAAATTATTTGTACATTAATAATATGGGGACAATTTGCATTCCAATTTATATCACTCAGCAGTTTTACAACATATATAGTTAGAGAATAAATAGGAATCTTTGTAAATTTTAAATCTCTGCATTGATTTCTATATTAATATTACCTTGCTGGTTGTTAAATATTTTGAATGTACATTCTTTTACAAAATTTATGGTGTATGATATACTCTCCATTTTCTGGCTTTGATCTTTTTTGACTTAATATAGCTTGGAACTCGTTCCAAATCTTTACATAAAATATTATTCTTTCTTTTTTTTGACTGTGTAATAAACTGTGGTGTACCATAGTTATTAGTATTAATCAGTCCCTTACTAATGGATAGTTAGGTGTATTCAGTTTTATCCTATTTGGAAACAGTGCTGGTGTTAAAAGAATCCAAAGCCTCTTTTCTTGGGCGTTTTATTTTTATCATTTTTTAAAAGATTTATTTATTTTAGAGAAAGTGAGTGAGCACAGGGAGTGGGGGCAGAGGGAGAGAGAGAATTTCAAGCAGACTCCCCAGTGAGCACAAAGCCTGATAAAGGACTCAATCCCGTGACCCTGAGATTATGGCCTGAGCAGAAACCAAGAGTCAGTCACTTAACTGAGCCACCAAGGCACTCCCTCAAGCATTTTAATAAGGTATCATTAGTGATTTTAGCCAATGGATTGTATGCCTCCTGAGAATTTTATAATATATTAAATACCCTATTCTCTTACAGTTTTTTAAATCCATTTTTTAAACCTTTTTCTCACTGCAGTGTTAAAATAACTTCTATAACAATATTTTTAAAATGTACCCATGGTGAATATTACCTTTTTCTTTCTACAGTGTGAAGATTGCTCCTGGAGCAGTTGTGTGTGTAGAAAGTGAAATTCGGGGTGATGTAACCATAGGTAAGAAAATAGTTTATTAGTTATTTAGTTAAATAGTTTTTTAATTATTTCTAAAAAATGGATGTAATTTAATTTATTTCAGTGCTTTACAGTTAATTAGGTTTTATATTTTGTCTGTTTCACTGATGTCCTAATTTTATTGACAAAATAATGTATTTTTCCTGTGTATATTAAATATTTCTAATAGAATTAGGTCTGATGGAAACTTTTTTAAGATTCTGTTTTTAGGTAATTTCTACACCCAACATGGAGCTCAAACTCAGAACCCTGAGATTGAGTCGCGTGCTCCGCCCAGTGAGCCAGCCAGGCCCTCTGATGGACTCTATGTTTATGTTTCTGTCTGATAAACTAATGAGGCAATATAATGAAGTCACTGATTTATTTGAGAAACATCCAAATGTGTACCTGCTGTGTGCCAGGCATGTGCTAGCACTAGGGACACAGGAGTGAACACAGCAGACAAGGTACTGCTTTGTGGAGCTTACATGCTACTGTTAATGAGTGTGGACCATGGAGTCTGACAGACCTGGGTTGGCGTCCTTGCTCTTTACCTGCCAGTTTACTTTAGTAGACCTTCATTTTCCCTATCCTCACTGACCTTCATTTTCCCTATCCGCGTGTAATTGTGTGTTTTAGAATTAGGTTCAGCTGCATATAGTGGTGGCTTTATCTATGCAGAGATTTATTCTTTTATATAAAGAAATACAGAGGTGGGCAATTCAGGACTACTTAGTTGGTTGTCCAGGGGCTCTGGCCTTGTAGGCCAGGATGCGATCCTAAAGCACCAAGAGTGATCTTGGATAAGAAAAGGGAGGAGTGGAGACAAAAAGGTGTACCTCCCAGTTGAGTCAGCTTCCTTTAAATAGTCTTCCTGAAAGTTCCACACCGTCTCTCTTTGTATATACAGTCTCTGCCTTGGATTTAGTGTCATGGACACGTGTAGCTGCAGGGAAGGCTGGGAGATCATAGTCTGAACTGTGCTTTGCTTCTCCCAGTCCAGTAGGGTTCTGTTACCAGGGAAGAGGAAAGCATGGATATCTAGTGGCAATTAGCAGTTTTTGTGACATGCAAAATAGGAGTGCCTACCTCATAGGTTTTTGAAGGATTCAATAAGAGAATGTTTGTGAAAGTCATTGCCCAAATCCTAACTCTAGCTAATCGCACCATTTAATCTTAACATTGTGTAGCCTTGCTAGAGGTGAGATCCAACACTGAAATCAAGTGAACAGTTTAACAGGTGGCATCTTGCTTATATGGGCATGATTAAGTTCTCCCAAACTTACATTTTAGCCACTTACTCTTTTACATATGTTGTCACGGCCTGTCATGCCCTTGGAGCTTTACAAACGTGAGTCCGTCCTTACTAGCAGCTGCTCGTTACCAGAGTAGAGCTTTCAGAGAGAAAACATGCCCTGCTTCCTTACACCAACAGGATCTTTAATAGGAAAAAAAAAAAAACACGAATTTTATTAGGTCTAAGCCTCTGACCAATTTAGGCATCATGTCTTAGAGAACACGTGACGATTGTGCTGGGATTATGGAACATCACTGGGAATTTGCCAGGTTGGATTTATGTAATTATTTTAAGTTGACAGAACTTCAGAGTTTAGAAGATTACCCAGTTTCTGTTCAGTGCTATGTTAACTCTTTGTGAATTCCCAAACCACTTGCAAACTTTTTATGAGGAGAAATCATGATGGCCACTTGTTTATCGGTGCTCTTCTGCACTATTTTTAATCTGGTATTCTTATGGTTTTCATCGTGATTTGAGAAAAAACCCTCTCATTAGCTCACAAGGTATTCTATAATTAGAATGAAAGTAAGACTAAAATAATGTAGCTAATAACACACATTTTTCCTTTCATTTCTCCTTCTTCCCCATTCTAAACTAAGTATACTATACCACTATGGAACAGATGCAAAGATGGCATCGACGCCCCTGCTGGCTCAGCGTACAAGGTGTATATATATATGTGTGTGTGTGTGTTTCTGACTTGGAAAAAAACACCTGTTACTTGTAGAAGCTTATGTAGAATAGCAGGAAAACCTTTCTCCTGTGAAAAGGAAGGGTGGGCCACTGGCTACTGCATGGGATTAGAACATGAGGGTTACCAGGAGTCAACTCGCTTTCTTGTTTCTCCTGTTGTCTTTTACTACTTTACGCTCCTCTCTTTTCTTTATCCTTATGTCAACCAACCGTCCCTAATGTTGAAATTATGTAAGGAAATACAGTGTTTATTTTTTATTTATTTATTTATTTATTTATTTATTTATTTATTTATTTGACAGAGAGATCACGATTAGGCAGGCAGAGAGGAAGGGAAGCAGGCTCCCTGTTGAGCTGAGAGCCCGATGCAGGACTCGATCCCAGGGCCGTGGAATCATGACATGAGCCGAAGGCAGAGGCTTCAACCCACTGAGCCACCCCAGGAAATACAGTGTTTAAATCTACTTTCCATATAGGTTTTTCCTCTAGCTGATAGTACACAGCTCTGTGGTTAAGATATAAAATGACAGTTCAATACAGATTTTCAGTGATAGATTAATAGTGTAAGAATTGGTCATAATTTTTTAACTAGTGATTTGAAGCTTGTCATAGAATGAATCTAAGTTAGTATTTGTTATGCTTATTTTTGACCCAGTTTTTTTAAACAAGAAAATTTGCTAAAATACTTTACAGAAATATCTCAGTTTTTTAAATTAAGGAAAATATTCAGAAGGGATATAGTTACCCATTGTTTAGTCTTTTACAATTCTTCATTTTCATTTTGTTTCTTACCTTTTTGTTTTTGTTTTTTTGTTTTGTGTTTCTCATCTTTGATTGTATATATAAGTATGGAAACTTTCTAGAATCGGTATTTAGAGAGCCATTTCTATCATTTTTAAAAAAGATTTTATTTATTTATTTATTTGTCAGAGAGAGAGAGAGAGCACAAGCAGGCAGAGTGGCAGGCAGAGGCAGAGAGAGAAGCAGGCTCCCCAATGAGGAAGGAGCCTGATGTGGGACTCAATCCCAGGACCCCGGGATCGTGACCTGAGTGGAAGGCAGCGGGTTAACCAACTGAGCCACCCAGGCATCCCTATCATTGTTTTTTTTTTAAGGATTTTTTTTTTTTACTTATTTAAGAGAGAGAGAATGAGTTGGGGAGAGGGGTAGAGGGAGAGTGGTTAGCAGACTCTGCTGAGCGGGAGCCCGATGTGGGGCTTGATCCCAGGACCCTAGAATCATGACCCGAGCTCAAGGCAGATGTTTAATCAGCTGAGCCACCCAGGCACCCTCCATCATTGTTATATTTGGTATAAGATATCTCTAATCACGGTGCCTGGGTGGCTCAGATAATTAAATGTCCGACTCCTGATTGCGACTCAGGTTATGATCTCAGGGTTGTGAGACCCAGTCCTGCACTGGGCTCTATGTTGGGTGCCCTGGGCATGGAGACTGCTTAAGGTGCTCACTCTCCCTTTCCCTCTTCCCTCTCCCTCCCCAGATAAATGTAAATGTAAAACCTTTTGACTGTTATTAATTCATTTTTCTGATGTAATACATCAGATTAAAAAGCTCCTAGGAGATACGAAGTTAAATCAACTGGGAGAGTAGAGATAAGTTATTTAATTTAAACTTACTCTCTCCACCATGGTTTGTTTGTTTGTTTTCTGATTTATGGCATTTATTTATTTATTTACTCATTCATTCATTCATTCATTCATTCATTTATTTATTGCTTTTGCCTAATATACCAGAATAAAGTCTTTTTCTCTTATGCTGTGGATAGGGAGATTTGAACATTTAATAAGCTCTATTTTCTGGGTTAAGTAGCAATAAACTTAAGTGTAATTGAATTAATGGATTTTTCACAGGATGTTATGCATAACTTTCTGTCTCCTAGTTGGTTATACTCCTACCAGATTATTCCATTCTGAAATATTTCGAAAGTAATTTTTTCCTTCTCTGTGTTTCAGTGAAACCTGATCTTCTATTCTAGAAAAATCAGGTGTTTGGTTTATCAAAGAAACTAGTCTGAAGCTTTGGAGTATTGTCCTTAAGCAGAAATTCTGTGACTTGAGGCTCTGCTGGAACCTGACCCCTTTCATTAGAGGCTACTGGGAAACAGACCTTGGGAAAAATAACAGCTCTCTTGTTAATTACAGTGTAGGTAAACAAGGTTTCATAGTATCAAGCCTGTTTGTAATTAGGCTGCCTTGGATTTTGGGCCACGCATTATTTCCTTAAATTTTGCTTTGAAAGCTGAAAAACATTGCAGAAAGTCACTTCTAAGCACAGTCTGTAGTCCCACCATGGGGTGAACGTCAGTCTCCTGGTCTTAGGACGGGGCTTGGTTGGGACATTACAAGTAGGAAGGCAGAACTCCACACAGTGTGAAACGCTGAGATGGAAGCCCTATGTCCCACTTACTCTGTCTTTCTGTCCATTAGGGTTTTTAATACAGATCAAAAGCTTCCCTTTACCATGGAAATCTTTTTCAATAAGGCAGAACAGTGGCTTTGATTTAAACTTCATCAAATATAAAGCAGTGCTTACAGGTACTTCAGCTTACAGGTCAAAAGAATTGTTTTAATTTTCAAAGGAAAAAGCTTGTGGCTTTTTGAACTGTTTATTGACATATGAAAATGTGCACAGAGATTGCTTTCTGTGGCGAAGACAGACAGGAAAAATGCCCTTTACCAAATGAGCGGAATGGAAATTTGATGCGAGGAATGCCTTTCTGGCTGTGTTGCATCAAGCCCAGCCAACCATTTAGAAAAATAATTCATCAGCCGGCAAGGCAACTCCAACTCTAGACACATTTATCCAAACAAGGAGATAAGCCAAATAGGGTTTCAGCGCATTTGGTAAGAAAATATACAAACTACCCTGCCAGTGAGAGCTCCAAGAAGTTCACAACAACCTTTAAAAAAAAAAATCTTTCCATGGTGACAGATTTTATTTTTAAAGCATTTTAACCTCAAGACTCTTAAACTTGGTTTGCAATCAGACCCATTCTAGGTAAAAGTGCTTCTCGCATGTGGTAGAGTGTAGAACAGTCTGTGCTCACATTTTAGTCAGCTACGGCTGCCCGGGACTTGGAATAGCACTTGGATGTCCGGGCTCTCTGGTGCCAGCCACCAGCCCCAAACTGTGCAGAGACGGAGTCCACAGTGTGGACCGCACACCTGACCCCGAATGGCCCTTTGGCCAGCCTTCCAAACCAAAATCTTAGCAGTCATGTGCCAAAGGACATGTGTACTAACCTCTCTAGTCTCTACCCCAGAAGACCTAGGACAGGTTTAGGGGAGCTGTTCAGTTTATTATCACCCATGACTTTTGCTGTTACTTCACAATTCAAAGTTTACGTTTTGCCCTTTTACGTTCTTTCCGCCCCAAATATGAGGACTTGTAGTTTGGCGGTACTGCCACCAGGGGGAGGTGCTGTCTTAAGTGCAGATCTCACCCAAGCTGGTGATGTTGCTTCATATCTCAGGGCCTTCAGATTTCTAACCAGGAGTTTTCCAGTTTTCTTCTAGCTAACTTATTGATAATGATAAAAATGGTAATAACAATATAAAATGCCTGGTTAAAATAGCTCAGGCGTTATATTTAAAAATTGTATGAGACATGGAGATCATGTCTTTGTTTTTTTCAAATTTCATTTTTTAAAATTTGTGTTTGTATAATTAACATGTATTATATCATTTTTGAAAGGGAAAAATGGAAATATCACTTGTTTTCAGAGCTACACTTTAGAGGAACTTTTAAAGAAAGGCAGGTTTCAGTAATAACCTTGTCATACTAGTCCATTCTCAGGTAGCTTCTCGCAGGTGGACTTGCTGTCAAAAGCTACAGCTTGAGGACCAGCAGAATAGCTAGTGCAGCCGGCTTCTTGTCCAGCAGTGGCAGCCGATCTGCTTTCTATCACAGCGTGATGATCTCTTCCCAGAGATTCTAATGCTAGTATGGAAAATACTTTTTTAATTTCTTTTACTATTTTACAGTAATATATAAATTTCTCCATGCTGATTAAAAGGAGTTACTACCCTGGTAACCTGAGTAGAGGAGTAAAGTGGACCCCTTTTTTGTCTCTCAGACCAGAAGGAGTTGTTGTACTTATTATGATAGTTACACAAATAGCCTTTGGTGTCAGATAGTGATGAACCTCCCATTTTTAACAATTACGGACCAGACCCTGTGATCTGCCTTTCAGACATTATTTCGTATAACCCACACTTCAACACGTTGAAGTAGGTTGCTCCAGATCTCATCTTTTTCTGGGGGAGAGAACAGGCATTTGAGAGATGAAGCACACAGCCTTTCCGTGGTAGAGACCAGGGTCAGGACCTTCCAGATGAGGGGTGGGGTGCTGGCAGGGCTCTAATGACAAAGAACCTAAAATTGAATGATTTGTACCTTTTATCAAAGAACATTTTATTTTGTTTTATTTTTAAGATTTTATTTATTTATTTGAGAGAGAGAAAGCAGAGTGAGAGAGAGCACCACTGGGGGAGGGGCAGGAGGGAGGGAGAAGAGCAGGCTCCCCTGGGAGCAGGGAGCCTGATGTGGGGTTCCATCCCAGGACCCTGGATTCGTGACCTGAGACGAAGGCAGATGCTTAACCGACTGAGCCACCCAGGCACCCCCATCACAGAGCATTTTAAAGTAAAATGCAAATCTGGTATTGTGCAAACTATAGATTCAAATTGGTTCACACAGCTGGAAGACCTGTAAGAAATTTCTCATTTCAAAAGAATCCAGTGTTTGTTTTAGTAGCAGTGTTTGTTTTAGTAGTTTAGTAGTTTAGTTTAGTAATTTAGTAGTTTAGTTTTGTTTTTAGCACCTCTCTCCCAAAAGTGTTAACATCTGAATGCCCATCATTAAGGGCTTGGTTAAATAAATTATGGTATGTTAATATGATATGAAATACTATTCAGCCACTGAAAAGAATAGCTAGCTAAATGTACTTATATGGGAAAATCATCATGACTTTTCGGGTGAATAAAGCAAATTGTAGAATAATAAGCACTGTTCCTTGATTTAAAAACAAACAAACCGTGCGCCTATAGTCCGTATTTTTCTACCTTCAAATTCTATTTATTCTTTAACTTTATGATAAAATATATTTTATATACAGTGACATTTACAGGTCTTAAGTATATAGTAGAACTTAAGTCTGGAATAATATACCCCAAACTTTTAAGAATAGTTACCTCTAGGGAATAGGGTTGCATAAAGAGAGGATCTTTCAGTTTTTGCTTTGAGTTTTTTTTTTTTTTAAAGATTTTATTTATTTATTTGGCAGACAGAGATCACAAGGAGGCAGAGAGGCAGGCAGAGAGAGAGGAGGAGGAAGCAGGCTTCCCGCTGAGCAGAGAGCCCAGAACCCTGGGATCATGACCTGAGCCTAAGGCAGAGGCTTTAACCCACTGAGCCACCCAGGCGCCCCTTGCTTTGAGTTTTTATAATGGGCACATAATACTTTTATAAATGTGTGTATTTTTTTAACAAAGAAAAAAAAAGGCACACATGTCCACTTGAGAACCTTCCCAGAGATCTGAGAAATCCCATCTTCTGTCGTGAATAGGAGAAGTTGCCAGGGAAATTTACTTTGGCATCTGAGGACTTGGGGAGTGAGAGGTGACAGAAATAGCAAAGCCTCTCTCCTGTTGCTCCTTATCAGACTGTGGGTCCTTTGCTGGTGCATCCTGTCTCGGGCCCCACCCTCCTTTATCAGTCCCCAGCATTGTTAGGGGAAAAAGAAAGCTGCATGAAGGTTCCTTCCAGTTCTCTAGGCACCAGGAACGCCTCATTTATTTTAATACATTTGTGTGTGAGTGTGTTAAGTATTTCCAGTTTTCAAGATAAACAAAACAAGATACGCAAGCTCCAGAGGGCAAAAGTAGCATGTATTCCTTTTTGTTTCCTTGTGACCTGTAGCACTGCATCACCAGCAGGTAATAACTACAGAATAAATTAATTTACACAATCCAATACCGAGCTACATGAACAGTGTCCTCTTCCTGACTGCCTCCCACCTTCTGTCAACGCTTCTGCCCACACTCTCTTACTTTCAGAGTCGGATCCCAGCTGCTTGTTTACCAGTAGAAATAGCCTTTGGCCTCGGGGGTGGGCGGGGCCGGTGCTGCAGGGAGTGGCGAAAGTGAGATACTATTTTCTCCTGAGTGGTTTCATGATCACCAAACGCTAGGCCTTCAGGAAATTAGGAACCAGGGGAGGGAACGTGTTAGCACTCCAGAATGCTGTCCCTGTTTGAGCAGTGCAATGCCTCCTCCACCCTAATGGTGAAATGGGTGTGGTGAGACCCCATCTTGCTCCCTTCAATTTGAGATGGGAGACGTTGCCTCAGTTGGCCTATCTCAGAGTTTTAGGACTCCAATAATCACATTTGTCTCCTTCCACTGTCTCCCTGTAACCTTTTTCAACAAAAGCTCTGCCTCCTTCCAGGGGTTAGGCTTGCTATAGGGACAGAGACAAAGTAATGAAGACAACATTAGTTTACATATTTCCTGTCTCCCATTGCTCCTATATTGCCTTTTAGCCACATAATAAAGAGACGAACTCTGCAGTACGCTAGAATAAGAAAGTGCTTTGTGGTTCACTGGCATGAGAAAGCCGCAGCGTTGTAAGCAGACAGCCTCATTTTCATGAAGGAAAGCAAAACAAGGAAGGGAATTAATTTTTATTGCCAACAATGTGCCAGAATACCATGTCTACAAACATTATCTCATCTAATCCTTACAACCACTCTGCGAGACTGGTATTCTCACCACCCCCATTTCACTGCTGAGATAACAGAGGCTTCCAAACAGCCGCTGAGCCAGGGCTGTCTGGCTCCAGAGCCTGGGCTGTCTCCACTCACCTTGGCTTGAGATCTGGCTCCGACTACTGTTGATAACAGTGAGGAGATAACGTCTGTAATGTGCCTAGTGTGCCTGCCACATACTTTTGAAAATGTGTCTCCCCATAGCCTTGACAGCCCCCCATCTTCTCCCCTCCTATTGGAAGCGTAGCCTCCACCAATAATTCCGTTTCATCATATTTTTAACAGGACCTAGGACGGTGATCCACCCTAAAGCACGCATTATTGCCGAAGCCGGGCCCATCGTGATCGGTGAAGGTAACCTCATAGAGGAACAGGCGCTTATCATAAATGCGTGAGTACGACTCTTACAGATACTCTGAACGAAGGGGCACAGATTGTGTTTTTATTAATTTCAGCTTATCTATAGGAACCTTTTACAACAGACATCTGAAAAGCCTGCTATTTTAGAACTAGAGAAACATTAAGGATCTTTTCAACAGGAGAAATTAGTTAATGAGGAAACCAGAGACCAGATAGGTGAAGAGACTTGTCCAAGGTGAGAGAACTCCTCCGTAGCTGACTAGAATCCCCTCCTCTGTGTCTGATGGCCTTCCCTTACATGTCACTACCTCTTCTGTGAGTTAAGCAAACATTTCCTGACTCTTGCGATCAAGTGCTGTGCTGACCACCCCAAAAAGAGTCTTTTGATTGGATGATTTCTCAGTTCTGGCCGGAATGTTATTACTCATGCCCAGACACATGAACTTAATTCTGTTGTATATTTTCATAAACCTTATGTGGGGTAGCACCCAGAATTATATTTGAAAATTTGGAGGGTTCTAGAGGCAATTTTTAACTTTGAAGAGTAAAGAAATAATAAAATATTAAACATGTGCATAATCTTAGTGAACTAGACTGTAATACCTATGAAGTTTTCATAAGCATTTGTAAAGCTTTCTAGATAAAATTTTGGCAGGAAATTCAAGCTTATACCTGATTTATAGCAACAAATGTATGGAATTTTTAAGAAAGACCTTGGGAAAATATTTAACTGTGATAAAGAGATTGATTTGTCTTAACACTTACTTAGAATTTGGGAGTTTCTACTATATTAAGAGTTTCTTTTTAAAATCTATTTTGGCACCTTTACTGTAAGTCAGTTGACAACAGCTATATTCTGTAGTAACTCACTGTCAGAGATAAAGCTCCATTTAAAAAATGGCTTCCTCTTAGACCACAAACATTTAATGTTCCAAATATTTCAAACTACCTAACAGCATAAAATAATTATTTGATGTGAATATCTGTTTGCATTTCACAATCTTGAATGATTATTAAGAATGGAAATTTTCCGACTCAGGCCCAATTTTGATTCTAATTTAACAAGCTAAAAATGATAGCCAGCAACATTTTTACCTTGTCCTGGAAAAGGCCCTCTGCGCGTTAAGCTTTACTTTGATGTCTTTAGGTATCTGCTTTTGGCTTCTTTACATTTCAGTAGTTCTTTTTCAGTTCAGAATCAGTTCTTCAGCACAGAGGATAAATAATTCACTTGGATTAAAAAATTACTTATGTAGTTATATATTTTAAGCTTGATGGAGGTAAAATTGAAAGAGTGAACCCGAATTCTAAAACAAGAGAATTGCTTATTGCATTATTGATTTTGATGATTTGTCTCTTCTTTTTATAGTTACCCTGATAACATCACTCCTGATGCTGAAGATCCAGAACCGAAACCTATGATCATTGGCACCAGTAATGTGTTTGAAGTTGGCTGTTGTATCCTTTATAATAATTTAAGTAAACTCTTCTTCCCACCTATCTTTAGCATTCAGGTCTGTCCCATAGAAATTGTCATGTTTTAGCTATCAAATATATCACATATATTATAAGTGTGAGTTCACTCACATACATACATATCTTCAGGTACCATCTTGCTCCTGTTACTACAACTTGTTGATGGGTAGCACTGACTGAGTGGCAGTAGACACAGAAATAGGAATCCTGGCTGCTAGCCTGATTTAAGAACCACAGCACTGTCCATTTGGTTCCTGTATGGTTTTGGTTAGCAGTATGCTGTCTGATGTAAAGAAATGGTGGATGGGGATGGAAATATTTCATTCTTTGTTTTTTTTCCCCCAGAGTGCTATCAGTTCTTGTGCTTGATTTTTGTCCTCTAAAAAGATAGTAAAATGTTTTCATGGTATCAGCAAAACATTATTTTATGATAGGAAAACTTGGATGAAAAAAATCTAAATGTTTAACAATAGCAAAATATTTAAATAAATTAAGCTATATGCATAAAATGGACGATCAGGACCATTAAGCAGTCATTTTAAACTATGTTTTTAAAGATTTTAATGGTATGGAATAATGCTTGCTTACAAATTTAATTGAACCAAATAAGTGAGCTGTGAGAGTTTATACAGTTTGATTTTATACCGTTTGATTCCCAGTTATATAAAGGGAATTGTATGTATTTATATAATGATATATCAAACTGTTAGCAGTGTTAGCATTAAGTGATTTGGTGATAAGTAATTTTAATTTTCTTAAAACAGTCATGAAAATATGTTACTCATAGAATTGGGATAAAAGATGCTCATTTCTTTAAAAAATATAGAAGGCGACTGCATCTGCTTAGAGATACTTGTTAAAGATTAAAACTTTACTCTCAGGCTTCTCTGAGCAAGAAGTTCTGGCCAGACTGGGGCTGCATGGCCCTTCCCATGCCTTTGTCCTCTGCCATGGTGCAGGATAAGGATATAGTGAATTAGGGACACCTGGGTGGCTCAGTGGGGTAAGTGTCTGCCTTCAGCTCAGGTCATGATCCCAGTGTCCTAGGATTGAGTATGGCATCAGTCCTTGCTCATCAGGAGCCTTCCTCTCCCCCTGTCTGCTCCTCCCCCTGCTTGTGCTCGCTCTCTGTAACAAATAAAGTCTTTAAAAAGAAAAAAAGGATATAGTGAATTAGTGGAGGGGAAAAAAGATGAACACATTTACAGTGTTTACTTAACTCTGGCTTACAGATTCTCAAGCCATGAAAATGGGAGATAATAATGTTATTGAATCAAAAGGTAAGCTATATTTGGAATTTTTTTGTGAATAGTGATTATCTCTTTTCTCTTTATTGTGTCCTGAAAAAACAACCAATGTGGAAGGAGGGTATGGTTGAAAGTGGACTAAATGTTACGAGACTAATTATTTGCCTTTAAGGAACTTAATAATATGTTTAATATATTGAATTAAAAATTCAGCCATGGATCTGCCTGGGGGGCTCAGTTGGTTAAGCATTTGACTCTTGATTTTGGCTCAGATTATGATCTCAGAGTTGTGAAATTGAGCCCCATGTCAGGCTCCTGGCTGGGCGTAGAGCCTGCTTAAGATTCTTTTTACCCTTTCCCTCTGCCCCTCCCTCCCTCCCTCCCTCCCTTAAAAAAAAAAAATCAGCTGTGTACATTGAAATCAGGATTGAATTAAACCATAATTTTCAGATGAAAGATTTGAAAAAGATTTCTACTAAATACTAATGTCAGTGATAACTTAGTTGATTAATATAATTGCAAAATTAAAGGAAAAATCATTTTCTATAGCAGTTTGCTTTCTTTAATTGCAGAAGTTCTTTACCCCAGCCAGTCAGGAACAAAGGGAAGCTACTTATAAGACTTTTTGTTAATCTACCTAATGGTTTATTATTTCAACTTGGATTACCAATTATTATCATTGTTATTTTCTATTTGTTATATACTTACTGTGTGTCAAACCTGTGCTCAGCATTTTACATTTAATATCTCACTTATTCCTTAAAACCAACTGCAAGTAGGTCAGTCTTTCCATCTTATAAATAAACTTGCTCAGAGAATTTACAGTGACTTGCCCAAGGTCACACAACTAGTCTGCAAAGCTCTGTTTTAATCCATTTAATACTAGTCAGGCGCCTGCCTCTTTACTTTATAAACTCTAAGCTGAAATATTTCCTTAAATGTTTTTCTTAAGGGTAGTTTGCAATTTAATATTTAAGTCATTTTAGAAAAAAGTTAGTGTTCTACTTATTTGTCTTAAATTGCAGGTCTTTCTTTGTTTTTACTGCAGCATATGTGGGCAGAAACGTCATATTGACAAGTGGCTGCATCATTGGGGCTTGCTGCAACCTGAACACGTTTGAAGTCATCCCTGAGAATACGGTGATCTACGGTGCAGACTGCCTTCGTCGGGCGCAGACTGAGCGGCCACAGGTACTAGAACCTGTCTTTAAAAAGAGTTCTTTCCAAAAGAAACAGAATTATATATAGAGAACAAACTGGTGGTTGCCACAGGGAAGGTAGGTGGAGGGTGGATAAAATAAAGAGGTACAAGCTTCCAGTTATAAAATAAATAAGTCAAAGAGATGAAGAGTACAACACGGGGCATGTAGTCAGTAATATTGTAAGAATAGTGTATGGTTGCTGATGGCGGCTACATTCATCATGGTGAGCACTGTGTAACGTATGGAATTGTTGAGTTGCTATGTTGTATGCTTGAAACTCATACAACACTGTTAATTATACTTGAAAGTTCTTTCTAGGGCTGCTGATTTTCCCCAAAATGTCACATGATTGTTTTAATGGGACAGCAGTCTGCTATTTAAAAAGCAGACGATTAAAATAAAACATCAGAAAAACACTCCTAAAACTAGAATTTATTTGCAGTGAAATTATTCAGTCTTCAAGTTATTACCAAAAATATGTACAAAGATGACAATGACATATTGATAGAAAAAAAGAAATCCAGAGATGTTTCTCCTGGTCTTATGTGTTTTCACTAAAGATGTGTCACCAAACTTTATAAACTATTGATTCACTCTTAAAATATTAATCCTCCAGGGTAAGGAATGACCCTACCAAATGTCTATCGGGCAGCCAACTTAGATCCATCTATTAGTTTACCAACATAGACTACTTGAAAATAAACACAGTTGGTGAATATGCAAATGTATTTGGATATTTTCCTGGCTTATGAGAATTTATCTTTTCCTCCTAAGAACCGAGAACAATGAAGAATATTTATTTAGAGTTTCATTGAGGAGGTAAATAAGATAGGGCATTTGGGGCTTTCTTTGGACAGAAGACATTCTAATTGAGGTCTTGATCCTCATCACTTGGCCCATAATATAGTGCTTTAGTCACCCAGCCTCTTTCCCCTCCCCACAAAGAAAATATTTTTTAAGTCATTTATCACTTCGCATCTGAATCTTAGCCATATTTTATCAGAAATTAGAACTCCAGTTCTCTTTGGGCTATTCTGTTTTTCTGACGTTTGGCTTTTATTACTATTATAGGCAAGTATGACTTCTATAGACTAAAAAGGCAATGAGAACAAATCTGTTTTTCTTTTCACTGTCTTTCTCATAACAGCAAAAATGATCGAAGAGGGAGAAACGAATTGGGTTAAGGGAGATTAGAGTTAAGTAAGCAAGAATATCTGAAGTTTAATGCATACTGTTTTCCACATTTCAGTGATCACAGTGATCACGTAGAGGTCCTTATTAAAAGAAGGACTGCCCAGACTTATTGAATCACAATGTCTAGGGGAGGGGCCTGAAACTCCGTATTTGTCACGAGTGCCCCTTGTGAGTTTCACAGTGAGGAAAGTTGGGGCAAAGCTGATACAGGAAGGGGGAAGAGCCGCTGAGGCCTGCAGCCGCGTGCTGTGTGGGTCCTGTGCAAAACCCTGTGCTCCAGGTTTCTGCTCACGTTGCTGTCTGTGATTAGAGCTGTTTAACTTTTTGGAGGCCAGGGTAAAGTCTGCCAAAGCAGGATTGAAAACCGAGTCCTGTATAATTTTATATGTAAAATCTTTTGGCTTTTTCTCATTACCAAACTTAACATATATTCATTGTAAATTAAAAAGAAAAAAAAAAACAGGTAAGCAAAAATAAGCCAGTGAAAATCACCTATATTTCCCTGGCGTGGTGGTAATTATTTCTGCCTGGCATTCTTTGCCTTCTGCTTGTCAGTCCATAATTATCTTATCTTTTTAGCCCCAGACACTACAGCTGGATTTCCTGATGAAAATCTTGCCAAACTACCACCACCTAAAGAAGACTATGAAAGGAAGCTCAACTCCAGTTAAGAACTAAGAACAATATATGACATCAAGATAAGAGTTTGTCTTTGACCACTGTCTTTTGAAAGGGCCACAGTGTTCATGCATTCTTAGCAGTTCCCAGAATAATCCATGTTGACTTTATTTTGTAAAATTGAGTTAGAGAGGAAGGTAATGGGTTTTCACTGTAACTGTCCTTTGTAATTTATATAAAATGCATTATTTTCTTATATCCTTTCTCCTGAGAATTTACAGGTTTAGTTTATTTTTCTTTTGTCAGATAAAATGTCAGCTATGGATTTTAGTTGTATAAAAGACTCTCCGTGATAAGGAAGGACATATTGCTGTGTATTTATATTCTAGAATATATTGTACTAAATAAAAATGCTATTGGCAGGACTTTTAGTGAACATGCTTTAATTGATTTTTCTACGTGTGTTAACTTTCCCAAAATAGATCTTTTCCTTTTTATTGCATGCTAGCTACATTAAAGCTAATGTGCTTATCTTCTCCTCTGTGGTTTTGGAGCTGTTTAAAATTTCAGGTGGAATTTTCACAGCTGTTGAATTAATTTGACTTAATTTTGTTTCCAAGAGAAAAAAAATGTATTTTCATTTTAGTAAAACAGAAATAATTAGGGAAAGATGTATTCAGTAGCATACAAAATCAGTTAAGAATAATCTCTGATGAAAATGACAAGTAAATGGCCATTGAGTGGTCCTGGGTTTCTGAAGACAATAAAACTGAAAGAGATTTTGATATATTTATAAATTTATGAAATGATTTTGGCATACTGCTGAAGACTGTTGATGTTGTTATGATTTGTCTAGTTACATAATGGCAACATTGAGGATTTTATTGTTTTCTAAGTTTTAATAATTCAAGTGTGTACTTGATGGAACATACTTAATCAATAGCTGTTGATTAATACTAAGACTGAGTACTAAGATATTTTCTCTTAAAATTAAATATTTAATTATATAGTAAAAGCAATTTTTGAAGTTCTGAAACTGACAGGTACAAATTAGCCTTTGTTCCAAATTTGAATGATTCAGTTTTGGTAAGAACAGTCATGACTCAAGTTAGAAAACTGTACTATCACATATAGTGGATTGAAAAAAGGATAATATCACGTAAATGCCCTGTTTTTGATAACTGCTATTTATTCATTTTTCAGCTCCTGGTGATCTCAACTTCAGATTTTGTTGATCATGGAAGTTTTCTAGATAAAAGATCAGAAATTACAAAACTGCCTTTCAGAGGCTATGCCAGTTCTAAAATATTATCTCTGTACAAGCTCTGATATCCTAATAAATGTCCTCTGTTCCAAACTATTCAAACTAACGTGTGAAGACAATAGTGAGACACCTCCAAGGACATGGTAATAAGATACCCCCAAAGACTTAAACTAATTAAGTCAGCAAGTGGTGAGGTGAGCCCCAGTGTTTCCTAGGTACACTGTGGTTTTTAAATAATACTAACTCATTGAGGAAAGAAAATGTGAACAGAAATAGTCAATTTGCCAAGAGCTTGGAAAAACAAAATATGACAGTGTACGTACAGAGTTAACCATGGAAGGGAAGTACTAAATCCAAGACATGTGAGCAGTTTAGTGGCCAGAAGTGTTCTCTTCATCAGATAGTATCAGTTTATCAAGACTTGCTGTGGCTGGGGAAGAACATACCTTGAGACTCTTCACTTTAGGCTCTAATTGCAACCTTAACTGAACCACCTTCTGATTTGCTCACATGACCTCCAAGCTATCACTCCCGAAAAGGAGGAACTCTGCTGAGAGCACCAGAATTCCATTTCAACACATAGGAAATTCAGAGAAGCTTCCTGGTTTATACATTAGTCTCGTGTGAATTTAATTTGTATGGTTCGGCCCCCAAGTCTGTCAGTTTAGTCTATAAAGTTCTGAACATTCTGAAAAATAGAGTTCCTGACCCTTTAGGACGACCAAAACCCAGACAGTGTATTGTGCAAGCTTCATTCTTTGGGGCTTCTCCATAGCCAGGCTACTTGCCTTGTCATACTAACAGTCTCTGTCTCGCTGAGACTGCACTCAAACTTCATCACAGACACTATGGGCAGTTATACTAAGGGGTAGGACAAACCCTGACATGCTTGGGATGTAAGAAGTAGCAACTGGGCAGGGAGAAGAAAGAAACCATTTTATCACAGCATCTAATTGCAAGGTGGCAATAGCTCTTGGGTCAAGATGATAGGTTTTCACTGGTCGGGCAGTATCAGGTCTAGAAAGGGTACTTCGTACTGCTCTTTTACTCATCCATGAGCACACACTGTAATAGTTACCTGTCCTGTGTAGAAAATTACCCCAAAATGTAGCAGCTTAATGCAGTGAACATTTATTATCTTACATGATCTCCACAGGTCAAATCGAAGAGTGGCTTAACTGGCGGTTCTGGCTCTGTGTGCCTCATGTTTCTCTCAAGCAGTCAGTCAGACCTGCAGTCATCTGAAGACTGGACTGGGGCTGGCTGGTCCACTTACAAGATGACTGCCTCACAGCGCTGTTGGCAGGACGCCTCCATTCCTTACCGAGCCTCTCCACTGGGCTGTTGGGTATCCTTATGACCTGGCAGTTGGCTTCCTTCAGCTTCCTTCAGATCCAAGCGAGGAAGGACGTTGTCGCCATCACTCCCACTTCATTTTATTTATTTATTTTTTAAGATTTTATTTATTTGAGAGAGCACGTACATTCGTTGGGGAAGGGCAGAAGGAGAGAGACAAGTGGACTCCCCGCTGAGCAGGGAGCCCACAGGGGCTCAATCCCAGGACCCTGAGATTATGACGTGAACTGAAGGCAGACGCTTAACTGACTAAGCCACCAAGGCGCCCCTCATTTGATTTCTTAGAAACAAGTCACTAAGTCTATCTTACACTCAAGGGAGGAGCATCCAAGAATTCAGGTTAATATTCTAAAACTACACACACATACATCCTGGGTTATGCCTGGGTTCCTTGCTAATGCACAGTCAGTATCTCTCAAGGGCCTCCACATTGGGGAAAATGGGCTCTAGAAGAACTTCTCCTCATTAATGGGCATAGCACATGACATTATCAGAGGTCTTAGTCATAACCTTCTCTGAACACCATCTTCTTAGAAATTTAGATTACTTGTCCCTAAATAAATATCTCATTAAGCATACATTTAACTTCTCTAGGCTAAGTAGAAGTTATTGTTAATAACAATCCTAAAGGGTAAGAATGTTGAATAAGAGAGTGTTGAAAATAATACAAAAACTATTCTTTTTTAAATTTTTTAATTGATTCCTACACCCAACATGGAGCTCGAACTTAACCCAGAGATCAAGAGTCACACACTCTACCAACTGAGCCAGCCAGGTGCCTCCAGAAAAACCATTCTTAATACATACTTAGTAAACTCACTGACATTTAAAAAATTTGCATTTATTTATTAAATGTGTATAGAACCTACTACGTGTCAGGCACTGTTAAAAGCAGTTTACACATAACTGGTTGATTACACATGAAGTCACTTAATTCTCTGAATAGTCAGGTAAGTAATATTATTATTTTACAGATATGGAAATTGAGGCACAGACAGGTTAAGTAACTGTCCTAAGGTCACTGGCAAGTAAATGGCATTTGGCTCCAGAGTTCATGATCCTAACCCCATTCGGCCCTGCCTTTTAGAGACTCTATAATATAGTGGGCTTCCTAAATGCTAGTTAGGAAAACAGCTGAGGATTTGCCTTACTTATTAGTCTTTGTTATTTTTAAAGATCTTGGTGTGCTTGGGTGGTCAGTCGTTAAATGTCTGCCTTCGGCTCAGGTTCCTGGGATCGAGCCCCGCATCTGGCTCCCTGCTCCTCGGGTAGCCTGCTTCTCCCTCTCCCTCTCGCCTTGCTTGTATTCCCTCTCACTGTCTCTCTCTCTCTCTCTCTCTGTCAAATAAATAAACAAAATCTTTTTTAAAAAAGTTCTTAAACAGTGAGGCAAAACAATAGGAAAACTTAAAAAGAATTATTGGTCTTCCCCCTGAATTAAATAAGAATTACTAGAAGAGGGGGATGCCTAGCTGGTTCACTTGGTAGAGTGTGTGACTCTTGATCTCTGGGTTGTGAGTTCAAGCCCCACGTTGGGTGCAGAGATTACTTAAAATCTTAAAAAAAAATTACTAAAAGATGGTCCTCATGTTAGGGCTATAGGTTGTTCTGTTCAAAACTTTAAAGTGGTTCTGCTTATTATTAACTAACTGTGGTGGTAAATCATGGTGGTGTTTTTGTTGTTTTTACTTCTAAAAGTAATGTAATGTCATTTTAGATAATTTATGAGGTGGAGAGGAAATACTTCTGACCCTGTGGCCCACCTCAAGCACATCCTTTTGGTGGCTAGTTCTTAGTGTTCAGTCCAACCATTAATGAAGGGAGATGACCTCTTTCAGATTCTTCAATCTTAAACCTTTTTAATCCCCAGTGTAGACATGCTATTTTATCACAAGAGGGCACCAGGAAACAGGATCGTTTCTCCCCCTCTTGATTAGCAAATTGGTTCTCTTGGAGAATTTTATTATCCTTAGTAATCTGACTCACATTAAGGCTACTTTAGACTTCAGTATATTTTTTTTCTTTTTTGGTTGTCAAATGATTCTTTTTTTTTTTTTTAATTTTATTTATTTATTTGACAGACAGAAATCACAAGTAGGCAGAGAGGCAGGCAGAGAGAGAGGAAAAAGCAGGCTCCCTGCTGAGCAGAGAGCCCGATGTGGGGCTCCATACCAGGACCCTGAGATCATGACCTGAGCCGAAGGTAGAGGCTTTAACCCACTGAGCCACCCAGGCACCCTCAAATGATTCTTTATTGAAATATTTTCCTTTCTGGTTTTTAACGAGCTGGACATTCCACTGTCATCTGTGATATCATGAGGGTGGTGCCATTAACATTGCAGCCCACAGACTGGGTGGTTCCAGAGAATTCTCTGGCTCAAGGCTGTATCTGTTGGGCAGTGTTGACAGTCACATCCCAAGTGCTATTTCCATGGCGCATAATGTTTTTTATGCTTCTTTCTGTCTCTTGGTGGTCCCTTGAGGGCTTTGATCATCAGGGCAGAGGCAGAAGGTACCACTTCAATCCAGGCTTGTCTGTTCTGCATGTCAGTTTCACTGTAATGATGGGTGATGTCGTCATCAACCTTTTTTGGAGAAAGACCCAGGGGGGCTGATTATGCCAGGGCAGACATGGCCTCAACTTCCCCACCAGTGTGCCTCACATATGCAACTTTGATTTCGTTGGGGTCAAATTTAGGTGGCATGGTAGAGGCAGCTGATGTTGGGTGAACCCGGACTGGGGACGACAGAAGATAGTTGCACCTTCACCTCCTCTGAGCTGAAAGCCAAAAGTACTTTCTTAAACATAAACTAAAAGCAGTTCCTTTTCTGCCTTCTTCAAAGAGAGAGATATTTTAATATTTTAGAGCATTCACCAAGAGTCGACCCAGTGACCATAACAACATCCAACAGGAGGATCAGGCATTATGGCCTCCGCCAGAGAAGGAAGCATCACTGGCCCTACTGGAAACTCCATAACGAAAGGTCGCTCAAATCCTATTTGTTAGCATTCCTCTCAGAAGAGTTTCATAACTTCATATAAATTTAAGTGCCGTTTCTGAATTCAGATTTTCTGTTTCTAAAACCAGCTCTGCCTTCCTGTGTCTCAGACCTTTGAACCAGTCTCTGTCCTGTGTGAAAAACATCCCTAATGCTGAAGGCCTATGCAATTTTTACAATTAGTAAGTAGGCTAGTCCCTGATGGGCTAATCACGTCAATCACTTCTTCTGAGTTGTATGCTTTCCAAAAGTCAGTCATTTGTTCCCAAACTTGTTTATGCAAGTTGTACTTAGTAATTACATCATTTAATTAAATATCACCCAAAGCAGACAAGTAGGAGTGTGAAGAGAGTTGTGATCTCTGTGAAGATAAGTCAACTGCTTGGGAAGATCTGATAAAGACCAATCTGATATCAGGACCTATCTCTAAAGATAGGTCTTTATCACGTCTTGAGAAAAAATGCTGTGGAATTAGGTCTGGGCGAAACAAATGTATAGGTTTGGATGGAGGAAAGGTCTGTCAAAATCCAGCGGAATTCTGCTCTCATTCTTCTCCACAGGTGCCTCGAGTCCTCACTCCACCGAAACTACAACTGGTGGCACCACTTGCTCGTGTTAATGCATGTCTTCCGTATTGCCCCCTTCCATAGACTCCACTCCAAGAAAAGACCTTTCAGCCCAATAACAAAGGAATGATGGATGAATAGACCTGTGTGTTTTTAATTAAAAATAACATTTTCAGGATATTTGTTACAATTTTGTGATTCCCCACTTTAACTGACTTTTCTCTTTAACTGCCCAGCTACAGATCCTGCTACGGAGGGAAGAGAGCTTCTACCATAGACTTCCATGAGGGGCCAACCACGCATGGGTAGGGGAATAACGCACTGCAATGCTTGCTAGTGACTTATGTATACTGTCAAGTAATAACCTCATTTTTATGAAGATGACACAGAGAAGCCCTTATCTCTGGGTTAAATGCACTTGATTTTTATTACAGCAGATTTTTAGAATTCAATTACCTATAATATATCTAGGTCTGTTAACTGAAAGAATGGTTTCAGGTCTTTCAGCTTATCCCATAACTGTGCCTAAAATATGTTTTCTTTTTACTTATGGCTCACTGTCACAATTGTAGATGTGTGGTATATATTGCATAAATGTATAGAGCCCAATAAAGAAATGTTTGAAAAACAAGGACCCATTCTTGATCCCGTATGATAATCTTTACATTTAACTTTATCGTAACGCAGTAAGAAAAATTGGGAAGCTCTTTACTGAATTACGGATAAATTGTTAAATTTTGTTTGTGCCAGATGACAGAAAATGCATTTGAGTTTTGAATATTGAAATATGAAGGGGGAAACCTCATGCCGTAAATGATATTTTCCTAAAGTTAGCTTCCTCCTTCTGCAATATATTAGGGCCCTTTCCCTATGTTTCAAGTCTTGCCTAAAAGAAGAGCCATATTACTGGATAAAGGCTAAGTGCCCATTCCTGTCTTCCTCCTCCTCAGCAGATTCTCAAATTTTATTCAGCTGTCCATCCAGTCCACAGGTAGACCTTAATCAGTCCATGCCTTAATCAGTCCAGACCTTAATGAGTGAGTGTTTGGTCTTTCCCTGGTCCACAGGTATGCCTATAAGTTAAATTTGCCTAATACAAGCTAAGGGAAGAACTTATCCTTGAGGGAGCTTTTCCTTCCATCACTGGATGTGAATAGGGGAACTATGCTTCCTATTTGATGCTGGCAGCCCCGTACCACCATGAGGGGAGGCGGCAGAATGGCAGTAGGGAAAAAAATGTAGGTGCTTCAAGACATGACTGAGCTTAACTGTGGATCCTGCCTTACTCAGGGCTTGATAGATGAGATAATACATTTTCCCACTATCTCAGGAAGTGTGAGCTGGTTTTTCTGTTACTTAGAGAAATGCTGTATCCTAACTGATAGAAAATATCAAAAATTTCCAAGAAGTTTGCCTCAATTTGTAAGTGGCCTGCTTTGCTGATGTGGTTGGTAAGTGCCTGGTCTATCTGCTGAGCAGTCCAGTGCTGCCAGCTGCTGCGGGGATGGCAACTTGAAGAGGGGCGAGAGAGTGTAAGTGAGGAAGCCGGATGAGAGGGGTTGTTAACGAGAGAGGGTGGCTGGAGGATGGACCGTTAAAGATAGGGGCAGATGGGAAAATTAAAGAGCCATTTAAGAGGTAAAATTGATAGGATTCAAGGATGGACTAAATATTGGGAGAATGGAGTAACAAGGTGGCAAGCATGACCCAGGGTTTCTATTGTGGAAGTAGATGGGTGGTGGTCCACTCTGAGCTCTAGAGAGCACAGGAAGAAGACAGGGTTTGGTATGAAAAGAACAAGGATTTGATATTGGGCACACTGATTCTGAGATACCTTTGAGACATCCAATTTAGATTTTTCTATAGCAGCTCAAGACATAATTTATCCTTTCAAAGTGGACAATTTGGGAGATCTTACTACATTCATAGAGCTAGGCAATCATCATCACTAATTTCCTTTTTAATGTTTTCATCACTCCAAAAAGAAAACCCCACGCCCATGAGCACTATTTCTCGTTCCTTCTTCCTCCTAACCCTGGCAGCCACCAATCTGCTCTCAGAATCTAGATTTGCCTGTTCTGGATAAGCAACTCATCACAGCAAATGGATCCTCAGTAAACTTACTGGCTGATTTCTCATTGGAAATCATGGAGCTTTTTCCCCTTCTGGGGGTGAAATCCATAGGCATCCAGAACAGTCCAGCACCTAACATACTACTGTAGGCTGTCCTGTGATACAGCCTCTAGCAAAACTAGGCTGTCCTGAACCGCTGGTGGTAGGATAATTTCACTTTGTACCAAGAGGGTTGGGAAAGCACCAAAATCCGCATGTGGCGTGTGCCCAGGCCAATTCGAGGAGTTCATGCCATGAGACCTACTGTTCTTTTTTTTTTTTTTTTTGACAGACAGATCACAAGTAGGCAGAGAGGCAGGCAGAGAGAGAGAGGAGGAGGAGGCAGGCTCCCTGCCGAGCAGAGAGCCCGAATGTGGGACTCGATCCCAGGACCCTGGGATCATGACCTGAGCCGAAGGCAGAGGCTTTAACCACTGAGCCACCCAGGCGCCCCTAGAGACCTACTGTTCTTATGAAATTGTCTAAAATGAAAAAACACGTCAGCAGGACCTGTGGTGGTCCCATGTGCGCTAAGTTTGTTCGTGACAGGATCAAAGTGTGCTTTTCTTATTGAGGACCAGAAAATCATGAAAATGTTGAAGGCACAGCACAGAGTGAGAAAACTAAATTTTATTTTATTTTATTTTTATTTATTTTTTTTTAAGATTTTATTTATTTATTTGACAGAGATCACAAGTAGACAGAGAGGCAGGCAGAGAGAGAGAGAGAGGGAAGCAGGCTCCCCGCTGAGCAGAGAGCCTGACGTGGGACTCGATCCCAGGACCGTGAGATCATGACCTGAGCCGAAGGCAGCGGCCCAACCCACTGAGCCACCCAGGCGCCCCGAGAAAACTAAATTTTAAAAATGAAGTTATTTTTAACTTTTTTATTTTATTTTTGAGTAATAAAAAAAAAATCATGGAGGCTAGAAGGCAGTAGGATGGTTTATTTGTTTATTTATTTTCCAGAATTTATCTTAAAAGTAATCCCAACACCTAGTGTGGGGTTCAAACTCACAACTCCGAGAGCGAGAGTCGCATATTCCTCTGACCTAGCCAGTGAGGCAACCCTAAGTGATACAGTCAAAGTCCTGAAAAAAAAAAGGTCAAGTTGAAAACAGGTGCTCACAAACAGATATTTGTACACCAATGTTCATAGCAGCATTATTCACAATAACCAAAAGGTAGAAACAACCCAAGTATCCATTTACAGAAGAATGGATTTAAAAACTATGTATTCTGTCCATACAGTGGACTATTATTTGGCCATGAAAAGGAGTGAAGTATGGATCCACCTCCAACATGGAGGAAGGTTGAAACATTTCAACAAGGAAGCCAGACCCAAAAGGCCACATGCTGTATGATTCCATTCATCTGATGTATCAAGAACATCTCCATCCAGAGATGGAAAGTAGACTGGCGGTTGGCAGGTGGTGAAGAGACTGGCAATTGGGAAGTCCAAAGTTTCCTTTTAGGATAAAGGAAATAATCTGGAATTGAACAGGGATGATGATTGCACAGCTGTGTGAATATGCTTAAAATCACTGAGTTGTATACGCTAAAATGTATAATATTGTGAATTATGTTACATGAAACTTATCTAAATACAAAAATTGTCTACATCAGAATTGGGAAAGGATGATGAGATTATTTCCCACTATCTGAAATAAAAGGACAAAACTGAATTTGTGGCTGGCTCTAGTCAGGGAGAGCGGTGCTTGCCAGGCCTGATCTCCAGGAACAGAGCAGGCTGCTGATCTCATGTAGGGTTTTTGAGAAGTGTGGAATTCATGGGATTGATGGACTTTCAGAAGTGTGAGTAAGTTGACATCATCTGTTGAAGCGTGGCTGCTCAGGTGAGACCTATGGATTGGCTGGTACTCGGGTGTTTTTACTGGAATAGGTCCATCCTAATTTATTGGCTGATTTTCATAAGCAAGAGCCAACACCAGTTGGTTTGCAAAAGCGTGTTCACTTCGGCTAGTTGTCACGGATAGATTGAAGAGACTTAAAACGAGTTGTTGGTGGCTCCTCGTTACCATGGCTATAGAACTGTCAGTCTTTCCCTGTTTGTAAGTTCCTTCTTATTCTCATACCAACCTCTTCACTTCTGCTCTCCCTCAGGATCTGATCAATGAGAGGGGAAGGGCAAGAATCTCCTTCACTGTTGGCTCTGTGCATCTTTACTCATGTATTTATTCTACAAATTATCTTATGGGATACAGAGGAGGAGAATAATTCGGTCCCTGTCTCAGAGTCTGGAGATGGAGCCCAACTATACAGTGGATTCCAGCTCAGTGAGGAGGAATACCCAGGGAAGCCTAAAGAGGTCGCTCGTTCTGCCTAGGAGAGGGAGGGAATTTCACAAAGGAAGAAAGCCTTGAGTGGACCTTGACCCTAAATACGTCCTGGCCCTTACCCTATCAGTGTAAGATGAGGACAAGTCAGGAGACGAGGCCTTTCAAGAGAAGCAAGTTCACAGTATATTGTGACTAAATTTCTATGTCAGTTTATCTAGATAATAAATTAATATTTGTTATCTTGTGCTAGGCATTTTGCCAAGTGCTTTAAGTGGAATATCTTACTAAAACCTCACAAAAACCTTATGATTCTATACCATTGTTGACCTCATTTGCCAATGAAGAAATTCAGTCTCAAAAGACTAGAGAACTTGACCAGGGTTATGTGGTAGCTAGTAGAGACTAAATTCAAATACAAGCTGACGTGTAGCTACTTGGGCCCTTCGATAAATTACAAGTTTAAAAGAGAGAAGAAAATATTAGCCTCAGAAGAGGGCATTCCATGTCAATGTGAAGTACTCTCAATCCTCCTTAATAAGACATTTATGTTTGGGGCACAGATCATGATTTGCATTCAAAAAGTATTTTAATATTATAAAAAAGTATTATGATACCATACATACCCATAATTTAACAGATCATAACTTCATTGAGTAATTCTGATTGAGCCATGAAGTTAAAGGAACTAGAATTTACAGAGAAAACTGGTTTCCTCCTTTAGAAACAAGCTTATAATCTAAGTGGGTGACACAATGAGAATGACAGGTATATGTCTACATTTATTAAGGCTCAAATCAAAACACTGATTACTTAAGTAGTATTTATCCTGTGGACGTGGATTATATGCAAAATGTGTTTTTTTCCCTTAAAGAGAAGGTCTATAACTTCCATCCACTTCTTAAAGAATTCTACTGATAGAACCCCAAAAAGCTAAGAATGATTGCTCTAAAATTTTCAGCAGAGAGAAATGACTAATACATCCTTAATGTTTCTTCCATTTACGTTTCTTTCTCAGTGTTAATTACTGGCCAGGTTAGGCAGTTTGCTTTGGTTACCATTTTTTCTAGTCAAGGCCCTTTGGTAAAGACATCACTTCAAACTAGTTGAAGCAAAAAGGCCCTTATGGGGGCACCTGGGTGGCTCAGTGGGTTAGGCCGCTGCCTTCGGCTCGGGTCATGATCTCAGGGTCCTGGGATCGAGTCCCGCATTGGGCTCTCTGCTCAGCAGGGAGCCTGCTTCCCTCTCTCTCTCTGCCTGCTTCTCCGTCTGCTTGTGATCTCTCTCTCTGTCAAATAAATAAATAAAAATCTTAAAAAAAAAAAAAGGCCATTATGGAAGGCTCTTGAGATGGCTAATGGACTCCAAGGACATCAAGCAGAGCCGGGACCCGCAGAGGACTGGACCAAAAAGCCAGCAGTCAGCTTCCCTCGCTCGAGTTCCCTCACGTTGTCCACTCCGTTGATCTCAGCAAGCCGGCAATCACTGCTTATATGTGCACGTGACCATCTCAGCAAGCCGGCAATCACTGCTTATATGTGCACGTGACCCACACGGTTCCCCTCACTCCCTGGTGTCCTCTGTTCATTGACCTGCAGGAATGACTTCCTAGCCGCTCAGTCCGAATTCCAAACTCTAGGATCGAGACTCTGCTCGACCCACTGGTAGTCTCTTAAAATGTAGCCAGGAAGGCAAGTGTGACTGCAGCTGCTGGGCTTGACCGTGGGCAACTCCTGGGAAGGGGAGCAGTAGCTGAGGGACACCCTATCTGTGTTTCCTATTCACTCAATTGAAAATGAATTTGCTTGTCTGGACGCCTGGATTTCGGGAAATTTTCATTTATGATAGCCTCTAGAATCTGAAAATATTTTCTTTTCCTATGGAGATGATAATTAAGAGAGAAGATTTTACATAGACAATGATCTTACCTTTATTTTTTTAAAGATTTAATTTATTTAATTGACAGAAAAAGAGCACAAGCAGGGGGAGCAGAAGAGGGAGAAGCAGGCTCCCCGCTGAGCAGGGAGCCCGATGCAGGGCAGGGCTCAATCCTGGGACCCTGGGATCATGACATGAGGTTAAGGCAGATGCTTAACTGACTGAGCCACCCAGGTGCCCCTGATCTTACTTTTATTTTTTATTTTTTTTTTTAAGATTTTATTTATTTGTCAGAGAGAGAGGGAGAGAGAGCGAGCACAGGCAGACAGAAAGGCAGGCAGAGGCAGAGGGAGAAGCAGGCTCCCCGCCGAGCAAGGAGCCCAATGTGGGACTCGATCCCAGGACTCTAGGATCATGACCTGAGCCGAAGGCAGCTGCTTAACCAACTGAGCCACCCAGGCGTCCCCTGATCTTACTTTTAGATCAAAATCTCCATTTGTTGATTTACATCTCTTATCTTTTTTTTTAAGATTTTATTTATTTATTTATTTATTTGACAGACAGAGATCACAAGTAGGCAGAAGCAGGCAGAGAGAGAGAGGAGGAAGCAGGCTCCTTGCCGAGCAGAGAGCCCAATGCGGGGCTCAATCCCAGGACCCTGGGATCATGACCCCAGCCGAAGGAGAGGCTTTAACCCACTGAGCCACCCAGGCGCCCCTACATCTCTTATCTTTATTGCAGTCCAAGCCTTAAGGAATTTGTGTCACTTCCCATATTATAGTTTCAGATCCTGGCCACCATCACTACCACTGCCACCCCACCATCCACTCCACCCCCCCGCCCCACACACACATTTAGCTAAAAAGATGCCTTCCTGAATATTTAGCTTAAAAGTTGTCATGGTTGGGTCGCCTGGATGGTTCAGTTGGTTAAGTCTTTGGCTCAGGTTATGATCCTGGGGTCCTGGAATTGAGCCCGGAGTCAAGGTTTGTGCCCAGCAAGGAGCCTGCTTCTCTGTCTCCCTCTGCTGCTCCCACTGCTTGTGTCTCACTGTTTCAAACAAGTAAAATCTTTAAGAAGAAAAAAAGTTGTCATGATTGATCTATTCATTAATATCAGTCACTGGAATAGGTGAGCTCCAACCTCTAGTGTCCCATATATATTTTATTTCACAAATCCTCTCCCATTTATTTTTTTTTAAAGATTTTATTTATTTATTTGACAGAGAGAGATCACAAGTAGACAGAGAGGCAGGCAGAGAGAGAGAGAGAGAGGGAAGCAGGCTCCCTGCTGAGCAGAGAGCCCGATGCGGGGCTCGATCCCAGGACCCTGAGATCATGACCTGAGCCGAAGGCAGCAGCTCAACCCACTGAGCCACCCAGGTGCCCAATCCTCTCCCATTTCTGAGAGTGTTATGAGATCTGCACTTCTTTTGGAAAAATGAATTTGGATGAATATTGCATTAAGAATTACCTTTGAGGGACGCCTGGGTGGCTCAGTTGGTTAAGCAGCTGCTTTCAGCTCAGGTCATGATCCCAGCATCCTGGGATCGAGTCCCACATCGGGCTCCTTGCTCATCAGGGAGCCTGCTTCTCCCTCTGCCTCTGCCTGCCATTCTGTCTGCCTGTGCTCACTCTCTCTCCCTCTCTCTCTCTCTGACAGATAAATAAATAAAATCTAAAAAAAAAAAAGAATTACCTTTGACTATTATCCAGTTCCCATTAAGCTAATAAGTGACATGGAAACCTCAGGGGGACCTCCTGTTCAAATGGATGCCCCCACGAGACCACACTCTGTTATCCGCCACTCGTGACCATGGGCAGCTGCAGACACTCCCTTCAGCTTCAGTGATTCTAGTCTAGAGTTGTTTGTCATGGACCTCACAGGAGGGTTAGATCCAGATTAACGAGGAAGTCTGTGGCAACCATCAGCTCAGTGGTCCTCAGCCTTGGTGAGCATTAGCTCCGCAGGCCAGACTTCACGGTCCCTGAAAAATCTAAAAGTTCCCAGATGACACCTACGCCCAAGGTTGAAGACTATTAATTACATTTGATAGGATTTTCTGGACAAAAATATGTGGCATAAATTGCAAAGTAAGGCTAGGATTTTTATTTCCAGCTTTCAGTTTCATTATAAATATTTCTCATTTAGTACGTGAAGTTTAGAAAAAAGAAAAACAAAAGGAAACATTTACAACCCCAACATAAAGAGACAACCACTGGTACCATTTTATTATATTTTCTACTAATGTTTTACCCATTTTTTTTCAAAACTAAGGCCCCAGTGTAAATACACAAGACCACTCAGGTTTATTTTGTACTACTTGACATTACAACGGGAAGCATTTTCCAGGCAGTACAAGGTAGAAAATAAGACATAAAAATCTTTCCATTGCCTTAAGGTCCATCCTTTCCACCGACTCTTACCCTTGCTGGATGAAAATAGTGCCTCACCAGAACAAACAATAAAACACAAAAACATCAAGTCTGGACTACTGGGTTCACCTGAGAGCCTTACCAGATTGAGACTCTCTTAATAACAAAGCCCTCATTTCGCGACTTTGAACTGAACTGCCTTCCCCTTCAGACTCTCAGGACCATTTGCTCTGTTGTGTATTTCTGTTGTGTATTGAAGGCATCTGGAAATTCATGAGAGGATCTGTGAGTCCACAACACTGATTTCCGAGCGGCGACCCAGCCTGATGTCTCCTCCCTACTTTCCCGTAAGCCTCTCCCAAAGGCAGTGTGCCGTGATTAATGACGGAATCTCCGCTCCAGAGGCAGCAGCCACCCCGGCTTAACACGCCCTGGTGAAGCCAGTGAGCAGCCCGCGGGAGGTGGCTTTTGCTGCCCTAACTTAAGTGAAGGTGTTCATTACCCCTCCCGGGTTTCTGACAGCTCCCGCACAACCAGCTCGCCAAAGGCCACTGTCCTTGTCAATGGGCAACTCTCCATCTCTCGGAAAACCTAAATTCTTTTTGAACAGTTTATATTTCAGTTGGGTCATTGTGCAAAAGTATTTTGCAGTAATTATGGAAGGCTCTTCAGGGAGAGATGAAACAGCTTAAAGAAATGATCACACATATACTATATCCCCACAAATAAACTGTTCAGAAAGTACAAGAGTAAAGATTATGCGTATACGAACACCCACTGTTTATATCGAAAAGGAGAGTAAGTTAGACTTCATTCCAGGAGACAACCCAGCCCGTGGTGTCCCTTGTGATCCACAGGGGTGTGGAAATGACTCCCTCAGGAAGCCCACCAGAGGATACTTAGAAGGAAGACCTTTGCCCCTACAGGGCCCAAATCAAGACTTTCCGATTTTGTTTGCATAAAATACCAGTGTTTACAAAGCAAGCATTAGCAGAATAATTCAACAAGAATGGCTGTTGTCTTCCTTCCAGGAAGACATTGATTTCTTTAGAACTGAAGAAGAACTAAAGCCTTCACAACTAATTACTCTTTAGAAACAAATTGTTCCAAAACTGTTTGCAGGATGCTTCCTCTTCGCAAAAGAAATTTGAAGTGGGTCAAGATAAAGAATGTGTATGCATCAAGATGAACAAAATAGAAATGAAGGTAGCAAGCAAGAAAGCGAGGAGAAGCAGATGTGCTGACCCTGAGAAGTAGCTGACGACTAACTACTGTGATTGATCCCCGGATTTGACTTTGAGAGCACATATGCAAAGCAGGAAATAGAGAACCTGGAATAACGGAAGGGCTAATATAATACATGGAAGTTATGTTATAATTCATAGTCAGTATTACATTTCTCAAATACCCACGTTATTTCACCACATGAAGTTGCAGCTACATCGATCTTTCAGGTTTTCATATCGTAACAAGACACCACTGGATCAGAATCTTCTAGAGCATTCCAGCACTAAGCTCTACTGGACTGTGTGTGCGTTTACTCTTCTAACTCAGAATCACTTGAGTCTTAGGAAATAAAAAAGAATGGTTAAACTAGCAATGTGCTTTTGCCATATGTTTAGCTCCTTCATCTCTGACTGGAAAGTTTAAGGCAGTAAGTTCCCCAATATTTCGGTCTGAAAAACATCTCCATGATTCTTGGGAACCATGACAAATAAAAAGAATAGGTGACATTGTTCTCACCACATGTAATAGACAATTTCAACTAGAAGACTCTCAATACATTTTTCTAGTACAGGTCTGAGAGACTGGAGAATCTAACCAGACAGGATTCTCCCATTATCCCTCTTCGGGATCTGAGATCCCTGCCCTTGAGAGCCCACTTGGGTAGCCCAAGGCCCAGTGCAGTCCCCAAGAATCTCCCAGAATGGCACAGGTGTGTGGGGTCCTGGAGTGAGAGTCCCACGTCTATGGCAGACAGTGGTAAGCGCCAGTGGCATGATTGCAGTCCTTAGGCACTAGTAAATAAATAAATGAGAACCAAAACATCCAGAACAAAAATGCCCTTAATGGTTCAAGTTCAGGCCAGAAGAAAAAAAAATTTTTAACAAGGGAAATAAGTTGTCAAAATAAAATTGTCAAAATGAGACTTCACAGATTTCCTCATATACGTAACCTCCGTCTTTGATCGTGAGTGTTGGATGTTCCTCAATCTCTATAATGATCCAATTCTCATCAGAAACTATCATTAACTATTATTATTGAGAAATTCTGCCTTAATGAGATTAAGAAGATGTGGGGTAAGGGGAGCAACAGCAGAGGGAATATATTCTATTTTCTGAATTGATAAGAGGAAAGGGCAAAATGTGGAAATGGTTGATTTCTGTCATTAATCAAATTAAAAATACCAGTTTCCTAAAAAGAAAAATTCTGGGTTAAATGCCTCTTTATTTCGTAGAAAATCTGCATTTAGTCCCAATCCACCAAAAGGACTATAATTTTCTTGGATTTATTTCAGGCTAATAACTACCCTATCTTGTTTCATTCATGGTTTTAAAAACTTCTAAAATCAACCTTCTGACCATTGAGATTTTTATTTAACCAAAGAAATACGCATGCTAAGATATGTATATATTAATACTAATATATGTATTGTTGCAGTGTGATTATGAAAAGTAGAAAGAATGGTTGACTCATGGTTAAGTTCTCCAACCCCATTCCATCATACTCCCACATTAAATTCTTCAGAGCTGATTTTAAAACGTCATACATGTCTTAAAAAATGTGTTGGCACACAGGATAGAATTCTAACAGATGTGATTCGCTCACGATGTGCACATAAGTGCAGAAACTCTTAGTGACACTGTGACATACTGTTGTTTGTTCCTTAGGTGAAGTCAGATTTCCAGCTGACACAAGGTAGCCATTAGAGGTGCTCCGTCATGAAGATGGCAGCCGGCTTGCCGGGATGAGATGTGTGATGCGGCTCTTCTGATAGGGAAGGCCCTGCTTTCTCCCCAGACCTGCTGAGCCTGGGGACTTTAATCAATTGGCACAACACCCAATCTCTCAGTCAACAAGCAGCAGATTCTTCAGCTTTTTTTTCTTCTTTTTCTCCTGGAATGTTGCTACTGGAAGATCAAAGCCACACTCAGAAATATCTCGGCGTGGTATCTATGCTGATGGTTTTTCTCAGTGCAAAACAAAGAGTGGCATTGGCCTAGTGGTCCAAAAGCTCTTAGCCCACAGATGAGTGAAGGGGAGCTACAAGACCCTTCTTTCTTTACCTCTGATCCCAAAAGCCCAAGCCCCAAAATGTCGAGGTGGCGGCCTCCCTTGGAGCCATGAGTTGTGGGCCAAGCACTGGGTCTGGATTGAGAGCAGTTAGCACACAGGGGCACAGGAGTCCAGATGTAACTGCCTGACTCGCAACGTGCCCAGTGTTGCTTCAGCCCACACACCGCCTCCTGCCCACTTCCCCTTGTTCCCACTGTGCAAGTTTCCCCTCACGGGCTTTACTTGCCTGATCCATCATATGGCAGATTCCTGTTTTCTGCTCTCT
Organism: Enhydra lutris kenyoni; assembly: GCF_002288905.1. Classification (NCBI taxonomy): domain Eukaryota; kingdom Metazoa; phylum Chordata; class Mammalia; order Carnivora; family Mustelidae; genus Enhydra; species Enhydra lutris. Next base: position 17,010,196 of record NW_019154095.1, on the reverse strand, counting down.
CCTTGTCCTCTTCATGCTTCATTTCCACTGCCAACCCTCCCCAGCTGCTCCCTAAATGCTGATGTTCCTTGGGTTCCTGTCCTGGGCCCACCTTGGGTGATTTCATCTGTGCCCCCAGCTTCAGGTGGCTCCGGGATGCTAATTATTTGCAGCCTGGATTTCCAGCCCATCTGTCTCCTGATATCCAAGCTCCAGCTGCTTCCTAGAGAGCTCCCCCTCGATGTCCTTCCAGCATTGCATTCTTTGTGTGCTCTCATCCAATGGGTCTCCCAGAAATGTCTCATGTGGGAGTCTGGAGTGAGTCCCGCGTTATACCCCAGACAGTGGTTGGCACCAACAGCACAATGGCAGACCTTAGAAAAACCATCTGGGCACAGAGTACAAAGCTCCCTTCATATATGCCCTCCTTTAGCTCTTCCTTTTGCCTTCTGCCGCATCTTTAGGCGATTCCATTCTTAGACTTGCTTGAGAGGATACCAGAAGGCAGTTTATAAAAGCGTTGTTTCTCCTCAGGTATCCTGGCACAGTGCGTGGTAGGCACCTATTTTCCCAAACCAGCAAGCTTTCTATCAGACTTTACTCCTTCCTGTACTGTCAAGTATCCAGTTCGGCACAGCTCTATATCCTAAGTATCTCTAGACATGTCCCTTTGTCTAAAGCAGCCTTCTTCGTCTTGATCCTCTAATGCTTCCAGATTGATTCTTACCATGTTCTCTCGTCCATCTGGTTGCCTTCCTAAAACACGAAATAGATCAGGCCTGCACACATTCGATGACTTCTGGTTGCTTTTGCTTGTAAGTACAGCCCGGCTCCGGTGCCTGGTGCCCCAGGGCCTTTGCAGTCAGCCCTCAAGCTCCCTTAACAGCTGCATCTCCCTACCACTTCCCCAAGGACACAGGCCTCCAGTCACCCCTAACTTCTCCCTGGCCCCAGCACCATTCCCTCCCACCCCATACTGGTCACAGTCTCCTCAGCTCCAAATGCCCTTTCTTTGCCTGTCAAATATCCACTTAATTAAAAACCCAGTTCAGACACAAGCACCCCCCGGCTTACTTGGACACAGTCAGCTGCTGTCCCCTGTGCTCCCCTGGGTCTGTGGACCTACATCATGGAGGACAGGACTGGGCTGTTCTCTTGCTCATCCATATCCCAGCCCCACTCCTTAGTGCAACGCGTTGGCAGATCAGGGGCTTGAAAATGCCTGTTGGTTTTGATTTCACCAGAATAAGCAAGCTGAAAAGTCCCAGATCCGTTTGCTAACCGTCTCAGTACGTTTTAATGACTCCTCTCCCCACCGCAGATACTATTTAACTGAGAGTCTAATCTGGCGGATATTTGTTGAAAAGAATAAGCTCTCTTAAGGAAACCCTCACAGTGGAAGCCTGTTCCTGAGGTAACAGGAACTCCTCACTGACGGGCGTGTGGTCTTCACCTGGACAACCTGGAGCCCCGCAGGGGAGGGGGTGTGGGAGAGTGAGGAGGAAACACATTTCCATTAGAAGGAAAAAGAAGTGTTGTTGTGGGGCACCTGGCCGGCTCTGTCCTTAGAGGGTGCGATTCTTGATCTTGGGGTTGTGAGTTCAGGCCCTACGTTGGGTGTAGAGATTACTTAAAAATAAAATTTTAAAAAAAGAGGAGGAAAGAGTATGTGTTGTAAAACCTCCTAGTGAAGACCTCTGTTCCCCTAACAACATACCCTGACCGCTCATAGGCGTCTATGCGTGTGGGTCAGGCTGACGGCAGTAACTGGGCTGAGTGAACTGCAAAGAGCAAGTGAAACTGCGCAGCGGTCAGACAAAGACCCTCGAGGTGGGAGGCAGCAGTGGACGGCTTCTGCCAATTCCCTCACTTGGCCTCTTCCCCTCCCCTCACCCCCTCTTCCCAGGTGTTTAAGGAGAGCCTTTCGGAAGCCTGGATGGGCCTCCTGGCTGGGAGCTGCTGGGGAAAGGCTGACAAGAGTGGAGAGGAGGCTGTGAGGAGGATGGAAGTGTCTGCTGGGTTTGGGATCACAGGATGGTGTAGGGCCTTCTCTCCTTCCTCTCTCCCTGCTGTAATTTGAGCCCTGATGCCCGTCTCCTGGACTGTTGTTCTCTCTGAGACCAATCTCAGCACCCCACCATCACCCCTATACCCCATCATTCTGGTCTCCAGTCTGCCACCAGAGCAGTGTCACCAACGGGCTAATGGGACCATGTCTTTCCCCTGCTTCCCAGGACCCCATTCCATTACAGGATTAACCTGAGGGTTTCAGCCCATGTCCATGGGCCTCCAGTCCTAAGCCCTGTTGGCTTCTGCCTTGTCTCCTGACCTCCCCACCTCACAGCCCACTCTGGGCCTTTGCATGGCACCTGTTGCTTCTGTGGCCTTGTTCATGCCCTTCTCTTGGCTTGGATTCTCCTCCTGAGCTTTAGGTCAAGTGTCTTGTCTTCAAGGAAGATACACAGACACAGACACACTCAGACACCATTCTTTTTCTTTCTTTCTTTTTAAATTTATTTTTTAAAAACTATGCTCTATGCCCAATATGGGGCTTGAACTCACGACCCTGAGATCAAGAGCCACATGGTCTGCTGACTGAGCCAGACAGGCATCCCATTCTTGTTTTGTTTTGTTTTTTTAAGATTTTATTTATTCATCTGATAGAGATCACAAGTAGGCAGAGAGGCAGGCAGAGAGAGAGGAAGGGAAGCAGGCTCCCTGCCAAGCAGAGAGCCCAAAGTGGGGCTTGATCCCAGGACTCTGGGATGATGACCTGAGCCGAAGGCAGAGGGTTTAACCCACTGAGCCACCCAGGTGCCCCCCATTCTTGTTTTTAAACAATTGGCCTATGTTCAGAGTATCAGTGCTTCCCCGCCCCACTCCCCTTCTTTCTTTTTCATTTAGGAACTCTCTTTTCTAGACCTGGGTATAAGACTAGTCATTCACCAGATTGTCATGGCGCTGTGGAGCCTCACACCCAGCACTTCATCCCTCCCAGCACTTCTCTCGGCCTTCTAGTTTTTTATACACGTCACTGAGAAAAGCCTTACAAACAGCCACCACACCTGCTACCATTCTTGGAGCCCATCTGGCATGGCTGTGCTGTCCACTTCCCAGCCCCGGAGAGGAGAGGACAGGAGGATGAAGGGGAAGAAGAAGATGAGGAAGAAGAAGATGACGATGAAGGGCCCTCGCTGAAGAGAGCTGCTGAAGAGGAGGGTGAGGCGGATCCCAAGCAGCAGAAGACAGAAGATGGGGCGTGAGCCGCGGTACCCCCCCACCAACTCCCGCCAATAGGCTGGAGGTGGGGGGCCCCTTGGGGCCTGGAGGTGGGGGTGGGAACAGATGAGAGCAGCCACTCTTCACCTGGTTCCTGGCTCTGGACTGCACCAGAGCTGCCACCCTCTTTGTCCCCAGCCTTTCTCATGGCCCCTCTCCAGACGCTGCCCCTTCTATCCTCACGCTACCATTGTTCTGCCTCTTGACCTGCTCCATCTGAGCTCTCCAGGTGGTCACCAACCACTCTTCTCCATGTCCTTGCTCTCTTCCTCCCTCCCCCACCCCTCTTCCGGTAGCCTCTCCTTCCTCACCTCTGCATCCCAGCCTCATGTTCTGTCCATCCCTACACTGCCTGATCCCTGGGTCTCCCTCAAAAATGTGCTTAAAACCTCCCACTGCACTACTTCGTCCCCCACTCATCTCCTGTATCAAAACCCTTTGAAGGCGAAGCTATGTCCACTTACTCTTTGTATTTCCATAGTTCCTCGCAGAACGTTCTCCAGTATGGGTGGCAAAGCCCTGGGGAAGATGGAACAGAATGGACAAGGGTCCTTTGGGTTTCCTAGAGGAAACCACATGTAATGTGGAAATTTAGTAAAACCTTCAAAAGTACATGCCACTGCCCATATACATTGCAGGAACCCAGCTGTGATTCTGCTCGATCCACACGGTCTGTACAACTGTGTGGGCCACTCACCTGTCTCTTCTGGGTCGTGAGGACAGGCATTGGGATGAGGCCGCTCTGGCCGGAATCCCAGTTCCGTCACACACCAGCTGTCCATCCTGGGTGGACCTCTTGAGCCTCGGTGTCCTCACCCGTCAAGAGGAAAATAGCACGGACCTCACAGGGAGGGTGTCAAGCACTTGGGTTGGGCTGGGCAAATTCTTTATTTTAAATAATTTATTTTTAACTACTCTCTATACCAATGTGGGGCTTGAACTTACAACCTGGAGATCAAGACTCATAATGTTCCTTTTTAAAAATATATATATAACAAAACTTGATAAAAAGTAGCATTTCAAACTGTACAGCCACCGGAAGTCCACAGTTACCAGAAATGCACACTTTTCTTGGGTGCCCAGCCCCTTCAGCTTTCTGCTCGGGTGTGCTGGGGCATCTCCATTTTCGGCAGACTTCTTCCCATCTCTGCCAGCATCAGCTTGCCCCTTTTCCCCTTTGGGTCCCTTCTCTCCCTTCTTGGCAGGGGCCTTTCTAGGCTTGTGCTCTGGCTTCGGAGGAGCAAGCCTTGCCGATAACCTGGCAGATGTCTGTGGCTCTTCCTTCACCTTGACCCGATCTCCTTCAGCATCCCCTGCAGCCTTTCTCTTGGGCGTGGGGCCGTGGTAGCGGTGGGGTAGAAGAGAGGGTCTAGGCTCAGCCCACCATGTGAAACAGGAGAGGGAAGATATTTTGGAACGCTGCTAGAGGGTCAGTTCCCAAACTTCACTTAGGTTCTAGGTGGCAGCGGCTTCCCATCTGGAGAGAAGGAAGCAGCCCAGAAATCCAGGCGTCCGGTGATCCAGAGTTTGGATCTTAGATGCCCTGTCCAGAACTTCAGCTCTCAAGGGAACCACGCAGAAGACCTGTCCCGTGGTCATGGAGCTCTGGGCTTCTTCTGAGGCTCTAGACACCACCCTCCTCCCCAGCACAGCTGGGACCAAGATGGGAACCCAGGGTCAGGATCTCTAAACCCCACAGGAAGCAGGGGGTGGCTAAAACTCTTTACTTGCTGTCTGAGCACTGGCTCAGGAAACTGCATTGAGGGCTGGGGGTCTGAGAAGTCATTGGTCCCAGCTATGAGCTGATGGAGAACAAGTCCAGAACTTGGGATAGAAGCCATACATCCTGAATTCAAATAGGTTGAATTATTGATTGTCAATATTTGTCATTGTTTTTCTTCCCATGTGCGTCTTAGTGCAGATGGGCACATACTGTTAATTTGCAGATATTTTTATAATAATAAGATCACCCAGCACATAAAGCATTTATATGCTGGAAAGCGAGGTGATTGTTATGCCCATTTAACAGATGAAGCCCTAGTAGTATTATAAATGCTATCGTGTAGTTAATAAGTGGCAGATCTGGGAGTGGAGAAAGGAATCCTCTTCAAAGGATAAATGGATAGAGAAAATGTACAATAGAGAAAATGTACAATAAAATATTATTCCATTGTATATATGAATATTATTGTATTCATTATTATTATTATTATATTCATTGTAATATGAATATTATTCCATTGTATGTACAATGGAATATTATTCAACCATAAAAAGAAGGAAATCCTGTCATTTGCAAAAATAGGGATGAACCAGGAGGACATTATGCTAAGTGAGGTAAGCCAGTCACAGAAGGACAAATATTATATGCTTTGGCTTATATGTGGAATCTGGCAAAGTCAAACTCATAGAACCAGAGAGCAGAACGGGGTTGCCAGGTGCTCAGGGTGGGGGAAACAGAGAGATGATAGTTGGGTTTATGAAGTTTCATTTATAAGATGAATACGTCTAGGAATCTACTGTTTATAACTGACATATAGTTAATAATTAATTTTACAGTTATATGGTTAATAATAACTGATTATAGTTAATAATACCATACTGTATACTTGAAATTTGCTAAGAAAGTAAATCAGTGTTCTTACCACACACACAAAAATGGTAACTATGTGAATGATGGATATGTTAACTTGATTGCAGTAATCATTTCATAATGCATTCGTACAGTATATTAAATCATCACGTTGTATACCTTTAAGAAAAATCACATTATATGACCTAAATATATACATTCTTTACTTGTTAATCATACCTCAATAAAACTGGAAAAGTAAAGAGACATTAAAAGAAAAAAGGAGGGATGCCTGGGTGGCTCAGTCGGTTAAGCGTCTGTCTTCGGCTCAGGTCATGATCCCAGCGTCCTGGAATTGAGCCCCACATCAGGCTCCTTGCTCTGCGGAGAGCCTGCTTTTCCCTTTGCCTCTGCCTGCCTGTACTCTATCTCTGTGACAAATAAATAAACAAAATCTTAAAAAAAAGAAGGAAAGAAAGAAAGAAAGAAAGAAAGAAAAGAAGGGATACGTGGGTGGCTCAGTTGGTTAAGCATCTGATTCTTGTTTTAGCTCAGGTCATGATCTCAGGGTCATGAGATTGAGCCCCGTGTCAGGTTCCATGCTCAACGCAGTCTGCTTAAAGATTCTCTGCCCCTGCCCACCCCCAATCAATAAATAAATCTTTTAAAAAATAATAAGAAGAAAAGGAATCCTGATTCCCAAGCAGCGTCCCTCCCACTACTCCAACCTGAGCACTATCTATTTGGGGGGTGTTTGCAACTATTTTTAAATCCCAGCCTGCACGCTGGTGAACTCGATCAGTTGACCCTGAGGCCAGCTCATTCTCCCCCGGCTTTCCCCACGCCTCCCCTCACATCCCGCCCCTCTGGGGTTCGTTTACACTCTGAGCCACTGAAGTTTCCCTTTCCTTCAGCAACTTGGAGCTGGGTTTCAGTCACTTGCATGTGGGGAATAGTGACCGATCCGTAGAGAACTGGGTAAGTTCAGGAGCAGAGACCAAGCAAGGTGTGGACAGGCTGTGTCCCCAGCATCCACACTGGCATATGGTCGGTGTCCAAGACCGACTGGTGAATAAACGGCACAGAGGCCACCATTGAACCTTCCTGAGTGGGCAGAGGTGCCCCCGCCTCCAGAGCTGCTCTTGGTCCCAGGTTCACTGCCAGGTTCTCTGAGCAAGTTCTAGCTGTGTCTGCCCTTAGATTGTCATGAGCCTGGGAAGGGCGACCCTAATATCCCGTCTTCCTGTTGGCACATAAACGTCTACAATGAACTTGACCACCACCCTCCACACACTTGAGATGATTCCAGGGAGGTCAGGCAACCGGCCCAAAGGCACCGTGCTAGCAGGTCGCAAACGGCTGTTCTCATCCAAGTCTTCAAGTGCCACACTGCTGCCTTAATTCCCTCCATTCAGATTTATTTCTCCTTTCCTCTCCTCCTGCCCTTTCTTAGTCATCAGGAATGGTGCGGGGCCTTTAAGCATTTTAGGAAGCAGAACATGTTCCCAAAGAAAGGAGCAGGAAGACACATCCATCTACAGCATTCCCTGGCTTCCCCGGGGCGCTGGTACCTGTGCGGCCAGATCCCCTCCGTGCTCATGGCCCTGCGTCCATCCCCTTTGTTCATCCCGATCCTGCTTCTGGGGCCACCTCCGGCCTGTGCACTGATGCTCCATCCCTCACCTCCATTGGACCTGCTCATTCCCAGCTTCTGGTTGCGGCACTCAGCTTCTCGGTGAGTCAGGAATGCCCTCACCTCCAGAGGCTCCAAAACCTGATGGGAAGTTCCAGGCTGGTCTCCTGGCTGGCTGCTCTCCTTGGAGCTCAGCCCCACCCGGGCAGCTGTTCTGCAAGTCTGAAACACGTTCCCTCATTTCTTCCATCTGGTCAACCGTCCCCATCTTCTGTGCCTGAGCCGAAGTCCCTCCTAATGATGCCAACCCCGCAGCTGCTCATCCTCCCGTCCATACCAGGAGCTACCTCCACCAGGCATTGGACCACTTGGATGGACTTTCCTATAATTACACGCCCCTCTCTTGTTCCTGATGGTGCGATATTTTCGTCTATTGAATCTCTTTAAAGGCTAAGGGCTACACAGCAGCAAGATTACATCATATAGTTCTTAAAACCCTTAGATGTCCTAGGACAGAACTTCAGCCCATGGGAAGTGCTCAACAACTAACCTCACAAATTCATAAGCACAGTTGAAGGTAGATCTAAGCAAACCAGACCTAGAGAGATACATAGCCAGTCTGTGAGTCAGGAAAAGAAAATGGATTTGAGTGCCTGCTATAGTTTAGTAACTGAGCCAATTTGGAAGGGAAAAGAATACAAAAGGAGAATCATTACCATCTCTGCTCTCTATGCTGCACAGTCTACTGGGGGACCAGAAGCCAAAACCAACAATGTAGTGCAATGTAATAAAGGCAATGGTGAAAATTATTACAACAGTGCATTGTGCAAACAAAGGACAAAGTCACTCTCTGCCCGAGAGAATTTGAGAAGACTTCACAGAACCATACGATTTGGGTCTTGAAGCATGAATAGAAGTTCGCCAATCAAGACTGAAAGATTGCTTTCAGGTCTATGAAGTTACTAAGGTCATATATCCCATTATATGGACACCAACCCATCTCCCCAGGCATTTCATGTATTTATTTTTCTTCTATTTTTTCAAAAAGATTTTATTTTCTATTTTTTAAAAGCTTTTATTTATTTATTTGAGAGAGAGAGAGTACAAGCATATGTCCCTGCTGTGCAGGGAGCCGGATGAGGGGCTCCATCCCAGGACCCTGGGATCAGGACCTGAGCCAAAGGCAGATGCTTAACTGACTGAGCCACTTGGCATCCCAAAAAGATTTTATTTTTAAGCCATCTCTGCACCGACCGAACGTGGGGCTCGAACTCACAACTGAAGATTAAAAGTCACGTGCTCCACCCACTGAGCCAGCCAGGCGCCCCAGCCCAGCCACTTCAACGCTGAACCAAGAGCTGGGACGACGAAGGGGTTCTAGTAGAATATCCCTATGGGAACGTGCCCTGGGACTTAACGTGTGATCTACAATCTTCCTTTCAGTGTAACATCTTCCAAAGCAACTTAAAATACTCGACGCGGATTGATACTGACTCCCCTTCTCTGCGCCCAATTCAAACAAAACAATGATAACAGCCTTATTAGATCTAAAATAAACCCTGATTCGAAGCAGCCTGTTTAAAAGTCAATAAACTTTTCTTAATCCCTGCAGTGGAAAAAGAGAGCGGCTCCTCTCTGTCTTCCCTAAAAAGTCAGTATTTATACAAAGCATGACGTTGCCGGATTCGCAGCGGCAGAGGTGCTCGGGCTCCCCACCCCCATTCCCCCCACCCGTGGCCGTCTGCACCCTCTGAATCCTGCATGACTTATTTGGCTAGAACTAATCTCAGCTCCAGGCTTGCTTACATTTTTGGGTTACCCTTTTGCCTGGAATGCATCTCAGTGTTCTCATTAGTGCTGTCTTCCCAGCCCTGGCCCTCGCTTTCCTTTTGTTGCTGTTACTTTCTGTCCTGCCATTAGTAATCTTGACTGCTCCCAGCAGGCAGCCAGGCCCTGGTGTGTTCCCCATCACGCTGACACTCTCTGTTCCGGTGCCAGACGAAGCCCGGACCCAACCCTCCCCTGTCCCCATCACCACCATGGTGGACCTTCCTGGCTATTGACAGTCCGACTTTTGTTAATTCTTTTTCTAATTCTAAAATGTATCTTGTACCTCTTATAGAAGGCTATAAAGAAAAATATTAAGAAAACACTCAGAGTCAAGCACTGTTCTTTTTCTAGCGTCATCCTCATGGAAAATATATTTTATTGTATGTTTCATTAAAAAAGCAATTTATCTTTTGATGCGATACAATGAAGATGGCACTTAACTTCGGTGTGTCTTGGTCCTAAAGACTTGAAACCCCAGTCTAATGAAAAAAAACACCAGACAACCCCAAACTGAGGGACACTCGATAAAATAACTGAATGGAACTCCTTAAAACGATCAAGGTCATCAAAAAATGAGTCTGGCAAAATGTTACAGTCTAGAGAAGCCTAAGAAGACGCGATCACTAAATGTAATCTAGTCTCCTAGATGGGATCCTGGAACAGAAAAGGGGACATTACAAAACAACTTTTAAAATCCCATTAAAGAATGGACAAGTTAATAATCATGTGTCAGTATTGGTTCCTTATTTGTGACAAACAGGATAGGATATTAGCAAACAGAGGAAGCAGAAACAGGATACATGGGAACTCTGCTTTTGGATTTAAAGTCTCCTTAAAAAAAAAAAAAAGTCCATGATCGTGGGGGAAAAGAATTCAGACAGTGCAGAATTTTGTGAAATAAAAGACACTTGCCCTCCATGTCCCCACCCCCACCTCACAACTGGCACCAGCCTTATTCTCTGGAAATGTCTCCTCTTTATTGCAGAGCTGAGCTCATGCTGCCAATGCAATTTTGAATGCTGGCTTTTTTCGTTAGCCTTACAGCAGAAGCCTTTCCCCATGTCCTGAAGATCTCTTCCTAAAGACAATTTTATAGGTTGTGTAATATTCATTGCACTGTTTTCTTGCCTAAATTAGCTGTGATCTAGCCCTTATGTTTCCAGGAGATTTGCTTTCATTCTGCATGTCTTTGAATGTTTCCTTCTGCAAAGAACTGATCCTTTGATTTTTCCAAGCCGCAAGACAGCAACTTCTCCACCCATGCTATCCTGGGACCTCCATAAAACTTGTTTAATGTTTCAGCAGAGATCGAATGTAAAGCCTTTCTTTTTTTGATCTCTTTTTTTGCCTTTATGTCTCCTGATGTAGGGATTTATAATCCATTGGTGACAACCCCGGGTGCTGTCGCTGCTGATGGCTAAAATGTGTGATGCTTGAACCTTCATGCACGGGGTTGCATGATGTCCCCCCAAATTCATATCCACCTAGAGCCTCAGAATGAGACCTTATTTCCCAGCAGGTTCTTTGCAGATGTAATTCAGGAAAATGAGGTCATACCAGATGAGGGCGGCCCCAAGTCCACTGACTGGTGTCCTTACAAGAAGGCCATGAGAAGACATGGAGACACAGAGAGAACGCCATGAGAAGACACACACAGAAACTGGAGGAATGCAACTACAGACCAAGGGACATCAAGGTTTCGCTGCAGCCACCAGAAGCGAAGAGAGAGGCGTGGAACGGACTCTCCTTCAGAGCCCTGAAGAAGGAACAGTCCTGCCAACACCTTGATTTGGGACTTCTGCTCTCCAGAACTACGTGAGAATAAGTTGCTGTTGCTGTAAGTGACCTAGTTTGTGGTACTTTGTTATGGCAGCTCTTGTAAATTCCATACAGTGGGCTGTGGCCTTAGAGGACTTGGGTCTGAGCAGAGCTCTGGCACTTGTGTGAGGAAAGGGGCGAGAGTTCTCACTGTGAGGGGCAATGAGGTATCCAGGGGTGTCCACCAAGATCGCATGAATGAGGCAGTGAGCAAAAGCCCAATCAGACAGACAAGTTAGACAGAAAGAAGAACACAAGGATCACTTTCTCCCCTTTTATCTGTGTCCCTATTATTTCCAGAAGGTTCAAGTTGTTGTTTGCTGGAATATGCCTTTAATACACAAAGCCTCCAGGTCCAGCAATGTTAATTTCAAAGCTTTGGCTATGACAAAATAGATTACTGTAGTACCTCATTTCTTTTAAATTTTTTATTGTGAATTTTTTTTGAAAACCCACACCCACACCTCTTTTTTTTTTTTTAAAGGTTTATTTATTAGTCAGAGAGAGAGAGGGAGAGAGAGCACAGGCAGAGGCAGAGAGACAAGCAGGCTCCCTGCTGAGCAAGGAGCCCCATGTGGGACTCGATCCCAGGACGCCGGGATCATGACCTCAGGCGAAGGCAGCCGCTCAACCAACTGAGCCACCCAGGCGTCCCACACCCACACCTCTTAACAGTGATTGCTGTATGTATTTTTTTCAAAGACTTTATTTATTTATTTAACAGAGAGAGAGAGCACAAGCATGGGGAGCGGCAGGCACAGGGAGAGGGAGAAGCGCCTCTCACTGGGCAGGGAGCCTGACACAGGACTTGATCCCAGGACCCTGGCACCATGACCTGAGCTGAAGGCAGACACTTAACCAACTGAAGCGCCCAGGCGCCTGCTGTATGTATTTTATAATACTTTTCAAATGATCATATATAACTCTTATGAAGAAAACATTTTATTTTATTTTTTAAAGGATTTTATTCATTTGGGAGAAAGAGAAAGCAAAAGCAGAGGGAGCAGTAGAGGGAGCAAGAGAAGCAACCTCCCCACTGAGTAGAAAGCCAGATGCGGGGCTTGATCCCAGAACCTGGAGATCATGACCTGAGCCGAAGGCAGACACCCAACCATCTGAACCAACCAGGCACTCTGAGAAGAAAACATTTTAATAAAAAACTTCCTTTAAAAGGGGATGTTGCGGGGCGCCTGGTTGGCTCAGTGGGTTAAAGCCTCTGCTTTCGGCTCGGGTCATGATCTCAGGGTCCTGGGATCGAGTCCCACATCGGGCTCTCTGCTCAGTGGGGAGCCTGCTTCTCCCTCTCTCTCTGCCTGCCTCTCTGCCTACTTGTGATCTCTGTCTGCCAAATAAATAAACAAAATCTTTAAAATAAATAAATAAATAAATAAAAGGGGATGTTGCATCTGCCACAAAAACTTAGCTGTAGATGCAGAGATTCTCTTCAGATGAGAGGCTCAAGGTTGGTGAGGAAAAGGTAGGTGGGATGTTGGCAATAATTTTTCAGTGTGTGAGACCTGGGGACCTCTCAGGGACAAGGGAGTAATCTTCTTGATGGTCCTGTGAGGTACCATGAGGTCCTGAGGGGAGTGTGTGGTGAGGGATGGATTCCTCTTGTGGGGATGGGGGGTGGAGATGGTGCTTGAGAGCAGAGTCTTGAAGAAGTTTAATGACTTTTAGTGCGACTGTGGGGTTAGAATGGCAAGAGAAAATACTTCTCAGTCTCCCCCTGGGCTGATGTGAGTGAAAACAGGAGGAAGGTTGAGGTTTGTGGGCAGAAGGGAAGCCCCCATGGTTCACCACAGGAAGGCAGGCCACACCTGCTTAGAGGCACCTTTGTGTCCTCTGAAGGTCCCAGTGTCACTGTCTGTTATCTGTTGGTGGATAACCTCAAAACTTAGTGGCTTAACACAATGATAAACATTTACTACCTCAAAGTTTCTGTGAGTAAGGTATTCAGGAGTGAAGTTTCCAATAATTCTGGCTTGGGAATCTCTCGTGAGGTTGCAGTCCGGATGACTGCCTGGGCTGCTGTCACAGGACTGACTGGGACTGGAGGATCCGCTTCCCAGAAAGCTCCCTCATACAGCTGGGGTCCTGGTCCTAGCTGTTAGCAAGAGGCCTCGGTCCCTTGCCAGACAACATAGGATTGTGTACCCCCACTCCCAGAGAAAGTGATCCGAGAGATAGCACGGTAGATGCTGCAGTGTCTTCTATGACTTAGTTTCAGAAGTCACACACTGTATCATGATATCCTATTGAATACATGGTTGGCCCTATTCAGTGTGAGAGAGAACTACAAAATCGGGAGGTAAGAACCACTGGGCACCATCTTGGAGGCTGGCTGCCCTGCTACACAGAGCTAGGCCACCACGGTAGCTGCGTCACTGGGTGCACGGCTGACTGAATGCCTGGAGACCAGCTCTGAAGCTGGGAACTTCCCAAACCTGAACAATGATATCTTCTGTCTGAATCCTCAAAGTGAAGTATTCAAAAAATATCCCCAGCCATATTGGGAACCTGGGAAAGATGCCGAGGATTGTCCCCAAAAGGTCAGAAATCCAAGAGAAACCTCATTCTACCCTTACTCAACATTTCCCCAACTCTTTTTAAACCATTTTTCCATTTTAAAATAATTTAAACCATTTTTAACCATCTTTTCCTTTTTTCATATGAATTTTACATACCATTAGATGCACAGATCTTAGGTATACATTTGCCCAGTCTTGAGTGATTCATAACCCAAGTCCTTACAGAAATATAGAAAGTTCCTTCATGATCCTTCCAGGTCAATGCACTTACCACCACACACACAGACACACACACACACACACACACACACACACACACACACAGGCAAGCACTGTTCGATATCTTTCCACTGCAGAGTTTTACATGTTCTAGAATTCCAAATAAATAGAATTATATAGTATGTACTCTTCTGTGTCTAGTTTCATCTTTAGTCAGCCTATTGATTCATTCATGTTGTCATGCACCAGGAATTTATCTCCCCTGACATTATTTTTTAAAATTTCAAGTCCACAGAAGAACTGAAAGATAATACAACGAACCCCTGTATACCCTTGACCTAGATCTACCAGTTGCTAATGTTTTGCCATATTTGCTTTAATACTTCCCATTTCTCTTCCTTTCTTTTTACTGAACCCCCTTGAAAGTTGCAGATATTAGAAAATGTCATCGGGGCGCCTGGGTGGCTCAGTGGGTTAAGCCTCTGCCTTCGGCTCAGGTCATGATCCAGGGTCCTTGGATCGAGCCCTGCATCGGGCTCTCTGCTCAGCGGGGAGCCTGCCTCCCCCCCGCCTCTGCCTGCCTCTCTGCCTACTTGTGATCTCTGTCTGTCAGATAAACAAATAAAATCTTAAAAAAAAATGTCATCGCTAAATACTTCAGCATGTACTCCTAAGAACAAAGACTTTCTCCTACATAATTACCATACCATTGTCATGGCCAAGACATTTGACATTAATAAAGTAATATTATCCAATATACAGTCCATATTCAGTTTCTCTCATTCTGCTTAGAGGAGAGCAGACCCACGTCTTAGGACACGTGGTGAGTTCTGGGAATAGAGGTTGGCTGTCCTGACCTTGAGCCTTCCTCTTTCTCCCACTCACTTCACTATGGCCATCCAGTGAGCACTGGGCCCCGGCTTGGGTAGTAGCCGGCTTTCCTGGGCACTTTACTTCAGCCCTATTTATAGGAACCTCTCTTCCCTCTCTGTGGTTGTCAACCCCTCCCTAGTGCACCCCACATGCTCACATGCACCCCTCCCCAGGAATCGGCCTCTGTAAGGGACAGGAAAGAGTTCCTGTCCATTCCTCAAGGTAGCATAGACACTGGGAAATAATCCCCCTTCCTCCTTTTTGGTCTAACTACTTAAATAAATCTCCCTCTTCTCAGTACTCTACCCCAACAACAAGGCACAGGAAAGATTCCCTGGGCTAAGAGTAAACACGTCTTTCTAACACATACCACACACACACACACACACACACACACACACAATATACCAGCAGTCTCACCCTTGGGTCTGATTCTCCCCACCACCAGCACAACCTTCTAAGTCTCCATCAGAGTGAGGCCGGAGCTACAGAGCCCCCCACCACCGCCAGGTCAGTGCCATTCTGACCTCCACAGCCACGGTCCTCCAGCTCTGCAACACGGCCCTGAGCCCTTGGCAAACTATCGGGGCCTCCTACTCAGCCCCAAAGCCCTGGCTGTCTCTCCCAACCTCATTGCTCCCTTGGCCTCACGGCAGAAATAGACACCTTGCTCCAGACAGTGATCAATTATTTTCGTCGTTGGTCATTCCAAATATTTATGCTGGGTTCCGCCGCAGCCCCCGCGGCAGGGCATCGCCCACATGCTGCGGAGCTGCTAGCTGCAGCTGAGAGGGATGTGGGGGACAGCCCCACGCTTGGAGCACCCCGGACCCGCCCCGTGGCCCCGGAGCCAGCGGTGGGCTGGAGGCCTGGTCCATCTCCTAGAGCTGCCTCCCTCCCGAGGGAGCCTGCGAGCCCTGCGCATCTGCTGGCCTGCCCAGAACAGTCTGCGGCTCTGCAGAAGGAACAGGACGCTCACTCGGAAGACTTAGCCTTACGTCCATGTGTGCAAGCCCGGCCTCGTGGACAAGTGGCAGCAGCTCCTTCTGCCTCCCTGTCTAGCGGCTGGAAGCAGGAAATAGGAAAAGTAGCTTTTCAGTGCGCGGAGATGTGTGGCTATCACAACAGACCTCAACATTTTGGCAGAAAACTCCAGCCCTTCCTGCTGCACCTGCCTCCTGTTCGTAACTCAGTGCACTGCGGGAGCTCCCCTTCCCCCTCCTCAAAATCTCTGCACAGTCCATTTGGTGAAGGCCACTGTCTTGTTTCCAGGGGGCCTGGTGTCTTTATTTTAGACATTCACACGACTGGGTTGCCTGCTGGTGTGACGTGTTCAGGAGGAGAGCTGGTGCCCTGTTAGACCGAGGTAGGGGTGGGGGGTGGCTAGCTACCAGGAGAGGCCGCCAGGTGTCCTTCCAGAAACCTGGTGTCCTTATAAGGTGTCCTTATTTCCAGACCCAGGCAAGAGTTCTAAGGAAAGGGGGACAGACGGCACACACAGATCCTTCCCTAAGGGCCTGCGCCTACTTAGAGGTCCGATTTCTGTGATTTTACCTGGGTCATTCATTCTAATGGTTGCTCGTGTGTTGCATTAGAGATTTGAGGCGGCTTATGAAAGCATGAAATAAAGATGAATAACTCAGGTGTGGTACTGGCGCGGAGAAAAGGATAGTCTTATGCAGTCGCTGAAAGGGGACCAGAATTCTGTCTCCTGCAAGCCAAAGCCCAAGGGCAAGTAATCATTGCCAGGGCCATGCAGGGCCCTTGGGTGTGATCAGACTGGGTTTTAGGAATGGAACGTCTTCTCTCAAAAACAAGAACTGAGAAAAATCCCCCCAGTGGGAGTCCCATTTCACCATCTCATCTGGGGAGCCTGCTGATTTCTCATGACAGTCTGGGGCTTCGGTTTTGGTTTGGTTTAGTTTTTGTATGGTTGTGGTTTACCTCCTAACCCCATGTTTTTGTGTGTGGGGTTTTTTTTTTTTTTTTTTTTTTTAACTCAAAGTCACAAGTTGGCTCAGATAACTTCCCATTGCCATGGTAACTAACTCCTTCGGTCCAAAGAGAGAACCATAAGTCCTGTAAATGGACAAGAAAGAATCGCAGGAAGAGGGGAAGGGTGGGAGGGGCCGTTTCCAGTTTATCAAGATCAAAGGACAGAAACAGAGCCACAAAAAACACAATCCCCACAACTCCCACACCGGGAACCGCTTCTGAACTGGGCAGGACTCGTAGTACAGCGCCCATCACAGTGACTGGCCCAGAGCAGCCCCAGACTGTTGTCCTGTACCCCGTGTGGCGAGCACCTCCTCTTTGTGACTAGCAGTATTTCATCTCTGATCCGTGATCTCTTTGTACGTCTGAGCTCTCGGTTACGTTCAGTCCCAGTGTTGCAATTTGCCCGCAGGTGCTATCCCCGATCACCCGCAGAGAAACCGGACACACAGAGCTCTTCTTCCCTCCTCTGCAAGTCTCCACAGCACCAAAATGTGGACAGCGTAAAATCCCAGGTCCTCGCCAGGACATCCCAGGCCCTTCAGATCGTCTCTAACTCACTTTTCTATGGCCTTAGTTCTTACCAGTGCAAGTGCCCACTTAATCCTTGAGGTTTATTGAATATTAATTTTTTTAGAAGGCGCAATACAGGGGTGCTAGCGGAAGAACGGTGCTGTGGAGAAGCTCATTGCCCTGTCTGCCTAGGAAAAGGCTAAGCTGCTGTGTGAAAGCCAAGGGACATCTACACACACACACACACACACACACACACGCACACATACACACACACACATACACACACACACACACACACACACACAGAGCAGCTTAAAGAAGATTCATTTTATTTTTCACATAAAAGACCATTGTTAGAGGTGACTAGCCCAGACGGCTGGGGCTGCAGTTCTCTCGGGTCAGCTGGGGACCTGGCTTCCTCCCATCTGTTACATCATCATCCATAGGATATTGTCCTTGGTCGCGCGGTCATCAAAGCTGGGTCACCACCACATCCACGCTTCACCCTGGGAAAGAGGAAGAGAAAAAGTGCAGAGCAAGCAATTTCCTTTCAAGCAAGAAACAGAGAAGGCACACCTGCCCTTCGATTTATACATTCTAGGGCCTGCACCCAGTTCTGGGGCTGCCCGGAGATACAAGGAAGGCTGGGAATTCTAGTCCTTAGCTAGGCAGCCACGTGCCCAGCTAGTAATGAGTTACAACTAGCACTCTGGTCAGAAAAGCAGCTCTCTTTCTTTCTCTCTCTTTTTTTTTTTCCTCACACAACCTGACTCTATTTATAATTAATTGATGAATCAATTTTGTGTCTTAGAACATTGCTACCCATTGTAATTACACTCTCAGGGTAGAGAAATGCCAGTTCATAGACATTTGGGGGTAAAGAGAATGTCCCAGAGTGCTTCACTGTGTGATTTCACATCCCGGGGATGTTTTATGGCCCATCAGAGATGACAAGTATTACCACAATGACAACAAAGTTGATAAAATTCCGGTGATATGAAACTTAGTTTAAGTTCAAGTGTATTTTTCTCATGAGAATGTGATGTTTCAGTTGGCTACCTGAGATATGAGTAGAAGCCGTTCATGTGGGAAAAGAGGAAGAACATTCCAGAACATGAACAGCATGTGTAGAGGCCTGTCGTCGTGGCAGGGAAAGGTAGATTCATACAACATTCATTATGGGGAACAGATATGGGAATGGGAAAGAGAGGCAGGAGAGAAATTGGAGAAACGGAGTGGAATCATGTAAGCTAAGACTTATGCTCTAAACGAAAGAATTTAGATTTTACTCTGCAGAGCAGATGCTGTGGGGCATGGGAAGAGAGGACAAAAGATACTACCCTCCCAAGATGCAGAGCCTCTTCCAAAAATAACAAGGAAGACTCGGACAATTCTCCGGAGAGCTGGAATCTGGGGGTAAGACACAGTTGCACACAAAATACAATCCACATTTCTGTGCCCTATCCTTGGGGCTCCAGACCTGAGAGTTGCCAAGCCAAATTCTCAGAACACGAAAGGAGAACCCAAGAAAGCAATAGCTTTCCCTGAAAAGAGAAGGATCAACGATCAGAGGTACCCAGAAGTAAATTCACAAGTCACAATCCAAAGACTGAATTCTTACACATGCTTTCTGCCTGCTGATCTGAATTTGGAAAGTAAAGGATACTGGGAAATTTTACCTTCCCCTCTCACCCGGGCACTGCAGATAGAGACCTGGGAGAGCCGACTTTGGTAAGAGTGCTCCCCCTCTGAGCGTTTCCCAGGATCCCTCTTGTAGACTCTGCGGTGAGCACAGTGTCCTGGCAGGTCTCAGCCTGGTCCACAGAAACCGTAGTTGAGGAAAAGAAATTTCCTCCCTTGGGACGCCTGGGTGGCTCAGTTGGTTAAGCAGCTGCCTTTGGCTCAGGTCATGATCCCAGCGTCCTGGAATCGAGTCCCGCATCGGGCTCCTTGCTCATCAGGGAGCCTGCTTCTCCCTCTGCCTCTGCCTGCCACTCTGTCTGCCTGTGCTTGCTCTCTCTCTCTCTCTCTGACAAATAAATAAACAAAATCTTTAAAAAAAAAAAAAAAAGAAAAGAAATTTCCTCCCTTCCCCTAACGGTGAGTGCTTGGCTGAGACCCCTTTATCTCTAGACTGCCTCATAAATGAATAAGCTTATCTAGCTTAAAAGTTCTCCACGGTGAACACTGAAATTCCAGATTATCTTTGGTAAGGTTTACCTGCTGTATTTACCTGAGGCCTCGCACTGCACCCCGCCCAGCTTAAGTTGGACTCAGCTGGACCCCAAACCCAGTCTGGTTTCTGAGTCCAATCCAGCGCATTCTTAGACCCAGTCCGATCTCTAAGTGGGATCCAGTCCAGTTTTCAAATCGGACCAGTCCGTTCCCAGACCCAGTCCAGTTTCTAAGTCAAACCTAGTCCAGTTTCTAAGCGGGACCCAGTTTGACTCTGGTGCTGGGTGGGGGGGATGTAGAGGAGAGCTGCTGGAACAAAAACTTCTAGCTCAGGACTCGGAAGCTGCAGACCTGCCCCCTCTCCCCTGAGGACTTACCCACCCCCTCTAGAGGCAGAAGGGGTGCTGAGTGAGCGATTACCTCCATCAGGTCTGGGAACCTCTAGGGTCTCCTTCAGTTCCCTCTCCTGCTCCCATAATGGTTAAAGGTAAACTGAGGCATATTACAACATTTCGAGAGTTTATTTGGGCAAAACTTGATTCTCACTGAGGAGCATCCAATCTAGCAGAGAGAGGGGAGCTCTGAGGGGCTGTACAAAGTGAGAGTTGTGAGGGGCAGAGGGGGGCAGGAATAAGGAAGTGATGCCAGGCAGAAGAGCTGGTTGGTATTTGAAAAGTTACTTTCCTTTAGGGGATGGCAGGGGCCCAGATGGCAGACCTCACTACGCTGACCAGCTGACTGACTTCAGATTCGGTTCCTGGGAGAGCTGAAACTGTAGTTGAGTTAGGTCTCCATTTGCTGACACGAGGCTTAGCAGAAACGACTCTGTGTGCCCGTTGCCTTATTTATAAGACCACACAACTGTGAGAGTGAGAGTTTCAAGACACAGATCTGAGCATAGCACCTTCTGTCTAGAAGCCTCCATTAGGGTCCCACTGTTCTTAGGTTTGAGAACAACCATCGCCCTAAATGGCCCCACAGGGATCTTCATGGTCTGCTTCTCCCTCCCTCCCCAGCATCCTTGCACGCCACGCTCCTCCCCTACATCCCAACCTTTCTTATGACTTCATACTTGCCATGATACCTTCCAGGACAAAACGCTGGCGTTAAGTCACACCCCTTGTGTGGAAAGTGCTTCCCTTCCCATTTCACCTGGTGAACCCTTGATGGGTGGGTGTTCACGAGTCACTTCCTCAGGAAAGCCTGCCCCGAGCTCTGGCTGGGTTTGTGCTCAGGATTACTCACATGTGTAAGTGTCCTGTATGTTCCAGCTGTCACAGGTCCAACCTGCCATTAATTTGTGCAATTCATTGATGGATGTCCTGTACTGACAGCTACATCCTCTAGGGGGGTTCTTTCCTTCCCCAGCTAGATGAGTCACCAGTGAACGCAGGGTCATCTCTTACACTCATTCATCTTCTTCAGAGAGCTTAGCCCTTTGCTGCTGTCTAGCTGTGGTTGGAATAGTTTGTAGATTCTAAGCCCCTTTTCACAAAAGTGTGGGTTTACATATGAATAACACAACTCTTTCCTTAATGAAACCACATATCCTTGTGTATGTGCATGTAATGCTCCTGGCTCATGCTGTATCTAGGTAGTTTAGGTAGCCTGTGAGTCACCAGAGTGACAGAGAAGATGGGGTTCACCCATCCATTTATGCAGGTACACATTCAACAAGTGTTCATTGATAGATATCAGGCAGAATGGTATGTGATGGACAATGAAGAGGTGAATAAAACAAAGCAGTCAATGACAGGGCTTCTCTGTATGGTTGTACAAGTTGTGCACTGCATGAAGTTCCCAGTAGGGAAAGGAGCATAAGCTGAAATCCAGGCAAGCCTTGCAGCAAATCAGCTACATGTGCCTGAAGATAGAGGATTTATCAGTGAACTCAAAGGGGCAATATGAAAAAGTTTGAGGCCCTGGACTAGTTTCTTCAAATCATGGAAGAGAAGAAGAATGCACTGTGAAGTGAGCGCTGTAATTAACAGAAGACTCTGAGGGCACAGAGGAAAGAGGGACACGGACCAATGGAGAGCTGAACAGGCCCTTGAGGGAATGAGTTACCAGACTGAAATCCTCTGGGGTAAAGAGAGCATGGACTTCTTTGACTCAGGTGTTTGGACCCAGAAGAGGCTCTGGGGGCACCAGGGAGCACACAGGGAGTGTGGGTAGAGAGGAGGAGGAAGGGAGAATCATTAACAGGAAAGGAAGCTCTGAAGCTCGTTTCACTATTTTGCTGTGGTTTGCCTTCGAACGTATTTATACGGCGGACGTGCTCTCTCCCCATCGCGGATAGCTAAGCAGAGCACAGGTGCAGTGGGGCTCTGCCAAACCTGGAATGTTACTAAGCTGATGAGCCCCAGCTCCCTTCCAGCCTTTCCCACCACTGGATTGCAACGGGTCATCAGGGTCATGTCTCGCCAGCTTAGCGGTTCTGTGTAGCACAGAGTGGCTGTCCTCCTAGTTCAGCTGTGTTGGGGGAGAGGAGGGCCAGGTAGAGGATAGGACAGAGGGTGATCCCATATTGCTTCCATCTGTGGAGTCTTTTATTTTTGGAGCCAAAGATTCCGCTCACAATCTGAGTCTGGAAGCCAAAATCCCCTCGCTAGTCCTCCAGCAAGATGTACTTTAGAGATTTTTAAGTGATTAATAATATTACATACATTCATTTCACCAAGTATAAACCCCTCACATATGTTATTGGATTGCGACGGGAGACAGCCTGTAGGTGGGGAAGGGCCATCTGGTGGAGCAGGGGAGGGATCTGTCTGAGGTCACATGCCAGGTTGGTTAACTGGCCGAGCTAGGATTCACATCATGTCTGGCTGATTTCAAAGTAACTGTTGTACATTTTCATCCAGAGAAAGGGAACAGCAACACCTGCCTCCTGGGCTGGTTGTGAGAATCGACACGAGAAGATCTACGCACGGTGCCCAGCAGAGCTCCCCATGCTTGACACCGTGCCTTATGCACTCACGAGCTCTCAGTTCCCCTCTTCTCCCTGAAACCAAGAGTGACCAGTTGCTGATAGCCACAATACAGAGAAGGCGGCCGGTCCTGGGCCACGGTGAGCCTGTGCATCACTCTGTGATCTGGAGGTGTCTCCCTACAGCTTAGTTCTCCCAGATGGGGTCCTCTGGCCACCATGCTCCTTCTCTCGTGCCTCTCTGAGTAAAAACACAACAGGCTGAGTGTATAAGAACCAGCAGGGTGGGGATAATTCTAAGACCATCATCAATTATTATAAAAATATACTTATTCATTCCATTTTAATAGGCCCCTATGGGCACAGTGACAGAGATAGGCTGTGGGACTAAGCAAAGAGTAGAAAAACATCTCCTGATGCCACTAACCAACCAGCTATAGGAAGTCTTACTGGACACGGGGGTTCTCAACCTCCCCAGATCCAACTCCCCTTTTTATACGAAAAACTCTATATTTATTATTATCATGAAATACAACTTTAAATCAATATAGCTTATCTTTGCTGGGGTATTGACTAGGAGGGCACACAAGGGAGACTTGTGGGGTGTTGAAATGTTCTGTATATTAATATGGGTGCTTACATGTGGTTACATGGCTTTATTCATACATAAAATTCATTGAGCAAGGGATTTCTGTTATGTTTCATAACTTTATGCAAATCCACAATTTATCTCCATAAAATTGTCAATTAACACTGAGATTCAGGTGAATTTTATTTTACATGTATTTACCACAATTTTAAAAAATGAGGTATGTTTCCTACCCATCAGATTGGCAAAAATTGAGATGTTCAATAACATTCAATCTGGCAAAGATGTGGAGAAAGGAGAAATGTATTTTTTTTTGCTGGGGAGGTAGGAAAGGGGAACTCTTATACACTAATAGGAATGTAAATTAGTACAATGACTATGGAGAAGAATTCAGTGTTACCTAGGAAGAATGGAAATGTAAATGCTCTATGAGCCAGCAATTCTAATTTTAATATACTACTGAGAAACAATCCCACAGATGAACAAGAATATATGGATGAGGCATTCTTTGGAATATTGTTAGTAATGGTACAGAATTGGAAGCCAAGTGTTCATCAGTTTTTTCCTTTATTTAAAAATAAAAAAGAAGTACTGTGCACAAGTCAACATGCAACAGGAAATGTGGATGGAAATGTCTAATTTGATTCCATGGTTTGAGAAATTGTGCAGTGCCCAACAGGTACACACATACCATTAATAAGTAATTGTGGTTGTTTTTTAAAGATAAAAGTATTATTTTTTTTAAGTCACATTTTGACATTGCCTGCCAAAACTGTGACAGATAATGTACGATGCCATTAGCACATCCCCGTCTATTTAAAAACCTCCAGAGAAACAAGCAGATGAGGTTTGGAGTTAGCTCAGTGGTGGTTATTACTGCTTGGCTTATTATAAACCGTGTTCTCAGTGCTCTTGAAGACACTAAGGAAAGCACAGCTCTGAGGAGCTAGAAGTGACTGTTAGAAGTGAATCTTATCACCAAATTGTATATCCAGTCTTTTGTATATTACTCCTCAATAAAGCTGAAAAAAAAAAAAAAGTGAATCCCCTAGCTCTAGTCAATCTTGCAAATGACTGCAGTCCTAGGTGACTTGTGACTATAACCTCACGAGGAACCCTGAGCCACAGCCACCCAACCAAGCTCCTCCTGAATTCCCTAATAGAAACTGTGAAAAGTATTAAATAAGTACTATTGCTTTAAAAAAAAAATTCACTGAGTTATATGCTGAAGATTTGTGTACTTTACCATAAATAAGTAATGCCTTGATTAAAAAGCTTTTAGTTTAACAATCAACTTAGTGTGGGATAATAATGTAATACTTAATTATAATATAAAAGGGAAATAAAAGGGAAAATAACTTATGAAAAGCACTTTGACATAAAAATTCTTGACCACTGCAACTCCAGCAGATGTGATGTAATTGCAGGTTTATGCTTAGAAAAACCATCTCCAGAGCTGAAGGAGCAAGATGGCGGAGAAGCGGGAGACCTGTGTTTCGTCTGGTCCCAGGCGTCCAGCTAGATATTTATCAGATCATTCCCGACCCCTACAAACTCAACAGGAGATCGAAGAGAAGAGGAGCAGCAATTCTAGGAACAGAAAAGCGACCACTTTCTGGAAGGTAGGACGGGTGGAGAAGTGAATTGGAGGTGATACCATGGAAGGTAGACCATGGGGGGAGGGGCCGGCTCCTGGCAAGCAGCGGAGCACAAAATTGGAACTTTTAGAAGTCTGCTCCATGGAGGGACATCCCTCCAGTGGCTTAGCAGAGGCGGAGCTGTCACGGGAACAGTGTGGTCTCAGGTCCCTCGGGGTCACAGAAACACCAGGGGTGCCTGATTGCGGCAGAGCTCCCAGGTATCAGGGCAGGGAAGCAGCCGAGGAGCTTGGCTCTCAGCTTGGGGTTCCCTTGAACTGGGATCCAAGGCACAGTCGGGCCACTGATCTTCGAGCAGGGACTGAACAAGAAGCAGAATCGGGGAGACACCCTCCTTTCTCCTCTGGGAGGAGCGGAACGGGGGCACACCGCAGGAATCGGCTGGGTTTGGAGACTCCAGGTGGGGCCCTGCGCCGGAGATAGAAACACTTGGTCACAGGCCGGGTGAGCTCGGAGCGGGGCCGGAGACCAGGGAGACGGGAGTGATTGAGCTCTTTTCTCCAAGGGCACTGAGGAGTGGGGCCCCAAGCTCTCGGCTCCTCCCGGCTGGAGACTAGGAGGCCGTCATCTTCATTCCCATCCCCCAGAGCTCTATGGAAAGCGTTCAGGGAACAAAAGCTCCCGAGTCCAAAACCACGCAGATTACTCAGCCTGGCCTCTGGCAAAGGTGTTTGAGAATCACTGCAACAGGCCCCTCCCTGAGATTAGCAAGAACATCCAGCCAAGACCAAGTTTACTGATCAATGAGAACTACAATACCCTAGTGCTAGGGAAATACAGCACATAGAATTCATGACTTTCCCCCCACGATTCTTTAGTCTTTCAAAATTAAATTCCCTAAATTTTCATTATTTTTTTCTTTTTCTATTTTTTTATTCTTTCCTCTTTCCTATTTTAAGTTATTATAACTATTTTAATCTTATCAATACCTTTTAAAAAGTCTTCTTTCATTTTCATTTTTATTGTCATATTCTATCGCTTCATTGTATATAACCTTATTTTTTAATACATATAAGATTGTTTTCTTTAAAATTTTGGGATACAGTTTCTTCTAACAGACCTAAATATACCCTAAATCTAGCGTGTGGCTTTGTTCTAGTCTCCAGCCTGGTCACATTCTCTCCTTTTTATTTTTATTTTTTTTTTCTTTTTTCAACCAACTGCTTATCTTATAATTCCTTTTTTAAAATCTTTTAAAATTTTCATCTTTACAGTCATATTCCATCCCTTTGTCATGTTTACCATACATATATATCTATCTGTCAAAGATAGATATACGTTTTTCTTTCTTTGAAATTTTGGGAGGCACTTTCTTATAACAGACCAAAATAAACCCAAAATCAAGTGTGTGGCTGAATCATACTTTTTTTCCCCTTTCTTCTCCCCCTGGTTTTGGGTCTCTTCTGATTTGGTTAGTGTATATTTTTCTGGGATTGTTGTTAGCCTTTAGCATTTTGTTCTCTCATTCATCTGTTCTTCTCTGGACAAAATGACAAGGTGGAAAAACTCAACTCACAGAAAAGAACAAGAGGCGGTACCCACTGCTGGGTACCTAATCAATATGGACATTAGTAAGATGTCAGAACTAGAGTTCAGAATGATGATTATAAAGATGCTAGCTGGGCTTGAAAAATGCATGGAAGATACTGGAGAATCCCTTTCTGTTGAAATAAAATCCCTTTCTGGAGAAATAAAAGAATGAAAATCTAACCAAGTTGAAATCAAAAAAGCTATTAATAAGGTGCAATAAAAAATGGAGGCTCTTACTACTAGGATCAGTCTGTTCAAATATTTTTTTCTTCCTGTTTCCATTTTGGGAGATTATATGTTTCTAGTAACTTACCCATTTCTTCTAAGTTGTCCATTTGTTGGCATATCGTTTTTCATAATATTCTCTTATGATTGTATTTCTGTGGTGTCAATCATTACTTCTCATCTCTCATTTTTTATTTTGAGTCTCCCCCAACTTTTTTTGATGAGTTTGGCTAGCAGCTTATTAATTTTATTGATCTTTTCAAAGAATCTGCTCCTTTTTACTTAGTTAATTAATTTATTAGTTAATTTAGTTTGGTTGGTCACTGTATAGTACATCATTAGTTTTTGATGTAGAAAGAATCACCTCTTAATTTCACTAATCTGTTCTATTGTTTTTTTTTTTAAGTTTCTACTTTATTTCTGCTCTAATCTTTCTTATTTCCTTCCTTCTGCTAGTTTGGGGTTTTGCTTATTCTTCTTTTTCCAGCTCTTTTAGGTAGAAGTTTGAGTTGTTTATTGGAGATTTCTCTTGTTCTTGAGATAGGCCTGTATTGCTATATACTTCCCTCTTAGAACAGCTTTTGCTGCATCCCAAAGATTTTGGAACAATATGTTTTCATTTTCATTGATCTTCATGTATTCTTAAATTTCCTCTTTGATTTCTTGGTTGGCCCATCCATTATTAAGTAGGCCGTAGTTTAACCACCATGTATTTGTGTTCTTTCCAGATTTTTTTCTTGTGGTTGATTTCTAGTTTCATAGCATTGTGATCAGAAAAGATGCATGGTATGACTTAAATCTTTTTGAATTTGTTGTTGGCCTA
Organism: Enhydra lutris kenyoni; assembly: GCF_002288905.1. Classification (NCBI taxonomy): domain Eukaryota; kingdom Metazoa; phylum Chordata; class Mammalia; order Carnivora; family Mustelidae; genus Enhydra; species Enhydra lutris. The sequence goes on along the minus strand of NW_019154095.1, from coordinate 16,983,022 downwards.
ATATGTGATCTATTCTGGAGAATGTTCCATGTGAACTTGAAAAAAATATGCGTTCTTATGCAACATAATCTTTTCAAGGTTCATCCGTGTTGTAGCATTTATTAATACTTTGTTCTTTCTTATTTTTTTCTTTTTTATGCACTCTATTATATGGATATACACACTTTTTTAATGCATTCAGCATTTGATGGGCATTTTGGGCGTCTCTGATTTTTAGCTGATATGAATACTGCGAATAACTAATAGTATAATAGTATTCATTATGAGTAATGCTGATTTGAACATCAGTATACAGTTATTTGTGTGGATATATTTTTCGACTCTCACTGGATGTATACCTAGGAGTGGAATTGTGGAGTTTTATGTGTTTACATGTTTGAGAAATTTCAAAACTGTTTTTACAATGTGAATGTACCATTTTATAATCCCACCAACAATGTGTGGGGGGTCTAATTCCTCCATATTCTCACCAACACTTATTATTGTCCATTTTTAAATTTTCTTGCTTTGTTTTGGTTAATGTTTGTTTGATGTATCTTATCCATTCTTTTATCTTCAACTTACCTATATCATTATATTTGAAATGTGTTTCTTGTAGACATTACAGAGTTCAACATTTTGTATATGTCAGTTTTTTTCTTTTTTTTTTTAAAGATTTTATTTATTTATTTGACACAGAGAGAGAGATCACAAGTAGGCAGAGAGGCAGGCAGAGAGAGGTGGGGAAGCAGGACCCCACCAAGCAGAGAGCCGGATATGGGGCTCGATCCCAGGACCCTGAGACCACGACCCGAGCCGAAGGCAGAGGCTCAACCCACCGAGCCACCCAGGAACTCCTATGTCTCTTTTTCTTAATGGGTGAATTAAGGTCATTTATATTTAATGTAATTATTGATATGTTAGGGATTATGTGTGTTATTTTATTTTTTGTTTTCTATTTCTTCTCCCTGTTTCATTTTCCTATTTTCTTTTACTATCTTCCTTTACTTGAACATTTTTCAGAATTTCCCTTTCTATTTACTTATTTATTTTTTTAGTATATATCTTAATTAGTTTTTAGTGGTTATTTTAAGTATCATACTACATATACATACTTTGTCATAGTTTTATTTTACTGGTAAATGTAAATAACAATTACATTCAGAAACTTTTCAAAAATAAAAATATTTTAAAAATAATAAGAGATAATCAGGACAAATACTGGATCATATGTTGGGGGAAAAAAAAATGTGTAGTAAGTAGGACCACTTTGGGCAATCTTAGTTCTTTGCCTGTTGTTTCTTAGTTCCAGATCCACCCTTGATTTCTCTCCTTTATTATGCTGAGTCTGGACTCTGCAATGTACCTTTCACAGTCCACTTTGCTCACTGACTTCCTGCTCGACTCTGCCAATAGTAGGCCCTAGGAGGAGACTTGGAGAACACAGAAGTGGGGGAAGGAACTTCCTTCTTTGTGATAACTTACTCTTCCAGTCAACACCCCCTACAACAGTAACTTGCTTCAGGAACAGCAGTTGGTTCCAACTTCTAGCTAATTGGGTGCTCCTTGAGAACGAAACTCATCAAGCCCCCTCAGAAATATCAATAGTGGCTGAGTGATGTTTTCTCTCCATGAGTCACTCCTCCACATTTCTGGGTTCTGATATACCCCAAACCCTTCCCGTTTTAATTTTTTAAAAGATTTTATTTATTTGAGGGGAGAGAGAGAGAGAGAGCATGAGTTAGGTGGGGAGAAGAACAGAGGGAGAGGGAGAAGCAGACTCCCCACTGAGCAGGGAGACCAATGTGGGGCTTGATCCCAGGCCCATGGGATCATGACTTGAGCCAAAGGTAGATGCTCAGCTGACTGAACCATCCAGGCGCTCTCTCCCACCCCACCCCACTTTAGGTATTCTAGCCCTAGAAATGTTAGTTGCTTCCTGCAACTGCCTAGACGACCTCAGTACTCCTTTTTGTTCTTTCAGCCTTCCAACACCGATGATAAATTCTCTATATTAAATCCCCACTGTTGATACACCTCATGTGATTTCTATTTTCTTGACTGGACCCTGAGTGATAATAATGGTGACACAGGGGAAGGGGAGGGACAGAGAACTAATGTATATTGAGCTCCTAATATGTAACAAGTATATAAATAATAAGTATCAAGCCATAATTTTATATGTCTGTTAATTATCACTTATTGAGGACCTGTTATATAACTCTGCATGGCTACTTTCTTCTCATTTTTTAAGTTTCCACTTGACTTTCATCTCAGGGAGATTTTCACTGGTCACCTTATCAAAAGCAGGTATCGTCCCCTGTTATTCTCTACCTCACCTCCTAAATTTTGTCCATTATAGTACACAAAACAATGTGCAGTGACTTCAATTGTTTTTTTAATCTGTCTTCTCCATCAGAATGTGAAAGGAAGACCCATGTTGGTCATGTTCAACATTTTATCCCTAAATCCCACCATAGTGCTTGGTGCGTAGTAGGCACACATTTTTAAAATAGGAGTGTGACATTGTGATATGGTAAGAAATATATATATTTGGCCTTTGCTTCTGGTTCTTGGAACAAGAATTTTGAAAACCCTTGGGATTTCCCAGTGATAATAGGAATAAGAGAAATGTCTTTTCTTTTTCCTAATAAGCCTCTTTCAGCCATGCCTGAGTTTATGCTACTGAGGTGACACTTGGTAGGGCTCTAGATAGCTTTAGGATGAGGGTGGTTGCCAGAGGGACCAACCATGCGATCTCTGGGGAGACTGAGTTAATCACAGGTAGCCAGTGATTTAATCAATCAAACCTATGTGGAGGAACCTCCATAAAACCCCTAAACTACAGGCTTAGGAGAGCTTCTGGGTTGATGAGTACACCGAGGTGCTGGGAGGGTAGCCAGCAAGAGACAGCACGGACACTCCATGCCGCCCTCCCCACTCCATACCTTACCCTATGCATTTCTTCCTTTTGGCTACTCCTGAGTTGTACCCTCTATAATAAACTGGTAATAGTAAGTAAACCATTTTTCCTAAGTTCTTTGAGTCATTCTAGCAAATTATCAAGCCTGAGAATTGGGTTGTCGGAACTGCCCCCCCACTCCTGATTTTGTAGTTGACCAGTCCATTATGGGAGTCCTGGACTTAAAATTGGCCTCTGAAGTTAGAGCAGCCTTATGGGACTGAGCCCTTAACCTGTGGGGTTATGCTAACTCTGGGGAGTTAGGATCAGAATTAAATGAAATTTGAGGAAACCTGGTTGGCATCTGGAAAGTTGGAGAACTGGTTGGTGTAGGGGAAAAAAGCCCACACATTTGGTATCAGAAGTATTCTAAGTAAAAACAGATCCTAGTAATAGGAATTAATGTATCCATTATGTATTACTGCTTAACAAGACATCCCAAAACTTAGTGGCTTAAAACAAAACCATTTATTATTGCTCATGATTTTGTGGTTTGGCTCGATGGCTCTTTTACTGGTCTTGCTTGGGCTCACTGAAGAAGCTGCGTTTAGGGACACTTGATTGGCTCAGTCTATAGAGCATGCAATTCATGATCTTGGAGTCATGAGTTCAAGCCGCACGTTGGGCACAGAGCTTACTTTAAAATAATAATAGTAGTAGTAGTAGTAATAATAATAGTAATAATAATAATAATAAATAAATATTTGGCTTAAAAACAAAAAAGAGGAAACTGCATTCAGCTGGTGGGTTGGCTAGAGCTAGAGGGTCTAAGATAGCTTCAATCAACAGGGATAGCTGGAAGGCTACACCCTCTTTTTACAGGGGTAAACTTCTTTACGTGGCATCTGAATTCCAATAGGGTAAATAAGTCCCAAAGTGTAAACGTAGCAAGCTTCTGCTTGTGTCCCAACTATGTTTCATTAGCCAAGCAAGTCAGAAGGCCAAGCCCATAAACAGAAAAGAACAAAAACAAAAAAAGAAAAAAAAAAAAAAAAGCCACGTCCATAAAAAGAAAAAAAACAAAACAAAACAAAAATAAAGAAGGCCAAGCCCATAAAAAGAAAAAGCAAAGAGAAGGCGGCGGTAGCCAAGTGCAGAGTCAGTGTGGGAGGAGACCATCCAAAGGCGTGAATGCCATGATCTCCAGTGGTCCTGACTCACTGGGAGCGGTCAGGGTAACAGTCTGTAATTTTACATACCTTGTCACTAATACTGACATCATCAGCTTGCCACATAATTGTTATTATCTTGTGGTCTTCCTCTGTAAGGTGAGGGGCTACGGGACAGTTCTCAAACCTTCTGTAGCACAATGGCTCTGGGAGCAGGCTACCTAGGTTTGAATCCTATCTCTGCCATGTACTAGTTGTGTGAACGTGGCAAGGAGGGCGTCCTGTCTGTAAGTCAGCTGTAAAGTGAGAATCATAGTACCTACCTGTCGTTTCTTGTTTGTAATGATGCTTGACGCCCAGAAGAATGAAATGAATGTTGCTATTATTACTGTTGCTGTTATTGGTATCTCCTGCTTCCTGTAGTCTTTTCTTTCTTTTTTGCTTTTTAAGATTTTATTTATTCATGTGAGAGAGCACAAGCAGAGGGAGAGGCAGAGGGAGACGGAGAAGCAGACTCCCTGCTGAGCTGGGAGCCCGACGTGGGGCTCGATCCCAGGACCGAGATCATGACCTGAGCCAAAGGTAGATGCCTAACCATCTGAGCCACACAGGCGCCCCTCCTTTTTTTTTTTTTTTTTTAAGATTTTATTTATTTATTTATTTTAGAGAGAGAGTGAGTGAGCTGGGGCACGGGGTGGAAGACAGAGTGGAAAGGAGAGAGAATCTGAAGCCTGATGTGGGGTTCAATCTCACGACCCTAAGATCATGACTTGCGCTGAAACCAAGAGTTAGATGCTGCTCAACTGACTGAGCCACCCATGCGCCCCCAGATAGTCCTTTCTGCCTCTGTCTTCAGCATATCCCAACTTGAGCATTTTTATCAGATTTCACTTTTTGTAATGTGTGCCGCGGATTCCGTAGGGATTGGAGTCAGGATCACATCTCCAGTGCCTGACATGGTGTTATGGACTAAACCGTGTCCCCTCAAAATTCATGTTGAAGCCCTCACCTCCAGCGTGACTGTATCTGGAGATAGGGCCTGTAGGGAGGTAATTAAGGTTAAGTCATGAATGATCGGATGGGATTGATTTCCCTATAAGAAGAGGGGCTTAGTCAGTTAAGTGTCCAACTCTTGATCTCAGCTTCGGTCTTGATCTCAAAGGTCATGAGTGCAAGTCCCTCATTGAGCATGGAGCCTACCTAAAATTAAAGATTAAAAAAGAGAGGAGAGAGACAGTGGGAGACAGAGATCTCTCCCATGGGTACACAGAGAGGAAAGGCCACGTGAGCACACAGTGAGAAGGCACCATTTTTGCAAGATAGAAGGAGAGCACTCACCAGAAACCAACTCTCACAGGAGCTGATCTTGAAATTTCAGACTCCAGAATGGTGAGAAAATAATTTCTGTTGTTTAAGCCGCCTTGTCTATGATATTTTGTTATGGCAGCTCGAGCAAATTTATAATGCACAGAGAGTATGCAGAAACCTTTGTTGAATAAATAAATGCAGGGATGATAAGTCCCCTGTGCTCAAGAATCATACCAGCTGAAAGGGGCCTGTCAATAAGCACTAGCAATGTAATACTCGCAATTATTAAAATATTTACTGACTCAGGGGCGCCTGCATGGCTCACTCAGCCAAGCATGTGACTCTTGATCTCGGGGTTGTGAGTTCGAGCCCCACTCTGGGCACAGATATTGCTTAAAAAAATAAAGTCTTTAAAAAACCTGACTAACTCAACAAGGATTTGCTGTTCGTTTACTATGTGCCAGGTACTGTGATGGGTTCCGGGGATACAGTAGTGAAGTGAACAAAGTCTCTGCTCTTACGTTCTAGGCAGGCAGAGAGAGCCAGCAAAGAGCTAGATATCGTATCTGGTGCTGATGTGTGCAGGGAGAGGCATAAAGCAAGGCAAGAGGGACAGAAGATGGATTTGAGGTTATTTTTCACATCGAAGGTCTCCGAAGGTCTCTCTGACACATAGTCTTTGAGCAGAGACCTGATGTACATGAGCAAGGAAACCACTCAGATAGCTCAGGCTGAGCCAACTGCAAGGATGAAGCCTTGAGAAGGGAATGACTTGGTGATTGGGTTGCAGGAAAGGGCCCAGGCAGGGCCCCTGGCTTGCACAGGTCCCCGCCGCACCCCTCCCCACCCCAAACCCTGAGAGAAGCCTAACAGTGCGTTCACACGGTCACACATTTTGTAAAATTTACATCTCTAAGTTCTTTCAACTGTGGCTGATTAGGACTGCTGTCTCCCAGCCCTGTGACCCATCCACGACACCTGGTCCCCAGTGGGACAGTGTTGGACATTTGACATTCGGCATTTGGGGGATCCAGGTAAGGGGAAATTGAGTTGGGAAGATTTTTTAATCTGTTGTGATTTGTTTTCACATTGTAAATAAATATTCGTGCTCATACAAAATTTTGTATGCTAGCTCTTAAATAAAAGCCCTTCACAGTGGGTGAGCGTCCGGCCCCACAGAACCGGGATCCCCTCTGAAGGTAGGAGAAGTCGAAGGAGATGAAGACAGAGGGTTGCAGGGACTGTGACAGGTAGCCATTAGAGAGTTTTGAGCTGAGAAGTGACAGGACTTATGCATTAAAGGATCGCTGTCTCTGCCCTATTAAGACCATATCACCGTGGCAAGGGGTCATGGTGCATGGAGAGGCTACAGCACAGAGAATGCAAACCTCTGCATTTGCGTCGACTCACAAGGTCAAGGCAAACAGCCTCACCCTCGAGTGGGGAGGAAGTGGCCATGGACATGGGCCAGACACACAGAGCTGGGGAGAAATAGGTGGACATGAGCCGGAAGGGTCAGCAGGCCAGGTCACGATGGGCAGGTGCCGCCCCAGTCGTCTCTTGTTTCCCCAGGCCTTATTGGCTTTTGTTTGTTTTAAAAGATTTTATTTATTTGACAGACAGATCACAAGTAGGCAGAGAGGCAGGCAGAGAGAGAGGAGGAAGCAGGCTCCCCGCTGAGCAGAGAGCCCGATGCGGGGCTCGATTCCAGGACCCTGGGATCATGACCTGAGCCAAAGGCAGAGGCTTTAACCCACTGAGCCACCCAGGTGCACTTGTTTATTTTTTTTATTATTTTTTTAAAAGTTTTGTTTATTTAAGTAATCTCTACACCCAACATGGGGCTCGAACTCACAACCTCAAGAAGAAGAGTCGCACTGTCTTCCAACTGAGCCAGCCAGGCGCCCCACCTCATTGGCTTTTAATAAATGGGCACCATGGGGCTCCTGGCTGGCTCAGTTGTTAAGCATCTGCCTTCAGCTCAGGTCATGATCTCAGGGTCATGGGATCAACCCCCGACTCCTTGTTCAGCGGGTAACTTGCTTCTCCCTCTCCGTCTGCCCACAGCTCCCCCTGCTTGTGCTTTCTCTCTGTCAAATAAATAAATAGGAATTTTAAAAAAATAATAAGCAAACAAATAAATAAGTGGTTGCCATATAGAAGTGAGGAGGAAGGGACTTCCAGCTGTATTCTCTTACACTCTGACTTTGCCCGCCCAGGTCTAGGGATATAGCTGTCTTCTTACTTCTTGGTCACAAAGGGGGCTACTGAGGACATTGGGGTGACACCCAGTGCAGCACACTGTAGGGAATTGGTCCCCCTTACACCCTGAAGTACAGTTCCGGGGCCAATAGTCTTGTACTTAGAGCCCCTCTTCCTCTTGGACACACTCGCCGGGAGAAGAGAGGGTTAACAGATTTCTGATTCCCGAAGGCTGGTGATCTTATTCTTGGGGGTCTACTCTCTGTCCAGTGTGTCCCATCATTGTCCCCTGTGTGCACCATCTCAGGCCATCACGTCAGTAGATCCTGGGTGGTCTCCCATCCTGGCCCCTCAGACATGCCCGAACAAGCCTGAGTTCCCAGGGATCTCCCGCTTAGCCTCTCACTCCGGACCCCTCATGGTCTATGTAAATATGTGTCTTCCAGATGTAGGGTGTCTGCACATCCACCCAGTGTTTCTGTAGATAGATGACGTGCCACACACGTCATCGAGCTCACAGGACAGAAACACGGTTTTGAGCCTGCATGCTAGAATTTCTGTTTATGTCCATGTTTGCATGGCTGGATCATAGGAAAGAACAACATTACTTCTCTTACCTTAGTGTAAACATGAAGAAGGAGTTCATTTCTGTTATTACAGTCCCTCTGGTTTTAGATTAACGGGGTGGAGAAGGGAATTTTCCATTGAGGTTTTGGACTCCACTTGCAAGCCCATTGTCTGACAGTATTTCCTTTGTCTTCCTGCTCCTCGTGTCTTCCACTACATTTCAACGCAGCCGCTCAAATATTCAGTATTCAGAATTCACGTCTGTAAGGGCTTTATGATTTAGAAAGGGCTTTGGCATGTAGCAATTCATTTAAACGTCACAGCAACATTGTATGAAATTGTTTCTATGTAACAGATGGAGGATTTGGGGGCCAGACGCCTTACACACTTGTCCAAAGGCACGCAGATCCTAGATGGGACATGAACCCTACTTTTATGTGCCAAGCCCGGAGCTCCAGCGTGAGACGATTAATGATTCATTATGTTTTTGTGTAAGAACGTTCAGTTGGAGGGTTAATGCTTATTTGCCATAGAAAGACCAAGGCTAAGGAAGTAGTTTTTACAATGGCCATCAGACAAATACCGTGAGCCATTCAAAAATGTTTATTTTCTAACAGAGCTGTGCAATTTTTCCAAACCAAAGTTGCTGCTTTGGATGAAGCAGCACAACAATAAAGAACCGATGAGCGGGGCGCCAGGGTGGCTCAGTTGATTGGGTGCCACACTCTTGGTTTCAGCTCAGGTCATGATCTCAGGGTCCTGAGATCCAGCCCCACATCGGGCTTGCACTCAGTGAGGAGTCTGCTTTTCCCTCTCTCTCTCTTTCTCTCTCTCTCTCTCTCTCTCTCTCTCTCGCTGCCTCTTCCTCTGCCCCCAACCCGCCCCCCGCCATGCTGACACACACTGCTTGCGTGCACGCACACTCTCTTTCTCAAATAAATAAATCTTAAAAAAAAAAAGAATATTCACTTTTTAACTAATTTTTATCCAAGAAAAATAGATCTTCCTACTGGCTTAGCAGTTAAAGTTCTTCGGGCATGGGTAGTAAAGATGCACCTGAGCTAACGTAAGTAGAAAGGAGGAAAAAATAAAATCACAGGTTGTGTCAAGGAACCAAAGGCAAGGGGCACCTGGGTGGCTCAGTCGGTTAAGCATCTGCCTTCTGCTCAGGTCATGATCCCAGGGTCCTGGGATCGAGCCTCACGTCCGGCCTCCCTGCTCAGCAGGGAGTTTGTTTCTCACTCTTCTCTGCCTCCCCCTGCTTAAGCTGTCTCTTTCTCTCTCACAAAAACAAATAAAGTCTTAAAAAAAAAAAAGATGCCTAAAGCAGAGCTTCCCATGGGCACCTTCACTGACTGTGAGTGAGGCTGTGGGAAGTATCCTCTGTTCCTTTGGGTTCACAGAACAGAAGCACCTTCCTTTGGAGGCTGGGGAGAGAATCGCCGTTCATTATGAATCCTGAACCCCTCCCCAGTGTTTTCCGATAGAATCCATGGTGGGACGGTGATGGGAGCAGAGCCACTTCTATCCCCTCTCAGTGAGCTCTGGAGGGGCGTGTGTGGTCCCAGCTGCTGGTGAGATCTGTCAGTGTTAGCTCCTCCTGTCCTCACCTTTCAGCTTTTGAGCTCCAGTTCTAGTCAGACAGGAGAAGTCCTGAACATTCCATTTCATAGCTTTCCGTTGGAGCCTCCCAGACCCTAAAGCTCTTACTATTTAGCAAGACCAATTTGGGGTCTTCTGGAGATATGTGCTTGTCAGCTGCGAAGGAGATAGACGGGAGAAGAGATGAGTTTACTGTAAAACCCAACTTTCTGGGCATCCTGGTTGCTAGAAGGCAGAAACGGGATCAGGGATAGGCAGAGGGAACAATTATCACTGAGCCCTTCTGTGGCTCTGTGTATGAAGGTTAATCTCATGCGTCAGCCCAACTGGGCTAATTTATGTGCAGAGAGCTGGTAAAACAGTATTCCTGGGGTCTGTCTGTGAGGATGTTTTCCTATTAGCCCATGGGGATGAAAAGGATGAGGCTAAGAATGGGCTAAGTCGAAAGTAAGACACCAACATAGCATCTCATGAAGAAAACTTGTACTGCGTGTTGGGAAAGGAGTCCAGTAAGAAACCCATGAGTCCTTTTGCTGTTTTTGGGGTGAGGGCAAAATGAACTCAATTAAAAACATCTACTCCGGGGCGCCTGGGTGGCTCAGTGGGTTAAAGCCTCTGCCTTCGGCTCAGGTCATGGTCCCGGTGTCCTGGGATCGAGCCCCGCATCGGGCTCTCTGCTCAGCGGGGAGCCTGCTTCCTCCTCTCTCTCTGCCTGCCTCTCTGCCTACCTGTGATCTCTGTCTGTCAAATAAATGAATGGAATCTTAAAAAAAAAAAAAACAAAACTAACTAAAAAAAAAATCTACTCCTTTCCTCTGATAAGATTATAGAGGAATAAAAACAAAGTTTTCTATTTTCTATTTAGGTGTTTATAGGAGCAACTCATAATCTCTTATGGCAAGGGAATGTCTAGCTAAGTGCGGTGGAGATCTTATGCCTATGGTATGGGGCTGTCCACACTCCGAATCATAAGAAGGACAGCGAGTTAGTTTGACACCTTGACTTACTGCAAATCAAAACAAAAACAAAAACAAAAAACCTAAAACCAAGAAGGCTCTGAAATAGGAAACACAGCAGAAAGAGACAAAGAAGAAAATTACTTCTGCTTTTTAAGTAAGAGAAGCCTTGATTTTAATTTTGAATGATAAAAATCAAGTCACCATAGAATGTTTGTAAAATGGAGAAGAGGGGCACCTGGGTGGCTCAGTTGGTTAGGCATCCCACTCTTGGTTTCAGCTTGCATTGTAGTCTCAGACTCATGGAACGGACCTTGGAGTCTGCTTGGGATTCATTCTCTCTCCCTTTCCCTCTGCACCTCCCCCACCAAAATAAATAAATAAAATCTTTATTTTATTTTTTTTTAAAGATTTTATTTATTTATTTGACAGAGAGATCACAAGTAGGCAGAGAGGGAGGCAGAGAGAGAGGAGGAAGCAGGCTTCCTGCCGAGCAGAGAGCCCGATGCGGGGCTCGATCCCAGGACTCTGAGATCATGACCCGAGCCGAAGGCTGCGGCTTAACCCACTGAGCCACCCA
>NW_019154095.1:16785294-16971657 GCF_002288905.1 Enhydra lutris kenyoni | reverse complement strand
TTTATTTATTTATTTGACAGAGAGATCACAAGTAGGCAGAGAGGGAGGCAGAGAGAGAGGAGGAAGCAGGCTTCCTGCCGAGCAGAGAGCCCGATGCGGGGCTCGATCCCAGGACTCTGAGATCATGACCCGAGCCGAAGGCAGCGGCTTAACCCACTGAGCCACCCAGGCGCCCCAATAAATAAAATCTTTAAAAAAAATAGAGAAGGGAAAAGTACCCACCATTCTAACCCTACCATGTCATTCCTTCTGAGCATCCATTTCCAAAGAATTGGTTTTAATTCCAGTTTGATTTTATCATTACTCTGCTTAGAAGCCTTGAATGGCTTCCCATTGACTATAAATAAAGTTCAAATTCCATAGCCTTGCATGGAAACTCCTTCAAAATGGGTGCCAACATAACCTGTCAATCCAACTTCCACAGTTCCCCTGATGAACTCTGCTCTAGTCAAATGATTTCATTCACGGTCTTAGAAATCTACCTTGGTCTTCCCTATATCTTCTTGGAACATTCTCCCTGTCTTGGTCTCATCTCTTCTCGTCTCTTCTCCTCTCCTCTCCTCTCCTCTCCTCTCCTCTCCCCTCCTCTCCTCTCCTCTCCTCTCCTCTCCTCTCCTCTCCTCTCCTCTCCTCTCCTCTCCTCTTCTCAACTTATAACCACTCTCTTATAAGATCCAGCTGAGGGGCACCTGGGTGGCTCATTCAGCTGAGTGTCTGCCTTCAGTTTGTAGGGTCCTGGATCAAGGCCCACATCAGGCTCCCTGCTTAGCAGGGAGTCTGCTTCTCCCTTTCCTTCTGCTTCTCCCCCCTGCTCTCTGTCTCTCAAATAAATACATTAAATCTTTTTTTAAGAAAAAGATCCAGCTGGGGCGCCTGGGTGGCTCAGTGGGTTAAAGCCTCTGCCTTCGGCTCAGGTCATGATCTCAGGGTCCTGGGATTGAGCCCTGCATCAGGCTCTCTGCTTAGCAGGGAGCCTGCTTCTTCCTCTCTCTCTGCCTACTTGTGATCTCTGTCTGTCAAATAAATAAATAAAGTCTTTAAAAAAAAAAAAAAGAAAAGAAAAAGAAAAAGATCCAGCTAAAATCTCATTCCAGCTGGCCTTTCCCTGGCCATTCACTCACAGTGGTCACCTTCCTTGGAAAGGCTTTAGTGAGTATTGTCCTTATAACTTACAGGACAATTAACTATCAGCTGCTTTATGCTTTTTCTTATCTTCAGCATTTAAGTCCATCTTTATGGATACAATTTTTTGTGCTTATGTATTATCTTAATTAGAATACAAGTTCTTCGAAGAGAGGAGCTAAATATTATAGGTTAAAAATTACAAATGTTCAGTAAAGCATTCTACGAAGGTTCAAGTTGGTAGGTCCAGAATAAATCAAAGTAGAGATGCTCATTCCATCACAACAGTCAAACAAGCAGCAAATAGCCGCTCACTTACTACTAGGTAGGAGATCCTATGCTACGTACTGCTTTTCAGAGAGGGGACTCCCCCCAGCTCACATTTCTGCTCCTCTGTGTGCCCCTCCCCAATTCTGCTTTATGCAAAGGGAGGGGGAAATGCTGTTTCACCGTGAAGCACTTTGGAAGTTGTCATTTATGCCTTAAAAGTCAGCGGTGTCATGGTGTTCCCCCTCACACGTTCTGCTCCTCCGTGGTGAGCACTTTCAGCAATGACCTCATCTCCCAGGCGGATTTAGGCCCTTTCCACCTTCTGCATCCTGAGATAATAAGCAGAAGAAAGGATCAAGGTCAGTTTTCCTGGGTGGTCAAGCCTGGCCAAAACTCTCTGTTCTTGTTCCTCTCTCTGGGCTGGGTCCATTAGCTTGAGGAGGCTCTGCCAACGGCCACCTTGGATGCAAGAGGGCAGAAAGGAGAAGGTCCCACGGTGTCTTTGGGGCCTCAGTGACATTCTCCAACCCATGTCCACAATGTGACCCACATTTGGGAGTGTGGAGGGCTTGGCCAACATGCCAAGTCATGCTTTGTTTCCCATTTGACTATTCTTCCTAGCATATAAACCCCTCGGAGGAGTGGGCCACGGGTTGAGGAAGTCCTGTGCCCCTGGCCATTATACAATCAAATGCTGGCAAAATCTCACTTCTAACTTCCAATACAGTCTCGGTTTAAGTAATACAGAGCCTTTATAAAGTCTTTGAATAGCTTTAATCTTAAATTTATTCACAAATGAAATAACTTCTGAATTGTTAAAAAGCAATTTAACCTTTTTAGTAAAAAATAGCATGTAATTAAATAGAAAATATCCTCGAATATCCTTATTTCAGATCTGTGATTCCTCCCTGCCCCCAGCCCCATAAAAATGCCACCCTAGAAAAAAAAGCAAACCGGGGCAACATGAGTCTGGTGCACAATATAACATTAAAGACATAAAATTTGGGGCGCCTGGGTGGCTCAGTGGGTTAAGCCTCTGCCTTCGGCTCGGGTCATCATCTCGGGGTCCTGGGATCGAGCCCCACATTGGGCTCTCTGCTCTGCCTGCCTCTCTGCCTGCCTCTCTGCCTGCTTGTGATCTCTCTCTCTGTCAAATAAGTAAATAAAATCTTTTAAGAACATAAATAAATAAAGACAGAAAATTTTGCATTATGTTTGAGGACACAAAGCTTGCCAGGCTTAGACAGCTTTACAAGCAAGAGCACATAGCTGCTCCAAAGGGCCTTTGCTTTCAGCCTCTACAGCTGTGTCTTGTCATTGTGAGATTCTCACCCTACGCCTATGGCATTTCTGAATTATTATTGGCATAGCTTTGTTCTAATTTTGAAAAATTGTCTATAGTTTTTGAGGCATCCTAAATTTTGCTTGGGTGCAGGCAACCCAGCTTTAAGGCCGTTGGGATGGAAGGAGGCACCAGTAATCAGAGGCTTACAGAGCAGTTGGAGCTCCTGGAACTGACCATGAACTTGCCCAGTCCCATAGCATTGAAAAGAATTCTACACAACGGAAGTTGCAGACCAGACCAAAGCTTGTTGGGGTCAAAAGGGCCAGGAAGTACAGAGCTACAAGGGAAGCCACAGCTTCATCTTCAAGGAGCTGGCAGCAGTGTCCTGTGAGAATGAGTCGGCAACGGCAGTTTGAGGAGAGAGATCAAATCTTCCAAAGTCTTGAAGAGGAACAGAGGGACTGTGGAATCAAGAAGGTGCCAGAAGAGAGAAGTGGCAAGTCACCCCTCCCTGTTGCTCTGTCTTACAAGGAAACACATTCTGGACGCTGCTCACTGAATGATGTCATGACTGTTGTCCTTTTTGACTTAAACACAATCTGAGTTACACATTCCAGAATAGAATGTTGGCTTAAGTTAGGAAGAATAAACATTAACACAGGCGGTCTCAGAGGAAGGGGAAGTGTTGACTTGTAGGGCTGAAGAGGAGGGCATACAAAGTCTGTGAGGACATTAGAATGGAAAGATTATGGTTGGATCATTCCCGGTTGGATGAACCAGTGGCCCAATGGTGTTATCAAGTGGCCAATTTCTTTCTGTCTCTGCTCTGCCTTCTTCGGTGGCAGCTTCATCCAAACCCAACTGCTCGCATACTGACGAAAACTGCTACAGTAGCCCCAAGCTTCACTTCTACTCCCCACACCATTTAGAACAGCACCACCCAGTAGAAATATAATGCAAGCCATGTGTGTGATTTAAAATTTTCTTGTAGTCACACTTAGAAAAAGCAAGAAGAGAGGTGCCTAGGTGGCTCAGTTGGTTAAGCATCCAACTCTTTTTTTTTTTTTTTTTAAGATTTTACTTATTTATTTGACAGACAGAGATCACAAGCAGGCAGAGAGGCAGGCAGAGAGAGAGGAAGGGAAGCAGGCTCCCCACTGAGCAGAGAGCCCGATGCGGGGCTCGATCCCAGGACCCCGGGATCATGACCTGAGCTGAAGGCAGAGGCTCAACCCACTGAGCCACCCAGGCGCCCCGCATCCAACTCTTGCAGCTCAGGTCATGATCTCGGGGTCCTGAAATAGATCCCCACATCAGGCTCTCTGCCCAGTGTACAGTCAGCTTGCCCCTCTCCCTCTGCTTCTCCCATGCTCACACACTCGCTCTCGCTCTCTCTCTCTCTCTCACTATCTCTTTCTCTCAAATATATAAAATCTTTTAAAAAATTAAAAAAATTTAAAAAGCAAGAAAAAAAGAGTGGAATTAATTCCAATAATATATTCTGTCCAACCCAATATATACAAAATATTCTCTCAACGTGAAATCATTTCAAAATGACTGATACCATATTTTACATATGTTTTCTGTTGTGCTGAGTCTTCAATACTCAGGATATGTTTTATACTTAACAGAACATCTCAGTCGCACTGCTTGCATTTCAAGTGTGCAATTGCCCAAGTAGCTACTGGCTACTCTACTGGGCAGGACAGGTCTAGAAGGAGAGGGCGAGTCCTTCTGTCCCAGCGTTCCCAGCTAGAGTAGACATTCACTCTGATTGGACTGGATTAAGCTATACATCCCATGACTACACCAATGACTGTACAGCAGGATGAGCCTCTATGCCTGTAACTATACACCCAATTCTGCTGTATCCAGCAGAATGGATTGTGCTGATTGGATGAATAGGCCTGGCTATGGTAAGCAGAAAAAATTCCTTTGCCTTCACCCACCCAAAGATGTCCATTTCCTAGTTCCTGGAACCTGTGAACATATTAGGTTACATGGCAAAGAGGAAGTGAAGTTGCAGGTGGAATTAAGTTTGCTAATGAGTTGATGCTGAGATGACATTGTCTTGCTGTGCCCAATGTAATCACAAAGATCCTTATTAAGTGGAAGAGGACGCCAAAGGCGAGAACTAGAGAGATGGCAACACGGGAAGGGGCCGCGAGCCAATGGATGGGCTGCCAAAGCAAGAAACCGGTAACCCCTAGAGCCCCCAGAAGACACAAACCACTGCCAACACCTTGTCTATAGCCCAGTGAGACCTGCGTTGGACTTTGCCCTCCAGAACCATAAGAAAATAAATACGTATCGATCTAAGCTACTAAGAAACTAAGTCAGCGATCTACCCCGAAAAGTGCGTGGAAAGAGTAGAAACCAAATTTTTTATGGACATGTGGATTTTGTCATCTGACAAAGTCTGTACCCTCCATCTTTATAATATAAAGGTATAGGAGAGAACTTAAATATCCCTAGGCGCGCGAATGGTTGGGATTGTTAGGTGCTCTCGCTGAACTGACTCCGTTGCTATTTTAAAAAGATAGTCTTTATCTCTGGTAACAGTCTTTGCTCTGAAATATAGTGTGTGATATTAATATAGCTTTCTGGCTTTCTTTTGGTTAATGTTAACATGATATACCATTTAACATCCCTTTACCTGAAACACCTTTTTTTCTTTTTCTTTTTCTCTTTCTTCCTTCCTTCCTTTCTTTCTTTCTTTTAAAGATCTGTTTCTTTATTTTGAGCAGAGCTTGCAGAGGGGCAGAGGGAGAGAGAAACCGAAGCAGACTTCGGGCTGAGTGTCAGAAGTGCCGGAAGCTTAATCCAGTCCAATCAGAGTAAATGTCAGCTCTAACTGGGAAGGCTGGGACAGAAGGACTCTTCCTCTCCCTCTAGACCTGTCCTGTCCAGCATAGTAGCCAGTAGCTACTTAGGCACTTGAGCACTTGAAATTGAGCCCCCAGGTGGGGCTCAATCTCACCACCCTGAGATCACAACCTGAGCCAAAACCGAGAGTCAGACGCCTAACGGACTCCACCACTGAGGGGCCCCAAAACACCTTCCTATTTTGAAACAATTTCAAACTTGCAGAGACGTTTCGAGGAAAAAAAAAAAAAAAAAAAGAACTTCTCTATCAGCTTCCCCCAGCTTCTGGTGTTGTCCTCCCTCCCACCATTAGCAGGCAGCAGAAATCTAAAGAACTTTTGGCAGGTTCTAGAGTGCCCTCTCTAGGTAACTCTGTTCTCTCTCCAGCCCCCTACCCTGCAAATTCTGGCTGCCTTGGTCTCCCCAAATTCTCAATTCTATTTCCTCAGCTAGGGTTGTGTTTAGGTTACTTCTCCCTGTGCTATGGCCTGGAAATTCTCTCCAGGTAATGAGGGCAACTTTAGGGCTGGCTCATCTCATTAATTTGCATTCTCTCAGAGAACACTGTCAAGGCACTATCTGTTTTCCAATGCCCAAAAACCGGTTTGTTTTTTCCATATATTTTCTCCCATGTTTTTAATTGGTTCAGATAGGATGGTAACTGAACTCTAGTACCATCATACAATAAGTGAAAATCTAATGATGTTTTTACAATTACTGTATATCATATTTTAATTATCTTATTTTAAAATTAATCTTTATACATTATACATTATAGATAACATATTTTGTTGGATACATGAACTGTTCCATAATTTTAAATATTGTGACCAACAAGCCGTAAGGGCTTGTTGAGGTCAAGTAGGGAAATGATGCAAAAAACAAAATAAAAATCTTACTATAGTCTCACCTATAAAGAAAATTATTATTAATAATTTGATGTACTAAGTTGTCCCCATCTTTTCTCTATGCATATTAATTTTTGAACTCAGAATCATTTTGCACAATGCTGTTTTTTAACCATTTTTCCAGTGGTAAAATATATATAACATGAAATTTACCATTTTAACCATGTTCAAGTATATAATTAAGTGGCGTTAAGCCCATTCATAATATTGTACAACCATTATCATTATCTGTTTCCAGAACTTTTTCATCATTCCAAACAGAAACCCTCTTTTAAAAAGTGTGTGCGGGGAGGGGGGTCGGGAGAGGGTGGTGGGATTATGGACATTGGGGAGGGTATGTGCTATGGTGAGTGCTGTGAAGTGTATAAACCTGGCGATTCACAGACCTGTACCCCTGGAGCTAATAATACATTATATGTTTATAAAAAAATCTAAAAATTTTAAAAAATTGTGTGCATATATATATATACACACACACACACATTCTTATAGTGTATATATACATTTATATAAAAGTATACTACATATATATATACATATATATACATATATATATATTTTTTTTTTTTTTTTAGAGAGAGAGAAAGAGAGAGAGACCATGACCAGGAGGCCCAGAGGGAGGAGAGAGAACCCAAAGCAGACTGCACTGAGCAGAGAACCCGACTCGGGTTCCATCTTAACCTTGAGAAACCAAGGGTCCAATGTTTAACCGACTGTGCCACCCAGACATCCTTCCAATTTTTTTTTTTTTTTAGGTTTTTATTTTTGAGTATCTGGACCCAACATAGGGCTCAAACCCACAACCCCAGGATCAAGAGTTGCATGCTCCACTGATGGAGCCAGCCAGGTGCTCCCAGAAACCCTAACTCTTAAACACTAACTCCCCCTTCCCCTATCACCTCAGACCCAGCAACATGTATTTTATTTGCGATCTCTATGGATTTGCCTATTTTAGGCAGCTATATAAGGGGGGTCATACAAAAATTTGTCCTCTTCTGTATGGCTTATCTCCCTTAGCATAATATTTTCAAAGTCCAGCTGTGTTGTTGCATGTGTCCCTTTTATTATTATATTTTTTTAAGATTTTACTTATTTATTTGACAGTGAGAGGTACACCGAGAGTGGGAACACAAGCAGGGAGAGGACATTAGGAGAAACAGGCTTCCTGCCGAGCAGTGAGCCCTATCTATGAGGGGCTTAATTCTAGGACCCCGGGATCATGACCTGAGCCAAAGGCAGACACTTAACGACTGACACACCCAGGCGCCCCAGAATTTTATTCCTTTCTTTCTTTCTTTCTTTCTTTCTTTTTTTTTTTTTTTTTAAGATTTTGTTTATTTATTTGACAGACAGAGATCAAAAGTAGGCAGAGAGACAGGTGGGGAGAGTGGAAGGGAAGCAGGCTCCCTGCTGATCAGAGAGCCCAATGCAGGGCTCCATCCCAGAACCCTGGGATCATGACCTGAGCCAAAGGCAGAGGCTTAACCCACTGAGCCACCCAGGCACCCCAGAATGTTATTCCTTTTTAAGGCTGAATACTACTCTCCATCTTGTGGCTACACCACATTTTGTTTACCTTTTCATCTGTTAATGGACTCTTGGGTTGCTTCTACCTTTTGGCTAATGTAAATAATGTTAATATACAGGTATCTGTTTGAGTCCCTGTTTCAATTATTTTGGGTAAATGCCTAAGAATAGAATCGATGGATCATGTGGTAGTTCTATTTTTAATATTCTGAGGAACTACGGGACTGTTTTCCGTGGTAGCTGCACCATTTTACATTCCCACCAGGAATAAACATGAGCTCAAATTTCTCCACATCCTCATCAACACCTGTTATTTTTCCATTTTTTTAGATAATAGTCATCCTAATGGGTGTAAAATGTTCTTATTGTGGTTTTGATTTGCATTTCCCTCATGACTAGTGATATTTAGTATCTTTTCTTATGTTAATTGACTCTGTATCTTCTTTGGAGAAATATCTATTCAGGCCCTTTGCCCATTTTTGAATTATCAGTTTTTCATTGTTGAGCAGTAGGAATTCTTTGTATATTCTGGATATTAATCCCCTGTCAGATATAGTATTTGTGAATATTTTCTTCCATTCTTTTGGTTGTCTTTTCATTCTGTTGATAGTGTTATTTGATACACAAAAGTTTTTAATTTTAATGAACTCCAATTTGTCTATTTTTTCTTTTGTTTCCTGTGCTTTTGGTATTGTATTCAAGAAATCACTGCCAAATACAATGTCATGAAGATTTTCCCCCATGTTTTCTTCTAAGGGTTTTATAGTTTTAGCTCTTATTTTTAAGTTGGATCCATTTTGAGTTAATTTTTGTGTGTAATATAAGGTAAGGTCCAACTTTTTTTTTTTTTTTAAAGATTTTATTTATTTATTTGCCAGAGAGAGAGAGAAAGAGCAAGCACAGGCAGGCAGAGTGGCAGCGGAGGCAGAGGGAGAAGCAGGCTCCCCGACGAGCAAGGAGCCCGATGTGGGACTCGATCCAGGACGCTGGGATCATGACCTGAGCCAAAGGCAGCCGCTTAACCAACTGAGCCACCCAGGCGTCCCGGTAAGGTCCAACTTTATTCTTTTGCATATGGATAGCCAGTTTTCCAGCACTATTTGCTGAACAGCCTGTCCTTTCCTATTTAATGGTTTTTGGGAAAATCAATTAACCATAGATTTGAGGGCTTATTCCTAGACTCTCTACTCTATTCCATTGTCTACATGTCTATCGTATGCCAATACCAGATCATTTTCACTACTGCAGCTTTGCAGTAAGTTTTGAGTGTGAGTCCTCCAACTTTGTTCTTCTTTTTAAAGATTGTTCTGGATACTCAGGGTCCCTTGAGATTCCACATGAATATTAGGATAGATTTTTCTATTTCCACAAAAAACAGCATTGCAATTTTGATAAGGATTGCATTGAATGTGTAGATTGCTTTGGGTAGTATTGTCATCTTTTTTTTTTTTTTTTAAGATTTTATTTATTTATTTGACAGACAGAGATCACAAGTAGGCAGAGAGGCAGGCAGAGAGAGAGGGGGAAGCAGGCTCCCTGCAGAACAGAGAGCCCGATGCGGGGCTCGATCCCAGGACCCTGGGATCATGACCTGAGCCGAAGGCAGAGGCTTTAACCCACTGAGCCACCCAGGCGCCCAGTATTGTCATTTGAATGACATTAAGTCTTCCAATCCATGACTACTGGATGTCTTTCTATTAATTTACATCTTCTTTAATTTCCTTCAGCAATATTTTACAGTGTTCAGTGTACAATGAGTTCACCTGCTTGCTTAAATTTATTCCTAAGTACTTTATTCTTTTTGATACTGTTGTAAATGGAATTGTTTTCTTAACTTCCTTTTCAGATTGTTCATTGTTAGTACATAGAATTGCAGCTGATTTTTATGTTGAACTTACATCCTGTAATTTTGCTGAATTTGCCTACCAGCTCTCACAGGTGTTTCGTTGTTGTTGTTGAAGCTTTTGAGTTTCCTACATGTAAGATGATGTCATCTGTAATCACAGATAATTCGACTTCTTACTTTTCCATTCAAACACATTTTTTTCCCTTTTTCTTGCCTAATTGCTCTGGCTAGAACTTCTAGTCATAGTTGTTAAGTAGACGTGGTGAAAGTGCTCTTATTCCTGATGTCAAGGTAAAAGCTTCCAGTCTTTCACCATTAAGTATGATGTTAGCTGGGGAATTTTCATACATAGCCTTTCGAATATTGAGGAAGTTCCTTTTTATTCCTAGTTTGATTATAAGGTTTTATTTTGTTTTTTTTTATCGTGAAAGAGTATTGAATTTTTCAATTTTTTTAAATCAATTGAGATGATAATGTCTTTTTTCCCTTCATTCTCTTAGTATGTAATATAACAATCATTGACTTTCATATGTTGAACCATCTTTGAATTCCAGGGATAGATTGTTTTGGTCATAGCACATAATTCTTTAAATATGCTGCTGAATTCAGTTTGTTAGAATTTCATAATGCTGTTTAAAAGACCTGCTTTTTCATATATTAGTGTATTTTTCTTCCTACACTATGAAATATTCTATTACTTTGTATTTTTAAAATCTTTTTTAGCTGCAAAATCCTTTCTTTTTTCCTAATAAAATCTTATATAAACTCACCATATTTGACGCACAGGACAGTGGAGCTTATCTGATGAACACAGGCTTATGGAGGCCGGAGCCCTGTGTACATGTTCTCCAATTCTTCCACTTCTGCCCCATCTCCCACAGTCACCTTCTGAAGGGACCCCAAAGGGAACAATTTGGTATTGTTGGTATTGTTGGTACAATTGGTATTGGAACAATAGGGTAAAACCTTTGGTATGACTATTCATCACAGCATTGTACTCTGTTATATAAAGACTTCATAATTTCATTAACTACTCTGTTATTTTTACACATATATATTACTTCCAATTTTTCAAGATTTTAAAGAAGTGAACCTCTATGTAGATAAGTTTATGGATGATGATCCATAATCATTTGCCTTTAGGGTAAATTCCCCAGAAAAGGAATATTGTGACAAATGTCAAATTTTTTTTTAAATTATTTTAAACCTGTAGAGTTAACATACAGTGTCATATTAGTTTCAGGTGTACGATATAGTGATTCAGCAATTCTATACATTAGTCAGTGCTCATCAAGATAAGTGTACTCTGAATCCCCTTCACCTATTTTGCCTCACCCATGTTCCCTCTGGTAACCATCTGTTTGTTCTCTGTAGTTAACAGTTTGGTTTTTTGTTTGTCCCTTTTTTCCCTTCATTTGTTTTGTTACTTCAAGTCCACATATGAGTGAAATCATGGTATTTGTCTTTTTCCAACTGACTTATTTCACTTAGCATTCTATTCTCTGATCTGTCCACGTTGTTGCAAATGGCAAGATCTCGTTCTTTCTAATGGCCAGTAATACTCTGTGGTGTATATGTACACCACATCTTCATCCATTGATGGACACTTTGGCTGCTTCTATAATTTGGCTATTATAAATAATGCTACAGTAAACATAGGGGTGCATTAATTCTTTTTGAATTAGTGTTTTTGTATTCTTTGGGTAAGTACCCAATAGTGGAATAACTGGATCCTAGGGTAGTACTATTTTTAATTTTTTGAGGAACCCCCATACTGTCTTCACATCCAAATGTCAAAATTTCTAAAGACTGTTAAGGATTTTGATTCTTATTTTCATAGTGCCGAAGTACATTGTAGTAATTTATCCTTCAATCAGCAGTGTTTCATTTGTGTATATAAAATACTATCTCTACACAGACCTGTACCCCTGGGGCTAATAATACATTATATGACAATAAAAAATAAAAAATTAATTAAAAATAACACAATAATATCTCTAAAGACTCATCTGACAGTATGTGTCTTGAAACTTAGTATCGCTTTCTGATGTCTAATTGGTACACAGAGCAGGAATTGCAGTTAATAGAATCTGAGATTAATACATTCCAACACCTATCACCCCTTCCAAGGGTTTTTTTAACCCGGTTCCATGGGTGGACCTCTAGGAATCAATGAATTGTTGAAATTTTAGGCAACACTTAGAGAGTGTGAATGTTTGCTTTTGTTTATGAAGTCGGTCCAAAGTTCTCATCAAATCTAAGAACTGCGATTTCCCCTTCAGCTTTTCAAGTTAAACTGGAGGCCACCAGGGAAGTACCTCACTGGGAGGCAGGACTGTTTTGTCCCTGCTTTCACTACACTGGACCTTTAGAACAACTTGGGTTATGATCATAAAACACATTCCCATCCCAGAGACAAAGTGTTGGTACCCATCACATCTAATTATTTGTATACTCACCAGGAATGTGTTGCATAAAATCATGGGATGGCAAGAGATGGAGAAAATCTGAGAGATACATAGTCCACATGAAGCTGGAAAGGCCCAGGTGAGAAGCACCTGCTCAAGATGGCGTTGCTGATGGTTGGGGAAACACAGACCCAGGTCGTGGTGATCCAGATACTTTCGGGAAGGCATCTTCTGAATATCTATGCAAAGTTAACCTTGATTTCAATCTCTATCAGTGAAAACCCCTACAGTATTTAAATTACTTTCTCTGCCTAAATCCAGCAAAATGAATCTTTTCTTCTAATGGAGGATCTTGCTGGGGGAGGGGTTACTATTTTAAACATTCGTTCTTGTGTCCTGGAAGAGTGTCTGTATCTTGCCTCCTTCCTTCTTGAAGAGCAACCTTAGATTTTCCATAGACAAACCCTCATCCCAAACCCTCCCCAACATGTCAGCACAGCCAGGCTCCCAACTCTCTTCCAGTCATTTCCTGTCTTCTCTGACGTCACATTCTCTCCAGACCTTGCTCTACATTGTCTGAGGTCTGTGAGCACTGGAATCTTGTAGACCTCGTTATATTTCAGAACTGATTCATAGCCTTGGGAAAAATCTAGTTTTTCTTTTTTCCTTTTCTGTGTTCACAGCAGACTTTAGTCGCTCTTAGTTTCTCACGTGGGGAGAAACCCCAAGAGCTTATCTACCGCCTCTTCCTCAGATTCTCCAGGGGAACTGCCAACCCCCTGAACTGCTTCAGGGTCCTTAGAACTCTGACTCTAGGATGGTTTATGGAAGTTCTTTTTTTAAGAAATACTTTATTTATTTGAGAGAGAGAGAGCGAATGGGGAAGGGATAGACAAGCAGACTTCCAGCTGAGCAGGGAGCCCAACACAGGACTCGATCCCAGGACTCTGAGATCATGACCTGAACTGGAGTCAGATGCTTAACCCACTGAGCCACCCCAGTGTTCCGGTTCCTGGAAGTTCTAGGAGCAAGTTTATGGGGAAAGAAGTGTGTGTATATATGTGTATACATGAAATAGAGAATGGAGATACAGTAAAATGTATTAATCTTAGAGGAATTAAATAGATATAGACATATATGTAGATAATATATATCTCCATCACACAAATCAGGACATAGAATATTTTCAGGTTCCTAAAATGCTTCCTCCTGTTCCCTCCCAAAGTGCCTGTCAAGGACTTACTACTAGGAACTCTCTTGCCAGAGATTAGTTCTTTCTGTTCTTGAAGTCTGCATGGAACCAGGCTGTATGTGCTCTTCTGCATCTGACTTCCGCATGACTCAGCATTATGTCTATCAGCTTTATCCACGTTGTTAGATTATACTCTACAATCTACTCTTCTGCTTTTACAATCTGCTTTTCCCCAGGAGTCAAAAAATGGCAAAAGCTTCAGGTAATTAAAATAATCATGTTTTAGGATCAGGATAATCACTTTTTTTTTTAAAGATGTTATTTTTAATTTGACAGAAAGCAGGGGGAGCAGGAGAGGGAGAAGCAGGCTCTCTGCTGAGCAGGGATGCAAGGGCTCAATCCCAGGACCTGGGGATCATGACCTGAGCTGAAGGCAGACACTTAGCCAACTGAGTCACCCAGGCGCCCCAGGATAATCAATATTTATATTTGTCATACTTGGTTCCAAGTAGGCATAACTGCTTTAAGGATATGAACAAAAAATTCACAATGAATTATCAGGAATTTAAGAAAATGTTCAATCTCAATTACTCCCTAGTAATCTAAGAAATTTAAAAGGCCGTTTTTTTCAGAGAATTAAATTATTTTTTAAATGATCATATTTGATGCTAGCAAAAATTCAAGAAAATGGAATGCTCTCAGTGAGACTATAAATTAGTACAATTCTTGGGGAATAAATTCAAGAGCCTTTTACAATGCTCATTCCCCTTTAATACTTCCCCGTAGTGACTCTAACATAGGAAATCATCTTAAGTATGGAAAAAGCATTTTGAGCAAAAATGTTCATGCAGCATCATAAATAATCTGAAAAATCAAAAAAGCGAAATAATCAGCCCTTGGGGAATGATTATAAAAAATGTGACAGGTTCGCTCTGTAGAATATTATATCTTAAAGGACTGGCAGCCAGCACATCTAGTTAGCTGTCAGCAAAGAGAGCCAGTTGGAGAAGGTTAGCAACTCTCCTTTCAGCTTGTCTGGGCAACACTGGCTGTTTCATTTCTCATGCATTACCAAGCAGAAAGCTCTGGAATCCAAGGATGTGTTTATAATCAAACAATGGATTTATTAGGCTTTTAAAAATTAGTTAAAAGATGAAAAGCCTGTATTGTGGTAGGAGAATACAGTGTAAATGTATCACAGTTTCTAGCACGTTTCCTGGCCACAGTAGGGGCTAATAACTATTGTCATAGTCATAACTAATGTTTTCTCCAGGGCTACTTAGGGGCTTTGCTAAGTACTTTATACTGTCTCATTTTCTTTTCATTTGATACGTTTTGCAAGGCCTGCCCACACACGGTGTTGCAACTTGCTTTCCTCCCAGGACGCCTGCCAGTGCGTGTGATGCTGAGGGGTGGTGGCCTCTGAGACAGTCCGCGCAGCCCAGCGGCCAGGTCCTGGGTTTACTGCGCATCCGAGCTTTAGCAAGCATCAGTGCCCGGCAAAAGGATGGGGGTGGGGGTGGGGGTGGGGGTGGGGGTGGGGTGGGAGGGGAGCTGGGTTTGCAGAGTCAACGACCTGCTCGCCCACCCAGGCCGAGATCCCCAGGCACTAGAGCAAAGGGGCCCTTCGGGAGCCCGCTGAGGCTCAGAGCAGCGTGGGCCCTTCCTGCCCTGCGGTACCCGCTCAGGGGCCGCTGAGCCCTTAAATTCAGTCCGGCGGGGTGGGTGGGATGTGCAGGCCCCGGAAAGCCAGGTGGGTTAGCTTCAGCGAACTTGGAAAGGAGAAATCCCTGAGAAGCGAAGAAGATGCAAATTTCTTCCGTCAGCGCTGGCCTTTGACAAGCGCCCCCCGCCCCCCGCCCCCGCAGGCCTGCAGCTTCCAAGCCCACAGATTCCCTTCAGGTTTGCGTCCTTTCAAGCCAAACAAGGACAAAGGAGAATTCTGTCGTGTCAGTCACACTTCTCGGGAAGAGCACTGGCCGGCCTCTGCCCTCCTCTCACGGGTGTGGCGGAGTCCGTCCCCACGCGGCTGAGGGCTTAGAACACCCTTTGCAGCCGGCCCTGGGCAGCGACCTGAAATCCCAGACATTCTCTTCCACCCTATCTCTTTTCTCTCGCGTTTCTACACTTGAACTTTTTTCATGAAGAAAGAAACACGCATCACATAGTCTGAGAAACCGCTAGAACTGGAAAGGAAAGCAAGAGTCCTTGCTGCTTTCCTTCGACTTCTAATCCTCCTCTTTTCGTGTGTTTTGTTTTTCCTGGTATTTACTCTGCATTTTAAAAAATGCAGCCTGCTGGGTGATTTCTCCATGTTTCGGTTTTAGACGTTGACGGTTGCCTTTCTAGGATGGAAGGTGGAGATGCGGAGCCCGCGCGCGCCCCCTCCTCCGCGGCGCAGATTTTGGTCAAACCAGTAGTGTTTCCAGGATGGTGACCTCGAACTCACAGCCCAGACGAAGTCACGCACTCTCTCCCGCGCGCTCCCTTGCGTTCACTTGGCCCTTGTGGGTTTAGGCTCCTTCCCCTTCCTTCTGCTCGCCCTTGAGTGGGTTTAAGGAAGTCGTAGGTCTGCTCGTTTTCGCCAGAAGTCACCTGCTCAGGTCTCCAGCCAGCCTTCTCTCCTCCCAGGCCATGTCGTTCTTCAGTCTGCCGGCTGGTAAAAGCTGGACTCATTGCCCTTCCCAAGGGTACTTGCATCATTTTATTAGGAAACATTGGATGACAAAAACTAGTCCGGCTCCAAGAGCGAAGTTTGTGAAGTGGCATTTCAGGCCGCCCGGAGAGAAGTTTGGGGACCTGGACCCTTCGGGGACATCTTTCCCATTCTGTCTGTCCTGGATGCTTGAGGCCAGCAGGGGAATCCTCAAGCTATGAACAAATGGGTTAAGAGGCAGCGGACAGGAAGAACCAGGAGGGGAGGCGGGTGGGGGGGGGGGGGGGGGGGGGGTAGGGGTGGACAGGAAGGCTAGTTGGCTGGAATGGTCTAGTCCCTTCCATGACTTGCTAAATATAACTGTTAAGTAATCTGCAGTCCCTTGGGGTCATTCTCGGAGGAGGAGCTACACGGGGAAATGAGGGCTTTTTTGCAGTTCCAGGTCAGAGGTATCCTGCACAAAGCACCACGACCGCGTTCTTCCGCAATTCAGGGCAAAATTCCCATCATTTTTGGGTTTTGCGCAGCGTTCCAAGGCGCAGGGCTGCCCTTGCCTGCCACGCTGGATAAAGATCCCGGCTGGCCTCGGCTAACTTTGATTGAGGGCCTGCATTCTGCTCGGTTTCTTATCTGAAGGACATTCCTGACTCACACAGGGCAGGTTCCGGAGGAGTGCTGATGTGCACAGAGGTCTCTGCCAGCCACACACTGGGCGGCCCCAGGCTGGGGTGGGGGGGTGGGGGGGGGCGGCACCAAGGGCCTTGCCCCTCCGAGCCGGGCTCCAGACAAGCCAGGCCCCCTGCAGACGCATTTGGGCGCACCTAGACCAGGGCTGCTGCTGGAACACCCCAGCGTCCCCTGCCCTGTTTATTCACAGGGGCAGCCAGAGGCCTGGGCCACTTGTGCAATGTTCGGTCAGGGTGCTGAGCGTGGACTCTGGCAACAGGAAACATGTTCTCTGTTATTAACAACAACAACAACAACAACAAAGCAGCAGAAAGAAAAGCTGTTGGGGACGGGTCCCAGGGAGAGGAGAGCTGGATCAGAGACCAGTTATATTTCACAGGCAAGGGAAATCCCTTCCCGATCTTTGGAGAGAGCTTTTTGTACCCTCCGAAGAGGTCTTAATAACATCCTATTCCCTTGACGAGGGCACATCGGTTCTGTTTATGAAAGAAAGCAGACATTTCCTCTGACCATGCATTTTATGGGAGAGGATTGCTCTCACACACATGCACACGAGCGTGTACACACACACACACACACACACACACACACTCATTTTTGAGGACAGCCAGGCACTCTGCAAACCCCGCTTGGTTGGGGCTGACTCAGGTTTGGGTGCCTTTGCTCCCTGCGCTCGGTTCATTTGCTTCCCTAAAGGGTTTCAGCTGCTCTCCTGAGGCCTCAAGTCAAAAGGCCCTGCTAAGTGTTCAGAAAGGTCTGTCCTCGGATGGGTGGCCATCCTGGCAGGGGGCAGCCAGCCCCGACATTTCTTCTTTGACCGTCACCTCCTCTCAGTCACTCCCCAGAAGCAACTTGTGCTGGTTAAGTAAACCGAGACAGTCGAACCCCCCAGCTCCCAACAGCAGGGCTCCTCCAAGTCCAACAGGCACAGGAACTGCGGGAACATCTTGTTAAAAATGCATGTTCTGAATCCAGGGGCTCGGGTGGGGTGTAGGTGTCTGAAAACGAGCATTTCTAACTAGATTCTAGGGCATGCCAGCGCTGTGGTCCAGACAACACTTTCCCTAGCAAGACCCCACGGGACCTTGTTAGAGAAACACAGAACAACCCAGGCACAGCACCCTCCCCGCAGCTCCCTTAGCCCCCCCACCAGGCTTTGTAAGACTCCTCTTCCCCTCCAAAGACTTGGGCTCTCCCAGCCATCCTGGTGATCCTGGTCTGTAACCCTGTCTTCATACCACTTAAGGACTGGGTGACGCCATGCACCTGGCCTGCCTCCTGCTTTCCACTGGAAGTTTACTGAGTCTCTAATGATAATATTAGTATCTCGCTCAACTCTGTGGCAGGTACTATGCTAATTAGGTACTGCCTGTGCATGAATGGTCACGAATGAGGTCCATCTATGATCATCACACCAGCAATCCCCGTGAGACCATCAAGGCTCTGAGAAGTCAAAACACTTGCCAAAGATCACACAGCCAAGGGGTGATCGAGATGGAGCTCCTGGTCACTGCACCGTGCTGCTGACCCTGTAGTGACAAGGGGCACAAGTGCCATGAGGGGTCCGAAGAGTGGGCCGCCTTCGTGGACTCCTGGCGCAGCTCTGGGACCTGTACCGAATTTCCCCCATCGTAGGCTGCCCTTATAGAACAGGAATTCGTGCCTCTGGGGCCCTGGAGCTGGCGCCCCCCTAAAGCCCTGCCGGGTGGGTCTGAAAAGGAGTGGAGCAGGGTTATCTTACATCCGTGCTGCAGGGAGGAGACAAAAGGAGCCATAATCTTCAGATCAGGAGGCTTTGGAAGGAATAAGCCATAAAGGGAAAACGGGCTTATCTCCTAAGGTGGTCGTCAGATAACCTTTGCTACCACTTGGAGCTCTTAGTCAGACCTGACATTACTTTTGTTTGTTTGTTTGCTTGTTTTTCCAGCAGACTGAATACTGTTTGCTCTGGAATCTTCTTCACTCAACCGCCTACTGTGGTGATCAAAAAGGAGGACACGGGCCCCCATCTCCAAACATAGCAAAGGTCCCGTAAGCCCTTGTTATCTTGCACACGCACGCGTGCACACACACACGTGTGTGCCCTAAATGCACACGCTTGATTTGCTAAGCAAATATAGGCCTCAAGGGTGGGATGAGAAATAGGTACCCACTTGTGAAAATACTCTTTTAAAGAATTTCGGGAGAATCTCTCTTCCTAGATCTGCTTCCTTGCGATTAATGGGAGTACTGAGCCCCCCTCACTTTGTCAAACTCACTGTGGACGGTCACCGACCGTGCTCATCTTGGCCGTGCATTCTTGTTCCTCTCCAGCTCCCTGTGAGCTCTCCTCAGGGTACCTGGGGAGACCAGTTGTCTCTTGGAAAGAAACCGTCCCATATCCTTCCTCTTTACTTCAGATGCTCTCTTCATTACCTCGCCTTACTAAAAATTTGACTGTATCTGCAGGACGACGCTGTTCTCTCCCCGCACAGCATTCCCACACATGCCTCCTATCTCCCACCTCCCCTGACAGACCTTGTTCCTCTGCCACAGCTCTCTTTCCTGACTCTGTCTTCCATCAGGGACTCTCAGTGAGCTGTGAAACGGTGTGAAAGTGCACACCATCCTGTCGCTCACCTTTCCCAAACCTGTCTACTACTGTCTAGGATGGTCTTCACATGTCCTAGTCTCTTGCTCCTCCCCCTTCTAGAAACATCTGTAGATAGCGTCTCCTTATAGTTCCTCGGCCTTCTCAGGTCTGGAGACCTTTATCTCCACCGATTTTATGTTATCAGGACACAAATAGATCATCACACAGAATGGCTTCAGCCCCACCCCTCACCCCCACCCATTCTAGATCCCTGAAATCCTCCTATCGGCTCTACAGGATCTCACATTCCCTTGATGCTACTGAACCAATGATGCTATCACTTCCCTTCTCACTGTTTTCTGAGTGTCTTCCTGGCTTTATTAGCAGCCTTACCCAGGTGTGACTTCCCACTTTCAAGCCGTGCAATCCCCTGCGTGGGCTGTTCCTGGCCTCAAGCACGTCTATAAGTTTCTCCCCGCAGCATTTCTTCTATGTTTCCCTTTCACAAACTTCATGAGGTCCCCACACAGGGTAACCTGTACCCTGCACATTCGCTCCTCTGCTGCGATCCCAGGAGGCTGGCCACTGATTTTTGTTCTCGTTCCTACTATTTAACCCCAAAGAAGACTTCGGCAGCCTTTGGCAGTGCCACACTCACTGTGGACTCCTTCTCCTACCCCTCAGGGAGCCCCCCCGCAGCCTTCACTTCATTCCCTGGGTTCCCACCCACCTCTATTCCCCCCGCCCCGCCCCCACCTCGCTCTCCTGAGATCTTTCTTTACTGACAATATTGGGATTATCTGACGTCGTTGGGAGTTTCCTCATTGTCTTTCCACTCCCTGTCAGCCTTCTCCTCCTTAGAGCATTGACTGTTTTCAGCTGAGAACACTGCAGTAACTCCTGACTGCACAGCCCCAGCCTGTCCCCGCTCTAGCCCAGTGCCCGAGGGATTATGCAAAGACCACATTCCTCTGTTGCTTAAAGTCTTCAGGTTCCCCCATTGCTGCTAAAGGACTTGACCTGCCAGTTGTGGCTCTTTTCCACCCATACCCCCATTCTGTCTGACAACTAAATCTTTGCTCAGGTCATTTTCCCAGTCACGAGGGCCTTCTCTACCTCGTTGCCATGAGATCAAATCTCATCTTACCTTAGAGGCAAACTCAAAAGCCACCTCAGACAAGAAGTTGTCCTTAAACCCTCCCGCTGGAGGAGATGTCTCCCACCTCTGCTTTCTGGTAGCTCTTGAAGCCTCTTGTAACATCTATAACTTTCCAGCCTGTGTTGTGGTTGACACACAAAGCTGTAAGCTCCTTCAGGGTAAACCCCCCTAGCCATAGCACAATATGTGACATACCTTGTTGGGCTGTTCTAGATGCTTTTATGACAAATGGCAGGAACATAGCTAACAGAGGCATAAAACAGAAATTATTAGAGAAACACACACGGCAGATCACACAGCAGTAGGAAGTATAAGGAAACTGGGGGGCGGGGGGCTCTGGGACGACTAGAACTAAGGACCTGAATTCAACGGCACACAAGCTCTGTGTCTTTACTGCTTCTTACATGTTGGATCCCTTCTGCAGCAGTCAAGGGGCCTCCACACCGCACTGAAAACTCTCAAGATTCCCCTACAGGCTGCCACCTCCAAAGGGAGCTTAAATTCCAGTTTCAGTTGGAAATAAATCTTAGAGAAGGACTCTGATTGGCCCAGCCTGGGTCCAAGTGTCTGCCCCTGGACCAATCAGCGATGGCCAGAGTATTGGCTGACTCTGGCTGTTAAAAGCTCACTCCTGAGTTCTGGAGCCATTTTTCGAAAGGAAGAATCTTCAGGAGCCAGGCAGGCAGCCCAAGAATTATAGCAAGCTTGTGTCCAATAACTTTATAACAAACACGTGTTGTTAATACTTATATTAATTGATAAGAATTATGCAGTAGTGCCATAAAGAGTCAGTCCCACATAGGGTAGTTCTTTGTCATTTTAACTGGGTACCTTACTCTTACCTATCCCTTGGTAAGATTTAATTAGATTGGCCAAGTTCTACTTGGCCAATCTAATTCCAAATAGAATATATACTTAGAGGAAATTAATTCTTCCTTAAAGGACCTTTAGAATCATACTTTCCTCTCATCTAGGTAGGCCTCACCTCCAGCTAAAATGATGACATTTCCAGGTGTTTATATCTGGTCCCCAACCAAAAAAAATGGTATCAAACCCAATGACACTTTCCTATTATTGTACAAATTCTTCTGTATATTGATCCATTTCCTCTCCTTCACCGACACCAACATCCTATACCTTGAATCCCAGCATTTGTGGATTTGCTGTATGGAACCATCTTTGTTTCCTTTGCCTACATTGGACATTATTCATTATGAAGAATTACGGACATGTTCCCTAAGATTGGCTTTGCTGGCATGGTCCCTTATGGCCAGGGCTGTGTGACTCAGATTGGAAAGTAGGTCAAGGATGAGGGAATTTTTGTCACTTTGTGCGAGATCTTTAATATCCAGAGCAGTGATTTTGACCCCTTCTATCAATATCACCTCCACTGAAAGTCAGTAATAACTGAATTACCCAGAACCTCTGGTTCTCAAGTCCTTGAGAGCTGGGGGTGGTGATGGGGTAGGGGATGGCACAAAAAATATTTCATTTCAATTGAACACTATGGCTAAGGGAGAAGAGTTTTGAAGAGATGTAAGAAAAGGAGAAAGCGGGCCTTTAATGCTTTACACAATAAATGAATATCTATGAAAAGGAGATTAATTTATCCAGATGACATGCAGATAAAATATCTAAACAATAAACTGAATATATTTCCCATAGATTTGGAATAACCAGATTTAGCAAATAAAGATTTAAGGTGCCCAGTTAAATTTAATTTGAGATAAACAATGAATTGTTTTTAGTATAAGTATGCCCTGTGTAATACATAGGACATGCTTATACTAAAAATTATTCGTGGTTTATCTGAAATTCAAATTTAACCAGGTGTCTTGCATTTTACCTGATAATTCTATTTAGATTAAATATTCTGACCTTGTATAGACACAGTCTGAATTTTTTTAATCCCATAATCATTTTTTGAAGATATTTGTCCACAGAAATGAAGCCCTTCCCATGGCTTATCTGCCTTTCCACCATCTTTGAAATGGAAATTCAGGCCGCTCTTCTCAATTTCAAATTTTCTTCTAAATGGCCCACACCGTTAGCATGGAGCACTAAAGCATGACAGTTTTATCAGTAGATAAATTGAGTTAATGCTCTATTCTGTTAGTATGCACACTATTAATTGGATTTTCTTTTTTTTTTTTATTGCAGTTTTATACCTTTATTTGACCAGCAGCCATTAGTTCTCATCCACATTAACCTTCTGTAGATTTTGGAAAGTGATGACAGGTCATATAGGTAACCAATGTAGAGAGCTTGTTTGGTGACTTTTCACCCTCCTTAATTTTTTCTGGACAACAGCACATGGATATAGTATGGAACATTCCTCAATCATTTGGCCCAGACAGGTTTGTTGAGCCTGGTGTCCATGTGCATATCTGGAGTTCCCATGTCCTTCATGCCAGATTTCTGGATCTCCTTGAAACCCACTCCAGGGATGTGCTTGTGAATGTCAATGGGTATTCTCTGTTCACTGCCTCATTGATGGCAGAATGGCCCTTCTTCCCACTACCCTTCTTTGCGGGAGCCATTCTGCAAGGCCCTGGCTGGAAAAGCTCATTGTCTCTCATTTTGAATACACTGTAGTGCTTAGTCCGGCATCAGAACATGCGGTAAGAACTACATAGAGGCGAGGCAGTCTCTACTCAAGGACCGCTTGTCAAGTACCTATTTCCTATGTTGCAGTTTCCCAGGCTCTACAAAGTGCTCAAAGATATATGAAATTCATTCAACAACTCTTTATGCAGAGTCTACTGTGGCAGCCCACTAGTCAAGGTGCTAGGAGTGCTACAGAGCTCCCACTCTCCAGGGATCCCGATCGATCGTTGAGGAAAAACACATCAGATACGGTGGTAAAAAGAACCAAGATACACAGCCCGAAGGGATATGCTGTTGCCCTGACTACCAGGGTTTTGGTTTTGCTGAGTGGTGTATACAAACCGGTTAAAGCCTGGCTTGCTTAAGATATTGAAGAGGGCTTTCAAAGTTGGGTGGGAGAAAAGAAGAGAAAAGAAGCAACGAGCACAGGTGGGCTCTTTGGTGGGAGGGGAAACGCGTCTGATGGGGTCATGGATGAAGTTTCTGCTTGGAGAACTGCATGGGACGTGACCCCTCTCTCATAGTCTCCAAAGACTCTTCACTAGAACACCGGCTTTCTTACTGATGTGTTGTAGTATGAGATGTGTTTTAGGGGATACGACATAGTGGTGAGGAGGGCCTCAACACGAATGTGAAGTAAGAGCCAAGGCTCCCCATGGGAGGCCCACCCATCTGGGTTACACCCTGGGGATCTTTGTCCCACGTATTTGAAAAAAGTTAAAGACCAGCTGCGTCTTGGGTTGTTGTTCCTAAGAAGAC
This sequence comes from Enhydra lutris kenyoni, assembly GCF_002288905.1. NCBI lineage: Eukaryota > Metazoa > Chordata > Mammalia > Carnivora > Mustelidae > Enhydra > Enhydra lutris. Next base: position 16,947,794 of record NW_019154095.1, on the reverse strand, counting down.
AACTCACCATCCGTGCCAAACACTTGGCTTTTTGTGTGACAGAGCGAAGATGCTTCTGGCCTGAGCCGCAGCCGTTCTTGGCATCAGTTAAGTTTCTTTTGTTTCAAGCGAATCAAGGCCAATTAGGCAAGAAAAAAAAGGAGGACATGAGGAAAGGGATTGGTGGCAGAATGTCTTAGAGGCACGTGGGGAGCTGACAGCCAGGAAGAGCTGACCAGCTAGGCCTTGAGAAAGACGGGGGGCCAAGGGCCAGGGGCCTCCTGCAGGGATCTCGGGGGCCAGAGCTCATAGATATTTCGGGGGGCTGCTGCTATCATGTGTTTTAGCCCTATTTACTTGTCATCTCTGTTCCTGTTTTCAAGTTCCTGTGAGAGAATCTAGTTAGTACAGATGGAGTCAAGAGCCTCCATTCTTTTTTTTTTTTTTTAAGATTTTATTTATGTATTTGACAGAGAGAGATCACAAGTAGGCAGAGAGAGGGAGAGAGGAGGAAGCAGGCTCCCTGCCGAGCAGAGAGCCCGATGCCGGACTCGATCCCAGGACCCTGAGATCATGACCTGAGCCGAAGGCAGCGGCTTAACCCACTGAGCCACCCAGGCGCCCCAAGAGCCTCCACTCTTTGTGGCAGAATCACTTGAGTTGGCCAGTCTCCTCCTTTCATGTCTTTAACATATCTCAAAACTGATGGAAATGGGGTCATCTTGGATGCTTATACCATGTGTCCTTCTTCTGGTTTCACCGAGAGTCTTAAATTATCCCATCTCTCTGACACACACTAATTTGGAAATTATATGCTCTCTGCTTCTACTCTTTTGGTGGGTTACCCCAGAAAAATCCCGACTTGTACCTGTAACCCACCAAAGTCTAAGTGGATCAGTATCTTTACTCTCCTCCCAAGTAATACAAAAATCTTAGAATGCTTAAACTACATTGTTCCTTACCTACGTATAAATTGATTTTTTTCATATATTTTAAATCAACCTTTAAAACACAACCAAAAATTATGAATTATGACTTTATATTGTCAATGCTCATTTGCCTCTGCCATTTGCTGTGCTCTTTACTCTTTTTGTATCTCAAACATTCCATATAGGATCTTTCATTTATTTTTTATTTTTTGCTCTGCCTCAAGTACATCCTTTAGTATTTACTTTAGGAGCTTTTGTTAGTGATGAACTAACCATGTTTAGTTCTCTGGAATATTTATTTTGTCCTTATTCTTAAAAGACTTCCCCCCCTCCCCCCACTGGATAGACAAATTCTAGGTTGGCAAATTCTTTCTCTCCATGCACTGGAGCTCTCTCACTGTTCTTCTAGCTTCCATTGTTTGCTGTTGAAAATCTGCTGTCAGTAAACCTGCTGTTCCTTTAAAGGCAATCTTTTCTCTCTCTTTCTTTATTTTTCTGGCTGCTTTTAAAATTTTTCTCCTTATCTTTAGTTTTCTGCTACTTCACTATGATGTGCCTAAGTAGGTTTTACTTATCCTGCTTGGGATTTGGGGCGTTTCCCAAATGTCTGCAGAAGTATCTGGCAATTCTGAAAATGTTTAGTTATCATGACTTTAAATATTGCCTAGCTTTTTTTCCCCCTCTCTCTCATTCTGGAATTCCTATTTAACATTCTCTTGCATGTTTCTCAACCCTTCCCTCCTGGTTTTCATCTTCTGATTCTGTGTTGCTTTTAGAAAAAATTATTTCACTCTTTCACTAATTGTTTCTCTAATTGTGTTTAATCGAGCCCCTTAGTTTTTAATTTTGATGAAAATTTAAAGTTAGTTATTTTTTAAGTCCACTGACACTTTTTGTAGTTTACCATTCCATGCAGATATTTCTTTTTTATTTTATTTTATTTGTTTATTTGAGAGAGAGAGAGAGAGAGCATGAGCAGGGGGAGGAGCAGAGGGAGAGGGAGAAGCAGGCTCCCCACTGAGCAGGGAGCCCGATGCAGGGCTCAATCCCAGGACCCTGAGATCATGACCTGAGCCGAAGGCAGATGCTTAACAGACTGAGCCACTCAGGCACCCCACCATGCAGATATTTCTAAATTCTATTTTAAACACTAAGCATGGATGCTTTGTAATTTGTAACTGCTAATTCAATAATCTAACACCCACATGGGTCTTTCTGTGGCTCTTTGTTACTTCCATTGGTTTCCTTGTGTGCTTGAATATTTTTAATTATATGCTGCTCATTGACTTAGGAAATTATCTGTGGAGATGTTCTATGATCTAAAATGAAGGTGCCCTTCTTCAAGGAGAATTTGAATTTGCTTCTTTTACACAGGTGGGTACCCTTTGGTCTGCTACCACCTTAAACTTCATTCAGGATTTAAGATTTCTTAGACCACTCAAGTCTTCTGAATCCACAGGAGTAAGTACCTATAGTTACAACTTCTAGTCACTTTTGGTTTTCTCCTTTGCTCCTTCTGGTCCAGTTAAATCTCCTCACACTCCCTGGGGGTGAAAGCAGGAAGGTGGCTTCACTGTGGAGACTCCCACGTCATGAGAAGGCTTCCATTAAATCTTGATGTTTAGAGGACCATGGACCTAGTGTCTGTTCCTCTCACAGTGAAAACCACTGCTCAGGGGGTCAGACCAGCTTGGCAGATACCATCAGGACAAAAGTTGCCCCAAGTGCTCTGCTTCCCTCTGAATTTTTGCTTTCTCTTACCTTTTGGCCTGATATTTCTTTTCTAGATCATCAGTAGTGTGATGCTTTTATGAAGATCTTAACACTTTTTTACTCATTATTTTTAGAAGCTCTTCACCAAAGGCTATCTCCTAATAACCCAGCTTACCGTAAAGGACTCCTCAGGCCTTCAGTCAATTAAGCTCCTCTCTGGGAGGTTAACACCACAGCCTCTAGAGTGAGGCAAGGGCATCTACTCTGTGCCAAACACTTAATGATCCTTGGAGAACTCATTTTAGGACTGTCATGAGGCAAATAATTTTTAAAAGGCTTGGAGATAGTCAGAATTTCCGCTTTGGAGTCTCTTAAATACTTCTTCTATCCTGTACTCAAAGGGTTTGCCCCACATCTAAACCACACTCTCAGGAAGAGAAAACACCCAATGGGTGGCCAGCCTGCTGTAGTTCCTCTCCGTGGTCTCTGGCTCTCAGTGTGGTGAATCTGCCGAGTGCTCACCACACTTTCTTTCTCCTGGTGGAGTCTGCCTGAAGAAAGATGGGCGTGTGCGCCTGCAAAGTCAAGTTCTATCCTTGCTTATCTTGGAACCCATGCTATCCATATAGAGCCTGTGTGGAAAAGAGAAGGCAGAGAAGCGAGGTAGATGGGATGGAAAAAGATCTCCTAAGGGAAATGGAGAATGTCGTTGTTTCTGCTCTTAGTATTCAAATGGCTCATTCCTGTCTCTCCATAACATTTTTTTTTTAAGATTTTTTTTTTTTAAGATCTTATTTATTTATTTGACAGAGAGAGCGAGAGACACAAGCAGGAAGAGCAGCAAAGGGAGAGGGAGAAGCAGGCTCCCCAATGAGCAGGGAGTCTAATGCAGAGCTCGATCCCAGGACCCTGGGATCATGACCTGAGCCGAAGGCAGTTGCTTAACTAACTGAGCCACTCAGGCGCCCCTTTTTAAAAGATTTTATTTATTTATTTGGCAGAGAGAGAGATCACAATTAGGCAGAGAGGCAGGCAGAGAGAGAGGGGTAAGCAGGCTCTCAGAGAGCCCAATGTGGGACTCGACCCCAGGACCCTGAGATCATGACCCGAGCCGAAGGCGGAAGCTTAACCCACTGAGCCACCCAGGCGCCCCAACATTTTCAATAGATTAATAATTTCTCATTATTGTGTTGAATTGTCTCTGTTTGGGGGGAGCTGCTAAAAAATTGATGAATACAGTGTCAAGGTTGGTATTAGACAACCCATGGAAAACTGACAGCAACTGCCTTACTGCTTGGGTTCCCTGCTTGTCCCCTGTTGCTATTTGAATTTGCAACCCTTGATGAGGACATTAATATTAGGTGCCCAAGAGAAGGAGCCCAGCGAAGAGACGAGTAATTCCCATTTAAATAACACAAGGGATCCTTTAGCTAGGGAGACCTTGAAATCAGACCTTGAAAAAGGTGGTGCTTTAAGAAGAGACAGAGATGATCATTGTTTACAGCTATAGACCCATTTATGGAGGACCTATTGTGCCCTAGGCACGAGCTAGATATTTTTAAAACCACAATCCATTAAATTCAGAACAAAATAATTATGCCCCTTCTTTGGTGTTGAGCAGAGTTGTGAAAAAAGTAAACTATTTTAGGACTAAGGAAGGAAGAAAAGTTCTCAATAGACATTATCCCATGTAGGGAAAAATATTTCAGGAATATTTCCTGGAGGCTCAAGGGCACATTTTAAAACTTAACTTTGAATAATACACTACTCGGTTAAGCCTTTGGATTTTCTAAAGAATGTGGTAAGAGTCCTGGATGTAAGAGATTCACATTTTCTCCATATTAGTCCATCGCACGTGTTAACTTTAAGGAAAGATTGTGCAATGTGCTGTTTCTGTGGAACCCACTGTCCATGGTTAAGGGTCCTCAGCACACAGAGCAAAAAGTGGTGTGCAACCCCGCTAAGGAAGGAGGCACCACGTGTCTACAGGGGATATTTTTCAACCAGCAACAGGGCCCTCCTTACTTCCCTGTGATGGCGTATATTACCTACTGTGTTCCGCTCTAGCTATTTTTCCATGCCTTCTGCCTTGTGCTAAATCTCTGGTTTCTTCTGGGCTGTTACTTCCTCCCTAGCTCATTGAGTTGCCCATTATCAGCAGTAAATAGGAAGAAGCAGGATGGAATGTAAAGATGTAAGTACTAGTACTAGACCTGGTCTGCCACTCAAGACAGGATAAACTCAAGTGGAGCACATGCTTGTTCTTTTTCTCTACTAGTTTTTGTTCACCCTTCCTTTTAATCAAGAATCCCAGTTCTCTGGCACCTGGGTTAAATGTCTGACTTGGGCTCAGGTCATAATCTCAGGGTCCTGGGATCGAGCCCCGTGCCAGGCTCCCCACTCAGCAGGGAGTCTGCTTCTCCCTCTGCCACTTCCCCTCTTTGTGCTCTCGCTCTCTTTCTCAAATAAATAAATGAAATCTTTAAGAAAAAAAAAAAAAAAAGGAATTCCAGTTCTCTGGGCACCTGGGTGGCTCAATCAGTTGAGCACCTGACTCTTGGTTTTGGCTCAGGTCATTGTCTCAGGGTGGTAAGATCAAGCCCCCTGTAGGGCTCTGTGCTCAAGGTAGAGACTGCTTAAGATTCTCTCTCTCTCTTCTCCCCTGCCCCTCCCCCCCTCGTGCTCCCTCTCCCTCTCTCTCTCATTCTGTAAAATAAATAAATAAATCTTTATTTAAAAAATGAATCCCAGTTCTCATCAGGGATCCATTCCTTGCTCAAGTGGTCAATGCCCTTTGGGAAAATCTGACCATACTTTGGCTCCAGGAGTGTATTAGTCAAGGTTCTCCAGAGAAACAAAACTGACGGACAGAGAGATTAATAAAGGAGTAGCTCATGTGATTATGGAGCCTGAGAAATCCCACAGTCTGCCGTCTGCAAGCTGGGGAACTAGGGGAGCTGATGGTGTAAGTTCCATCTGTGTGAAGGAAGAAACCAATGTTCCAGCTTGAAATCAGGTAGATAGAAGTTCTTCCTTACCCTGCCTTTTACTCTAGTCAAGCCTCCAACAGATTGGATGAGACCCACCCACACTGGGGAGGGCAATCTTCTTTGTCAGCCTACTGATTCATGTGTCAATCTCACCCAGAAACATCCTCACAGATACACTCAGAATGATGTTTAACCAAATGTCTGGAAGCCCCCTGACCCAGTCAAGTTTTAACCATCACAAGGGACAAATCTGGTTTGGTTTAAACCCATCACCACTGTTGGTCACAGTGATTGGTCAAAGCTGGGCAAGTACCCCACTCTAGGCCAGCGAAATGCGAGATGAGGGGACACTTGCTAGAGATTGTGAGGAGAGAAATTTTTTCACCTTCTGTGACAGTGATATACAGAGATGCTCTTTTGTACCTGGCCATGAATGACCAAGTCCATGAGAGCTGCTGGTAATCATCTTACGATGATAGAGAAGCTGGCCTTGAGATATCACGGCTGTGCGGAAGGCACAGAAAGATGTGAAAATAATCTGGGCCATTCTTGAGATTCCTGAGCCCGGAATCCAGGTTTGCCTGAAAACACCAAATCTCTGGACTTTTTAAGTTACATGAGCCAGTAAATTCCTCCATTGGGCCAACCAGTCGGGTTGGACTTTCTGTCACCTGCAACCAAAAGATTCCTAACTAATACAGTTGGGGTTTAGATGTTAGGATCTCTGAGGACCCCTTTCAGCTTTGAACCTTCAGTGAGTCTCTTGAAACTCTACCAGAAAAGTCAACCATTTTTATTATGAAAAGTGAGCAGTCAGTATTAACCAAGTTGGAGCCCCAACATCAAGAAGGCACGTCCACGGAGCAGCACAGACCCCTCAGTGGATGGGGCGGGGCAGAGCTGAGGAGGACCCATGGGGTCCTATAGCTGTGGGGGGGGGCACTGACTCTCGGTGCTAAGAATACATGAAGACTATGCACGAAACTCGCCATCTTCACGGGGCTTACATTCTAGCTGAGATAGACCATAAACAAACACGTAAGCAGATAAGGAAAGAGCTAAACATACAGTGTGCTGGACAGTCACAAGGACTCTGGAGAAAAGGGTACGGGGAGTGCAATTTTAAACAGTGTGGGTGAGGGAAGGTGCGGTAGCTCTCTGGGCCGTCTGAAATAAGTTACCACAAACCGAGTGGCTTAAATCACAGAAATTAACTTTCTCACAGAAATGTGAAATTACAGTGTCAGCTGAGTGTGTTCCTTCCGACGGTGGCGAGGGAGGCCTGGTTCCATGTCTGTCTCCAGGCTTCTGGTAACTTCCGGCTGTCTTCTCCCTGGGTCTTCACAGCATCTTCCCTTTGTGTGTGTTTGTCTCTGTGTCTAAATTTCCCCTTTCTATTAGAACACCAGCCATGGGGCGCCTGGGTGGCTCAGTGGGTTGAGGCCTCTGCCTTCAGCTCAGGTCATGGTCACAGTGTGCTGGGATCAAGCCCCGCATCAGGTTCTCTGCTCAACACGGAGCCTGCTTCCTCCTCTCTCTGCCTGCCTCTCTGCTTACTTGTGATCTCTGTCAAATAAATAAATAAAATTAAAAAAAAAAAAAAAGTATTTAGAAAGGTGCCCGTAGAATTTTGTCATCACCTCTTGCTACACTCCGTCCACAATTAGCTTCAGTATAGGATGGTCATTGGTAATTTTAATTGATTTTCTTAGCTTTTAAAATGCTCTCCTACCGGGGCACCTGGGTAGCTCAGTGGGTTAGGGCCCCTGCCTTCGGCTCAGGTCATGATCCCAGGGTCCTGGGATCGAGCCCCGCATCGGGCTCTCTGCTCGGCGGGGAGCCTGCTTCCTCCTCTCTCTGCCTGCCTCTCTGCCTACTTGTGATCTCTCTGTCAAATAAATAAATAAAATCTTAAAAAAAAATAAAATAAAATGCTCTCCTACCAGTGAAAATTAGAGAAGTCATAAAAAAATGGGCATGTTTTCTGTTAGAGCAAGGGGACCTGTCTTTAATGGAAATCTGGGAGCAGCTGATGGATTCCCACATGAGGAAAGTACCCACTGCAGCCTCAAAGTTCTGTCTGATTTATGTCCTGTCAACTCACATCAGCAGTGAAACAAGTAGTTCCTGAGACTTCCATGGACTCATCATCCCTGACCTCTCGCCTTCATCTTATCTCCAGGCTGGAATGGTCTCTTGAACCATCAGCCATCACCCAGACCCGGAGGGTCCCCCCCCCCGCTTCCATCCTGCGGTGGCCTCAGATAACGATCCTTTCCAGACAGGCCTGGTTCCCACCGTGTTTGGAATGCTTCCGAGCAAAACCGAGTGTGAATAAGGACCAAGTCCCTTCCTTCCCTTCAGTTCCTTCCTTTCTCGGGTCACACCTCACTCTTAGCTGGAGAGCACTGGAAGTTTCCTGCTCAGGATGCCCCTGATGCCACCTAATTCGGTCCAGGCTTGTCAGGAGACTAAGTTCTTTGTTCCCGTCCTCCTTGTGGCTCTGGGCCCCCTTCCTGGCTGCCCCATGCCTGCAACAGTCTCCTCCTTGTCTGTCAAAAGCCTTTCCGGATCCAAATCTTCATGTAAGACTCTGGCCCTGTAGCTATTTGGGGTGCCGCATACCCTTGGCCTTTCCCTCCGGCCGGGAGGGGAAAACAGAGCATGCGTAAAGGATAGCAAGAGGGAGAGAAGGAGCAAGTATCAGCTAGTTCCAGAGCCTTGCACTTTGTGGGGTTTTCAAAATAGTCATGTTTATACGGCTTCCTTTCTAGGGCTCCCTCCGCTCCTCCGACATGGAGGGGGCTTGGTGCATGTGGGGGTGGGCTGCCCTAGGCCTCTTTGTTTGTTTCGGCAGGAATGTCGGGATGTGAAAGGGCGCAAAATGAACAAAAGGCCTTGTGTGTGCCCAACAGAATCTTCTTGGAACCCATAAATCCCCAAATATCCTTAAAGGGCTCAGAAATTAATCCATATCGAACATCCTCGAGGCGCCTGGTGCATTCCTACTCCTTGCATAGTTTCGTCCTCACACAAACCCCCCGTGGGGTCGTTTTTATCAGCCTCATTTCGACACCCAGAAACGGAAGTTTGCAATGCTAAGTACCTTGCTAGGTGCAGAGCTGGTAAGGGGTGGGACCTAGACCGAATTTAGTTCTGAGTCCAAAGTCTGCGAGCTTTCGTTTTTTTCTTTTTCTTTTTTTTTTTTTTTAAAGATTTTATTTAGTTACTTGACAGAGATCACAAGTAGGCAGAGAGGCAGGCAGAGAGAGAGAGGAAGGGAAGCAGGCTCTCTGCTTAGCAGGGAGCCTGCTTCCCCTCTCTCTCTGCCTGCCTCTCTGCCTGCTTGTGATCTCTGTCTGTCAAATAAATAAATGATATATTTTTTTAAAAATGTGGTTATTTTTTTCAGATTATCTAGGTAATGACACTCTTTTCTTAAATTTTTCTATCTGAGTGTATTTGATAGGCAGTGCCACATTCGTTTCACGTGTGTACAACATAGTGATTCTGCTTCTCTGTGGGTTCTGCTGTGCTCCCAAGTGTAGCTGCTGTCGCCATGCAGTCCTGCTACAATACCATTCACCACGTTCCCCACGCTGTGATTTTATTCCCGTGACTTATTCATTCCATCACTGGAAGCCCCTATCTCCTACTCCGCTTCTCCCAGTTTGCCCATCTCCCACCCCCTTCCCTCTGACATCCATCGGTTTGTTCTCTCTAAGTAATACATAATCTTTATAGAAAATGTGGAAGGACAAAATAAAATATAAAACAAAAGTAAGCAATAATGCCAGCATCCAGGGAGAGTCACTGTTAACATTTCAGGGTCCTTCCCTCCAGCCGAAGTTTATGCGATGCTATGCTATTTTACATCCTGTTTCTTTTAGTGTTTGGGTTTTGTTTGTGTGTTTGTTTTTGAACAGGTTTTATTTTTTAGAGAGGTTTTTAAAAAAAATTTTTTTAAGATTTTATTTATTTATTTGACAGAGAGAGATCACAAGTAGGCAGAGAGACAGGGAGAGAGAGGGGGGGAAGCAGGCTACCTGCTGAGCAGAGAGCCCGATGCGGGGCTCAATCCCAGAACCCTGAGATCATGACCTGAGCCGAAGGCAGAGGCTTTAACCCACTGAGCCAGCCGGGTGCCCCTAGAGAAGTTTTAGGTTCACAACAAAATTGAAACAGAGGTACAGAGGGTTCCCCTATTTCCCCTACCCCCATTTTCGCACAGCCTGCCCCACTACTGAGATACTGGGACGATAGTGGTGTATTTGATGCCATCAATGAACCAATTTCGATGTGTCATTATCACCTGAAGTCTACGGTTTATTTTCGGGGTCACTCTTGTGGATGAGTTGTACATTCTATGGGTTTTGACAAATGTATAATGACACATATCCATTACTATAGTAACATACAGTATAGTTCCCACCGCCCTAAAATTCCTGTGTCCCACCTGTTCACCCCTCCCTCCCCCAATCTCTGAACTTCTGACCGTCTCCATAGTTTCTCCTTTTTCAGAATGTCATAGAGTTGGAGTCATATAGTGTGTAGCCTTTTCAGATTGGCCTCTTTCACACAGGAATATGCATGTAAGTTTCCTCCATGTCTTTTCATGGCATAGTAGCTCACTTCTTTTTAGCCCTGAATAGTATTCCATTGTCTGGATATACCACAGTTTAACTATCGATTCACCCACTGAAGGACATCTTGGTTGCTTCTAGTCTTGGCAGTTATGAACAAAGCTGCTATAAACATCAGTGTACTGGTTTCTGCGTGGAATTAAGTTTTCAACTCATCTGAGTAAACACCAAGAAGCACAATTCCTGGACCATATGGTAAGAGCGTATTTTGTTTTGTGAGAAACTGCCAAACTGTCTTTCACAGTGGCTCTACCATTTTGCACTCCCACTAACAATGAGTGAGAGCTCCTGTTGCTTCCACATCCTCACCAACATTTGGTGTTGTGAGAGTTTGGGATTTTTGCCATTCTAATAGGTACGTAGTCATATCTCACTGTTGTTTTAATTTGCGATTCCCTAATGACATCATGGAGCATCTTTTCATATGCCCATTTTCCATTTGTATATCTTCTTTGGTGAGGTGTCTGTTCAGATATTTTGTCCATTTTATTTATTTTTTATTTTTAAAAAAGATTTCATTTATTTATTTGACACGGAGAGAGAGAGAAAGAGAGAGAGAGTGCACATAAGCAGGGGGAGTAATGGAGGGAGAGGGAGAAGCAGGCTCCCCACTGTGCAGGGAGCTTGATGTGGGGTTTGATCCCAGGACCCTGGGATCATGACCTGAGCTGAAGGCAGATGGTTAACCCACTGAGCCACCCAGGCGCCCTCTTTTGTCCATTCTTAAAAGGGTAGTTCATCTTCTTATTGTTGAGTTTTTAGAGTTCTTTCCATATTCTGGATAACAGTTATTTTATCAGATGCCTTTCATAAATATTTTATACCATTCTGTGGCTTGTTTTCTCATTCTCTTGACAGTCTTTTGCAGAGCAGAAGTTTTTAATTTCAACAAAGTCCAGATTTTTAATTATTTCTTTCATCAGTCATGGCTTTGGTGTTGTATTTCAAAAGTCATTGCCATAGCCAGCATCACCTAGATTCTCTCCTGTTATCCTCTAGGAATTTTATAGTTTTGCCTTTACACTTAGGTATGTTCCATTTTGAGTTTTTTTTGTGAAGGGTATAAGTGCTGTGTCTAGACTTTTTTTTTCTTGTGGATTCTAGTTTTTGCAGCACCATTTGTTGAAAAAACTATATTCTCCATTATATTGCTTTTGCTCCTTTGTCAAAGATCATTTGACAATATTTATATGGACCTATTTCTGGGTTCTCTGTTCTGTTCTGTTGATCTGTTTATCTATTCTTCATCAATACCACACTGTCTTGAGGTCAGGTAGTGTCAGTCCTCCAACTTTGTTCTCCTCCTTCAATATTGTATTGCCTATTCTGGGTCTTTTGCCTCTCCATATAAACTTTAGAATTGGTTTGTTGAATCCACAAAATAACTTGCTGGGATTTTAATTGGGATTTTATTGAATCTATAGATCAATTTCAGAGAACTGACATCTTGAATATATCAAGTCTTCCTATCCATGAACATGGAATATCTCTCCATTTATTCAGTTCTTTGATTTCTTTCACCGGAGTTTTATAGTTTTCCTCACATAGATCTTGTTCATATTTTGTTAGACTTATACCTAAGGATTTCATTATTGGGGGGTGCTAATTTAAATAGTTGTGTTTTTAATTTCAAATTCCATTTATTCATTACTAATATATAGGGAAGTAATTGACTTTTATATACAGCAGTTCCCCCTTATCCATGGGAGATATTTTCCAAGACCCTGCTTGCCTGCAACCACAGATAGTATAGAACTCTGTATGTACTATGTTTTTTCTTAAACATACATAACTGATAAAATTTAATTTATAAATTAGGCACAGTAAGAGATTAGCAATAATAATAATTTTAAAAAATAATTATACCAATATACTGTAATAAAAGTTATGTGATATGTAATAAAAGTTATCTCTCAAAATATCTTATTGTACTGTATTTACTGTTCTTATGAGGACATGAGAGGATAAAATGCCTACTGAGAAAGTAAGGTGAATAACATAGGACATTGTGATATAGTGTTAGGCTACTATGGTTAGACCTTCTGACTATACATAAGAAGGAGAATTATCTGCTTTCAGACTGTGGTTTACCACAGAAAGTGGAATTGCAGATAAGGTGGGAATTATTATATTAACCTTGTATCTTGCAAACTTGCTATAATCATCTACTAGTTCCAGGAGGTTTTTCTGTTTCTTCTTTAGGAGTTTCTATACAATCATGTCTTCTGCAAACAAAGACAGTTGTATTTATTTCTTCCCAATCTGTATATCTTTTATATCCCTTTCTTGTCTTATTAGATTGGCTAGGAACTGTAATACAGTGTTGAAAAGGACTGGTGAGAGCAAATATCCTTGCCTGGCTTCTGATCTTAGTAAAAAGCATGTAGTTTCTCACAATTAATTACAATATTAGCCATAGGTTTTGTGTAGATGATCTTTATCAAGTTGAGAATGTTCCCCCACTATTCTTAGTTTGCTGAAAGTTTTTTCTATGAATAGGTGTTGGATTTCGTCAAATGTCTTATCTACATCTATTGATAAGATTGTGTGATTTTTCTTCTTTAGCCTGTTGATGTGATACATTAAATTAATTGAATGAGGCTTCTGTTACCTGAGATAAATTCCCCTTGGTTGTGGTATTTAATTCTCTTTATACATTGTTGATTTTATTTGCTAACTTTGTGTTGAGGATTTTTGCATCTATGTTCGTGAGAGATATTGGTCTATAGTTTTCTTACAATGTCTTCGGTTTTGGTATTAGAATAATGCTGGCCTTGTAGAATGAGTTAAGAAGTATTCCCTCTCTTTCTAGCTTCTGGAAGAGATTGTAGAGAATTGCTATTTTTTTCTTAAATGTTGGTAGAATTCCTTAGTGAATCTATATGGGCCTAGTGCTTTCTGTTTTGGAAAGTTATTAATTGTTGGTTCAGGTTTATTACTGTCTATTTCTTCCTGTGAGTTTTGGCAGATATTACCTTTCAAGAAATTTGCCCATTTCATATAGGTTATCAAGTTTATGAGCATAGAGTTGTTCATAGTGTTCCTTTATTATTCTTATTAAGTCCATGATATCTGTAGGGATGTCCCTTCTTCCAATTCTAATCTTAGTCATTTGTGTTTTCTCTTCTTTTCTTATAGCCTGGTCAGAGATTTATTTATTTTATTGATCTTCTTAAAGAACAAGCCTTTGATTTTATTGATTTCTTATTTTCAATATTGGTTTCTACTATATGTTTTTCTTTTCATCTGCTAACTCTGGATTTAATTTGTTCTTCTTTGTCTAGTCTCCTAAGGTGGAAGCTTAGGTTGTTGATTTTAGATCTTGTTTTGTTTTTTCTAATATATACATTCACTGCTATAAATTTCCCTCTAAGGACTACTCAACACTGCTTCCCACATATTTTGATAAGTTGCATTTTTATTTTCATTCAGTTCAAAATATTTGAAAAGTTCTCTTGAGATTTTTTTTTATTTAGATATGTACTGCTTAACATTAAGTATTCCGGGATTTTTTTAGTTACCTTTCTGTTCCTAACTTCTAAGTGAACTCCATTACGGTCTGAGAGCAGTCGTTGAATGATTTCTATTCTTTGACATTTGTTAAGGTGTGTTTTATGTGATCTATCTTGGTAAACATTCCACGTGAGCTTAAGAAGAATGTGTATTCCACTGTTGTTGGATGAAGTAATCTATAGATGTCAGTTATATCCAGTTGATTGATGGTGTTGTTGAGTTCAACTGTATTCTTCCTGATATTCTGCCTGCTGGGTCTATTTCAACAGAAGGGTGTTGAAGTCTCCAACTATAACAGTGAATTCATCTTCTTGTAGTTTTATTAGGTTTGCTTCATTATTTTGATGCTGTGTTGTTAGGCCGATACACATTAAGGATTGCTATTTCTTCTAAGTAACTTCTTAAGTCTAAGTTTATACTACGTTGTATGATTTTATGCCCTCCTTTTCTTCCTCACTAAAAACAAGATGTCTTTCCTAAGCAAAGCTCTTTGATTCCATAAGTCTAATTTTTTAAGTGAACTTGATTCAGACCAATTTGTGACGACTCATGGTATCACTGCAGCATAATTCCATTTGAGTGGTTAGGGGGGTAATAGGAAAGGGTACAGGACATCAGATAGAGAACAGGCTGAGAGAGAGCCCTTGACAGACATCAGCAAGAGATATGGCAAAAGAACAAGTACAAGTTCAGTTCTCAGGTGAGAGAGCAGGTCAGCACCAGCATAGATGGGGTCAACCATGCTCCTTCTGTCCTAACACCTGGCCACTAATACAGAGTGAAGATCAGGAATCCAAGGTGAAAGGAAGTTTGAGTGTTTCTTGAGAGAGAAGCCGAAGACATATGCAAAGGGCAGGCCAAGATTCAGAGTCCCTCGAACTGGAAACCAGGGTCAACACCAGTCATGCAGGCTGAGTGTCCAGCAGGCCTGCTAGATGGCATCTCCAGTCTGAAACTCAGGGAAATTTCTCATCTGTCACCTTAGACCCTCTGCCACCTGGGCAGCTGAACCAATTTGAAAGTGAACTGTGATAAATGTTTGACTCTTTAGTAACTGTCTTTGGGAATTGCTTAGTTACTGTCCCATTTTGTTGGCCTGGGTGTAGGCCAAGCATTTCCCTGTCTTCTGGAACTCCATGTCTATTCTTGGAATGGAAAAGGGGGTGAGGGGGAGGGCTCTTCAGGCAGGCCTGGGCCTTGTTAAAACAGGAGGTTGAGTGAGGGGCGGAGCTAGTGGCAATGCCCTATTGCTCCAATTTCAGCTGGGTTTCAGGCTGTTCAGTTCTGAGGCCTCTAAGGTCTGTTCACAGCATAGTTATGCCTTGGCTTCTGGACTTCCAGGCTCTGTACATGACAGTGTCTCTGAGCGAGCTCTCAGTGCCAGCCATCTCACTTAGCTATGAAGATAAGACTGGCCTTATCTTGCTCTCTGAGAGGGACTTTGGCATCCTCTGTGAACTAAAATTTCTCCTGAGCCATCTTTTGTTTTTGTCAGAATACACCTGCTGCTTTTCCAGAATGGAATAATAGAGAATGTTCTATAACTGGCAAGAGGGTCTTCCAGTAAGCATTGCCTTGGAGCAAGGAGAGATAGTGTGGTAGAATTCAGAAGAGGACTCTCTCAGAATGAGCACTTAAAGCCTCAAAGTCATTTGTTTGTTTGCTTGTTTTAAGATTTTATTTATTTATTTGAGAGAGAACACAAGCAGCAGGGAGGAGGGGGAATGGGCAATAGACTCCCTGTTAAGGAGGGAGCCTGATGTAGGGCTCGATCCCAGGACCCCAAGATCATGATCAAAGCCAAAGGTAGACACTCAACCAACTGAGTCCCTCACCCCCACCAGGTGCCCCGGAAGCCTTGAAGTTTAAATCAATGTATGACTAACACAGTGGAAAGACCAGTAAGAGCAGAGCAGAAGAAAAAAAAAGTACAGGGATATGGTCAGGATGCAGAGTCAGACACTCCTTGGTTACTTCTTGCTTTGTGATGGTCCAGCTTTGTGCTCTTTACTTACCCTGAGCTTTGTTTTCCCGACATGGCCTCGCAGAGAAAGCTCACCTATTTGGCAACTTTTATTGAGCATCTACTAAGTATGGGGAGCCCCTCCCTGTAAATCCGTCATCTTGCATCCCAGATGCTTAGCTCAATGTCTGGCACATTTTAAGCATTTTAAGTTTTTATTTTCACTCACTCAGTTAATGTACAATGTTATATATATATTTTTAAAGATTTTATTTATTTATTTGTCAGAGAGAGAGAGTGGCAGAGTGGCACAGGCAAACAGAGTGGCAGGCAGAGACAGAGAGAGAAGCAGGCTCCCTGCCGAGCAAGGAGCCCGATGTGGGACTCGATCCCAGGATGCTGGGATCATGAGCTGAGCCGAAGGCAGCCGCTTAACCAACTGAGCCACCCAGGCGTCCCTGTTCTGCCTATTCTTAAACTGGATTGTCTGTGCATTATTTAAACTGTCATTTGTGTGTTATTTGTATATTACTTAAATTGGGTGTCTACTTTTATAAGTTCTTCATATATTTTGGATACTAACCCTTTATCAGATAAATCATTTGCAGATATCTTCTCCCATCCAATAGGTTGCCTTTTAGTTTCGTTGGTTGTTTCCTTCTCTGTGCAGAAGCTTTTTATTTTCATGAAGTCCCAATAGTTTTTTTTTTTTTAAGATTTTATTTATTTGTTTGACAGACAGAGATCACAAGTAGGCAGAGAGGCAGGCAGAGAAAGAGAGGAGGAGAAGCAGGCCTCCTGCTGAGCAGGGAGCCCGATGCGGATGCGCGGCTCGATCCCAGGACCCTGGGATCATGATGTGAGCCGAAAGCAGAGGCTTTAACCCACTGAGCCACCCAGGTGCCTCCCCCAATAGTTTATTTTTGCTTTTCTTTCCCTTGCCTCAGGACACATTTAAAAAGATGCTGTTACAGCCAATATCAAAGAAATTACTGTCTGTGTTCTCTTCTAGGATTTTTATGGCCTCACATTTAGGTCTATAATTCATTTTGAATTTATTTTTGCATATGGTATAAAAAGTGGTCCAATTTCATTCTTCTGCACATTGCTGTCCAGTTTTCCTAACACATTTGTTGAAGAGACTGTCTTTTTCCCATTGGATACTCTTTCCTGCTTTGTCAAAGATTAAGTGACCATGTAATTATGAGTTTATTTTGGGGTTTTTTATTCTCATCTGTTGATCTATGGGCCTATTTTCGTGCCAGTACCATACTGTTTTGATTACTATAGCTTTGTAATATAACATGAAGTCCAGAATTGTGAAGCTTTCGGCTTTGCTCTTCTTTTTCAAGTTCCTTTAACTATTCAGGGTCTTTTTGTGGTTCTACACAAATTTTAGGATTGTTTCTTCTAGTTCTGTGAAAAATGCTCTTAGTATTTTGATAAGGATTACATTAAATGTGAAGATTGCTTTGGGTTGTATAGACATTTTAACAATATTTGTTCTTCCAATCCATGATTTGGAAAGTCTTTCCATTTCTTTGTGTTGTCTTTAATTTCTTTAATCAGTGTTTTATAGTTTTCAGAGTAATCGTCTTTTAACTCTTTGGTTAGGTTTATTCCCAGGTATTTTGTTATTTTTGATAGAATTATAAATAGGCTTGTTTTCTTAATTTCCCTTTCTGCTGCTTCATTATGGTTATATAAAAATGCAACAGGTTTCTGTACATTGATTTTTTTTTCTTAGAAAGTTTTCTAAGTAGATTCTACCCCCAACCTGGGTCTCAAACTCATGACCCCAAGATCGAGTCACATGCTCCACCAACTGAGCCAGCCAGGTGCCCCTGTACATTGATTTCGTATCCTGCAACTTTACTGAATTTTTTTGTAATCAATTCTAACAGTTTTTTGGTGGAGTCTTTCAAGTTTTTTTCTTTTTTTTTTTTTTAAAGATTTATTTATTTATTTGACAGAAATCACAAGGAGGCAGAGAGACAGGTAGAGAGAGAGGAGGAAGCAGGCTCCCCGCCAAGCAGAGAGCCCGATGCGGGGCTCGATCCCAGGACCCTGGGATCATGACCCGAGCCGAAGGCAGAGGCTTTAACCCACTGAGCCACCCAGGCACCCCTCAGGTTTTTTCTATATAGTATCATGGCATCCGCAAATAGGGAAAGTTTTACTTCTTCCTTACTGCTTTGGATGTCTTTTATTTCTCTTTGTTGTCTGATTGCTGTGGCTGGGACTTCCAGTGCTACGTTGAATAAAAGTGATAATAGTGGACATCCTTGTCTTGTTCCTGACCTTAGGGGGAAAGGTCTGAGTTTTTCCCCATTAAGGCTATGTTAGCTGTGAATTTTTCATAGATGGCCTTTATTATGTTGAGGTATGTTCCCTTAAACCTAATTTGTTGCGGGTTTTTTTTTATCATGAATAGATATTGTACTTTGTCAAAAGCTTTTTCCTGCATCTAGTGAAATGATCATATGGTTCTTATCCTTTGTCTTATTGGTGTGATGTATCACACTGATTGATTTATGAATATTCAAGCAACTTTGCAACCCAGGAATAAATCTTGCTTGATCATGAATGACTTTTTTTTTTGAAGATAGAGAGAGAGCACACACATGCACCTGAGCAGGTGGGGAGGGGCAGAGGAGACAAGAGAGAATCTTAAGCAAGCTCAGTGCCCTGCGTGGGGCTCAGCACGGGCTTTGATCTCACCACCTTGAGGTCATGACCTGAGCCAAAATTGAGTGTCAGATGCTTAACTGATTGAGCCACCCAAGCACCCCAGCGAGTGATTTTTCCAAATGTATTGTTGAATTCTGGGCTGATAGTATTTTTTTATATAATTTTTGCATCTATGTTCATCAAGGCTAATGGGCAAGAAGTTAATCAGCTCCATTGGGTAAAAAGCAATGCGGCCAATTGGGCCAAGTCCATTAATACCCTTAATGATTAATTTCTTAGTTAATAATTGTTTTATCATGGAGGAGAAGCCTAAAAACTGAAATGTCAGTTCTTTCGTCCTTTGGATTCCTCCTATGTGTCTGGGCCCTGCTAAGATTCTCTGTGTGGTTCATGCAAACAACAGCAAGGGCATGTACATTTTTAACCTTCTGAAGAATTTAAATAAATTCAAATAAAATCTCCTGGGTCACCTAAAGAGGGTTGAAAGCAGTCAAGAAGGTGCACTGACGGACTGTCCTAGATATCTGGGTGCTCTAAGCAGGTCCTCATTTAGGATTGGAGACTCTCTCACTCCACACCCAACTTGGAGGGGGGCAGGGGGTCTGGCTGAACAGGCGGCTCTAGAGATTTTTGCTTTGTCATTTCCATTTTCAAAACAGCAGAAAAGTCCACTTTGCTGGGGTTCTGGAATACTGCTCACTCCTCCTGCCCTATCTGTGTGTAAAATCCAACAAGGGATCATAAATAATAGACTGTGGTCCAAAAATACATTTGGGGAATCCTGTCGAATGGAACAACTGACGTCAATGACTTCCTCATGGCCTCTGGTATTTAGTCCAAAGAGTGAGAAGGGCGATCACAAATCCAAGTGCAAGTTTTGCGGAGCAGAGTCAAGGGAAAGAAATGCAGCAGAGTCAAGCCTCAGCACCTTCCAGGTAACCCTTATGTTCATTTTCCTATTGCTGCGTGATAAACTGGCCCAGAACTTGCCTAAAACAACATTCCATCTCACGACTTTGTGGGTCAAGAAGCCAGGAGAGTTCAACCGGACAATTTTTCTGTTCCACCTGGCATCAGCTGAGTTCAGTCAGGGTGGTCAGATGACGGTGGCCTCCTCTGGAGAGTCCGACATGGCTCCACTCACATGTCTGGAGCCCTGTGGGCTTCGCCGAACAGCTTGTTCATTTGGCCTCTAAAGCATGGAGTGTCAGGGTACTCGAAAACTTACGTGGCAGCTCAGAGCTCCCAGACAAAGTGTTCCAAGAGATCTGAGTAGAAGCTGTGATTTTTCTTATGTCCTTGCCTCAGAAATTCCAGAATGTCCCTTGTGTAGCATTTTTTCCCAATGAAGCAAGTCACAAAGGCCAGCTCAGCTCCCACCAGAGGGGCACTAGACCTTACCCCTCAATGGGAGAAGTAGCAAGAATTTGTGGCCATTATTCACCTAGGACACTGGAGAATGGAAGACATTGCTACCCAGTGGAAGTGGGGGCCGCCTACACAAGCATCACCTCACTTCTCGGGTCCTTCTTCATAGCAGGAAGGATACTGGAGAGAGGCAAGGAAGGTCTTGAACACATCATCCCAGTCCCTCTCAGAGACCATGAGGTACTGTAAACATCCTGGAGACTTGGAGACTCAGGGCCTTGTGGGGAAGCAGCTTTCGGAAACAGTTTACTCTGACCTCTCTCACCAAGCTTCCAGCCCATCTTGTCTACAAAGTCTTATACCTTTGGAGGTCTTGAAAAACTAGAGATGCTTTTCCTTTAAGAATCTATTAGACTCAGTGAATGAATCAAAGCACAGGCCCCAAACTTAGCACATCCTACAAAAATTCAAGTGGAGGTTAATGACATATCATTCACAAACTTTTCCACACTAGCAATCAGGATCAGGCGTGAAGATAATCCATGCATTCCACAATAGACATCTGTCTACCAACCATGGGGCAAGCACAGAGCTGGACCCTTGACCATACAAAGGAGAAAGAAGCAACCTGCGGTCCCCACACACCAAGTGGGTCTTGGGTAACAACAGTAGCCCAGCAGTGTATAGATTATCTTCCCAAGACCCTGAGTAGAAACTATCATTTAACCTCATGTACAAATGGGGAAGGAATCAAGCTCAGAGAGGTGAAGTGATTTATCTAAGGGCACACAGCAAGGAGGTGCCAACACTGGGATTAGAATCTGGATCAGATACTGCAAATACCTCTCTAGAGATAAAAATTCTCTCACAGAAAAGAAGCAAGAGGGGCACCTGGGTGGCTCAGTCAGTTAAGCATCTGCCATCAGTTCAGGTCATGATCCCAGAATCCTGGGATCGAGCCCCACTTTGGACTCCCTGCTTCTCCCTCTCCTTCTGCCCTGCCTCCTGCTCATGCTCTCTTTCTCAAATAAATAAATAAAATCTTAAGAAGAGAAGAAAAAAAAAGATGCAAGATCTATTCTGGGTAAAACAGAGAGGCCCACTGATGGTGTTGGTCTTCAATGCTCTCTCTCTCTCACATGTAGATGGCAGGAGCTAAGGGTCGGGGACATGGAAGGGGGTCTGTGGCAACACGCAGACCAACATTTCCAGTTAAGCTACAGTTTCTCCAGGCCCCATTGTCTTATTTGGTACTTTTGAAAAGTATCTATCCCCTCCAGACCTCAGTCTGGGCATATATAAAAAGAGCTATAAAACTATTCCTATGTCCCCTTTTTGGAATATACCACAAGGAAACACACAAAAGAGAAAAGAAAGCAAACAGCACAAAGACCCTTATAGTAACACCATTCATAACTGGAAAAACGAGACACAACCCAATGCCCCAAATTGGGAAAAGGTTATGCAAACTACGGTACATTCAGACAATGGAATGTTATGTTGCTAGTAAAAGGATAAGTTTATAGATTCTGGGGCACCTGGGTGGCTCAGTGGGTTAAAGCCTCTGCCTTCAGCTCAGGTCATGATCCCAGGGTCCTGGGATCGAGCCCCGCATCGGGCTCTCTGCTCAGCGAGGAGCCTGCTTCCCTCTCTCTCTGCCTGCCTCTCTGCCTACTTGTGATCTCTCTCTTTGTCAAATAAATAAAATCTTAGGAAAAAAAGGATAAGTTTATAGATTCTGTTGATATACCAAAATGCACATGTACGATACTGTAAAGAGAAAAGAGAAGAATGCAAAAGGGAATGTCCACTCTGTCTACAAACACAAATCAGGCTGTGTGCTCAGTGATAAGGATCCAAAGTGAACAGAGTGGGCAAATAGCTGATGTTCTAAATTACAGCATTTTTTCCCTCTACAGTCCACACTACCATGAAAATTCGAATTCTTTGGGGAAAGAAAGTGGAAAAAAGATCCATCATTCCCTTTTTCCTTGCTCTTTTATTTTATTTTTAAGATTATTTATTATTTTTATTTGACAGAGAGAGACACAGAGAGAGAGGGAACACAAGCAGGGGGAGAAGGAGAAGCAGGCTTCCCGCCAAGCAGGGAGACCTATGTGGGGCTCGATCCCAGAACTCTGGGATCACAACCTGAGTCGAAGGCAGATGCTTAATGACTGAGCCACCAGGTGTCCCTTTCCTTGCTTTTTTAGTTGGCAACCATGTTACAGGAGTTTCACGTGTGCACCGTAGTGACTTGACAATTTTGTACATTACACAACACTCACCACAGTAAGTGTGGTCATCATCTGCCACCATACAACGTTATTACACTATGATTGACTATGTTCCCCATGCTGTACTTTTCATCCCTGTGACTTATTATTTTCTAACCGGAAGTTTGTATTTCTTAAGACCCTTCATCTGTTTCACGTGCCTCACCCCTCACCCTGGCAACCACCAGTTAGTTCTCTGCATTATGAGAAACTGTAGCGGGGGAGCGGGGGTGCCTGGCCTACATGCCCTAGTCCATGTCTTGATAATTACATATAGATCTAGGCACCACACTCCAGGGGAGACTGACAAACTGGACATCAATTTCAAGGAGGATAACTAGCGTGTGAACTGACTAAAGACACCGGCTATGGAAGCTTGAAAAGCCCATGGATTTCTAGCCTGCCGCATAAAAACCCATCAGAGACAGAAGCATTCCTCTAGCCCTTGGGAAACATTTGTGTGGAGGAGGGTTGGTCTTTTGGAGCTGGGAGGCACTGAGACCTGTGGACAGAAGTTACGGAAGAGCAGAGTTCAAGTCCTATGATGAGGGGAGTCGTTTAACACAGGCAGTGAGTTGCACAGCACCTGGAGTATGTAAGCGAAGCATGTCAGGTTCCAACATGTAACAACTAACAGCCTGTGCTTCCATGAGCCTCTGGGATTATGTTTGCCCACTTACGTGTGTGTGTGTGTGTTTTAAGGTTTTATTTGTTTATTTGTCGGAGAGAGCGCAAGCAGGGAGAAGGGCAGGCGGAGGGAGAAGCAGACTCCCCACCGAGCAGGGAGGTCCCTGTAGGACTCGATCCCAGGACCCCGGGATCATGACCCGAGCCGATGGCAGAGGCTTAACGACTGAGCCACCCAGGGGCCCCTTAAGTGGGTTTATGCTTCAATCAGGGGACTGACACAGCTTCTCTGATTCATGAAACCCTAAAGGGAAAGCCCCGTAAATATGGAATATTCTGCCCTTTATATACCGAGATATCTCTAAGGATCCACTCTCAACGGAACTTCCATTTTCAGTTGTTTTCCTAGGACTGAGCCTCAGTGTTTCAAAGTGATACAGTGAACTAAGCACAGGCCAGAGGTACCACCTGCTGATTTTGTTTTTTTCCAGTGAAAAGTTAATTGTCCTGAACTGAGCAGCACCTGTGATCTTTGACCTCATTAATCAAGCAAACAGAAAAAAAAAAAAAATCCAGCAAATAGCTCTCCATCACCTTTCTGCATCCTCCAATCACTATGCTAGGCTGTCTGAAGAATGCAAAGAAGTATCAGCCATGATCCCTGCCTTCAAGGAAACCACACAAACATGATGTTCTTGTCTAGTGGCTTCTACTTTTTAAATTAAGAACCCTTATCAGCAAAAAAAGTGAATGTGTAAACATGTACTCCTTATGAATGTATGTTAATGTACAAATTTATACAGGAACCATTGTCAAAACATACGTTAAATATTCATAAAGCTTAATTTCTTATCTGTAGATGAAAGTATAAAAACGGAAGTTCCAATATTTTCTTCCCGAACCCCTTACATTATTTTGCTCCCCCCACCACCCACTGCCCTCAGGGTGAATGCTTGCTCTAGAGACCATAATTCTTTTTTTTTTTTTTAGGTTTCTCTCTTTTTTTTTTTTTAAGATTTTATTTATTTATTTGACAGAGTGAGCAAGAGCATGAGCAGGGGGAGAGGCAAAGGAAGAGGGAGAAGCAGGCTCCCCGCTGAGCAAGGAGCCGAACATGGAACTCGATTATCCTGGGATCACGACCTGAGCTAAAAGCAGACGCTTAACCAACGGACTGAGCCACCCAGGCACCCTCAAGACTGTGGTTCTTGCCAACTGAGAGGTAAGTTGGATAATAGTGAACAAGCCACATAGGAAATAAGGGAATGGGGATCTTTAGTAAATACCACCATCTCTGAAAAACCCATCGGTCTATTAGTAGATACTGGAGTTCAGGCTTGAACAATTTTTCCCAAACCAGTTTAAAAGTGGTTGACTGATGAAATCTTGTAGTGAAACAAATGCAACTTTATAACAAATTTTTTTAAAAGGAAGCTTTAAGAAAAGAAAGGCTCTCATCAGCGGATTTCGGTGGAGCTAGCTCATAATAATGGACTCGTTTATTAATTCAATATCTATTAAGAACTTACTCTGCACCACTTGGGCACTGGGTGTTAGGCATTGGGGATACAGTAGAAAGGGGGAAAAAAAGGCAACAGACAGAAGGTCCCTGAGCTGGTGAGATAATAAACAAGTATGAGATGGAAATACACATGCTAGCAAACAAACACCTAATTACAAATTGTGATTCATGTCATGAGGCAAAGAAGCCAAGTGATGCGAGTGGGTGGCTGGGAAGGAGCCGATCGCTGGTTTCGATCAGGGGCTCAGGCAGGCCTCTCAGGGAGATGAGATATAGCCTGAGAGCTGCAGACAGTCGAGGAGCCGCTGCCCAGCAGAGGGGAGAGCACATTGCCACACATAGAACACCACCCTGGAAGTCCCCTATGCAGGACGAAGGGCACACCTAGACTGTCGTTCAGACACCCCTGGGGCCCATCATGCAAATGTAACGGGCCCTTCGCAGAGCCTGGAGCAGAGTTTTGCTCATTTCAGGCACTCAGGACACTGTCACACACCTCGGCTGTCCTTGGTCAAGGTTTCTTGGCCACATACATCAGATGACACAAAGGCCCGAAGATTGACAGCCAGAGACAAACCACCCACTTGTCCTGCCAACCGTGAGCCCTCTCAGCTGGGCAGGGCTACCTCAGCCGGTGCCTGGAAATAAGAAAGCAAGCTGTGGCTTCGATCTGCACCTGTTCAAACTCCCAGCAAGGACAGCCTCTCTGGTCCAGTAAGGAGGACTCTGGAATGAGTACGTTGCAGGTTCCATGCACACTGAAGACGTTAAGATATGGTAGATAGGTTTGATTTAGGATGGGGGGTTATCTGGGAATCACATTCCGTCCATCCATTAGGTCGAGCGAAGTGCCGTCAGGAATGCGGCACTGCTGAAGACAGGGAGCCGGGAAGTGGTTTCGGCACCTGAAGTGAATCCAGCTGGGCCCGCGGGTCCCTCGGGGGCAGCTCCACCCCGGCCAGCAAGGCTGAGCAGACTTCACACTCAACCCGCAGAAATCTGGAGTTCAAAACACCAGCCCTTCACTGTTACGTTTCACTTGCTTTCTATAAGCATTCACCTGACAAGAAAGCTTGAAGAGAAATCACCCAAGACACACTTTAGATTAAAAATAAGAACTGTAAGTCTGCCCTTGAACTCAGACTTGTCTCACATTCTTGGGTGTCGTGGAAGACAGAGCACAACCACTCTAGCTCTCGGAGGTACAGAGAACACTCATTTCAGTGCTGAGTATCCACGATAAATGTGAGTGAGGAGGAAAGTCCCTTGATTCTGTTTATAGAGAGATAATCCCAGAGCCAGTACAAATTGGGCATTAAAATAGTATTCCAAGAGAAAGATGTCTTTCTAGCAGAACTCGGAATGGCAGAGACGTTTCTAACCAAAAAACCATGTCACTTTAACTTCAACACGAAACACGTTCCATGGTGCTATCAGAAAGTAATCTGAGCCATTCTCAGTAATTATTCACAAACTTAAAACAGGTAGCAACCAAATATGCCAAAATCCAACAGGAGAAGAATGTTTTCTAGACAGGACAGACTGGAATTTGTTTGATTTTAATTCCCGGCAAAACCTCCAAATTCATACATAGCAGATGGTAAGTACACGCTATGGAAAGGAACAAATGAAAGATACAACCAAACTCACTGCAGTTCTTTTTGTAGATTTTTCAAAGATAAATTTAAAAATACATGAAAAGGCTGTGTACCACATGCCATGATTTGTGATGGACATCTAGCAGACTCTCTCGTGGCATTCTCTAGGCCAGAGGGAGATTTGCAGGAGCCAAAGGAAAGTAGTGGATTCCACTGTGACAGACCAGCTCGAGTGCAGTTGCTGGCCCCGCGTGGGGAGACAGAGCGATCCCCGAGGACCTACGAGGGGTCTGTCCTGAGTCCTGTCCACTTCCAATGGTTTTCCCAGCCTCCACATGGAAACATGGAAGACACGCTTATCAGGTTTACAATGGACCCCACGTTATAAGGGACTGCTGACATCCTGGAAAGTGCCACGCCAGCATCCATGCACCTGCTCACCAGCTGCAGCACCTTCTGGGACGTGCACTTTCCTTCTCTGAGTCTCAGTAAAGTGAGAAAAAGTCATAGAGACTTTGTGAGAAGGGAACTACACCGCAGAAGAAAAATACCCAAGAGAGAGCTTCTGGGAACACGGTTGTCCTCTTAGTCTTAGAAAGTGCCCCCATTTGGGGCGCTTGGGTGGCTCAGTCGGTTGGGCGTCTGACTCTTGGTTTTGGTGGGGGTCGTGAGATAGAGTCCCGATGGGGGTCTGTGCTGGGGATGGAGTCTGCGTGGGATTCTCTCTCTCCCTCTCCCTCTGCCCTTCCCCATGCTTGCACTCATTTTCTCTCTCTCAAATCAGTCAATCAATCAACAAAATCTTAAAAAAAAAAAAAAAAAGGAAAGTGCCAGGACTCAATATTGTCTCAACAGCTGAGACTGATTGATTAAAAACCCCAAACATAAAATATAATAAAGCAAAAACACACTTAATTGTGTTTAAGTATACAAAGGCAGGCCATGAGAGTATTAACCTAAAATCAACGTTGATTAAACAATTTTTTAAAAACTCTGGGACTTGTGTGATGAGCTACAAGTTTGTAGTAAAGAGGTTATTTCTTAAAAGACACTCACGGTCTGAAGATACAGTACTCATGGTGTGGTGTGGGATAGGGCTAACCCCTGCTTGTGGCATCCAGGCAGAATTTGCTCGGTAAAATGACACATTTTCTAGAAGAAAAAGCTGTTTGTGAAGGAAGATTGTTTTCATTCACAGGGAGAGTGGTACCTCATCAGGATCCCCAAGGGGAGGAGTATTCTTGTGTTCAAGGTCACTCAAGTTCTATCTGAATAGTTGGGGTCCCACTCCTGGGCTCTGGGTCTCCAGGAGGGAGGTGTGCCTTGGCGGGGCCGGAGGGGAGACTAACAGCCTGGGCTTTTGCAGAGGGAGGCTCTTCCCGTAGTGGGAAACCTAATCTGGCACCATCACCATGTAACTATGGTTCTATTTCACGCCAAGGTCAGGCAGTAATTAAAGTAAACAGACTCAGAGAGTCCCAGTTTTAGAAAGGTATGCGTGCCTCAACTTCCACTCACTTGGAAGCCATGTTGGGTGATAGCAGGTGTGCAATCATGGGACCAGTTCCGATCAAACAGAGGTCCTATATTTGACGGCATTGATAAGTCACCAGTTCAAGCTGCTGTATATGTATTCAGCAATAAAACTGAGTATCTCTAAATAATGAATTATTCTGTAATTCAAACTTCACAATTTAAGGAGGCTTTTCCTTTCTTCTCCTTTAGCCAAAAGTATTGTGAAGATTTATGCCCTAGTCCCCTAAATTCATATCAGGAAGTACCCCTGAGTTCTTCCTAGAGCCTAATCATTTCTAAAACTTCATAATGACTCATAACATAGCTTCTAATTTTTTTTTTTTTAAATAATCTCTATGTCCCACATGGGGCTTGAATTTACCATCCAGAGATCAAGAGTCGTATGCTCTGCTGACTGAGCCAGTCAGGAGCCCCCGTGGTTTTCAAATTGTATTGTTTATAGAATCAAGTCATCAGTGAATCATGTATGCAATGGCCGTAGGCAAAAGGACAGTAACATATTTAAAGAAAAGTAACAGACTGCATTGGGTCTCTAAAAAAAGACATTTTTAAAACATTCACAAATATAGACACTCGAAATCTGCTTTCTTTACATAAGGGCTTATTCTTCATCTACAACCGAATTTAGTACATGCCAAAGTTATTAAAACAAAGCTATTGTTTAGTTATGAGTGTAAAAATGCATCTGCCTCCCCCGCCCCTCTGGTCACCCCCAACCCTGACAAAAAAGGAAACACTTTAACCATTTTAAAGTGATCAAAAACAGCCAAATGGATTTTTAGGGAGTTTTCCAAAAGCAAGAGAAAGGGGGAAGTGAGCTGATGTTAAATAAAACACAATCTGGGTACCTGAATGAATTTTGTCCAAATATATCAAAGATTAGTTTAGCAAAAGTCAAAGCACAGCATGTCTCATGAGCTCAGAATTGCTCCTGAAATGTATGGATAAACATATGGTTTGTTATACAATTTACATTATTGTGGATGTGATAGTCTTGTGAATCTGGTGTGGAAGCAAATTAAGAGTACAACCTCTGTAAACCCAGTATATTACAATTTTCTATTGTTAGAAGTTGTTATCAGTAATTTCGTCTCTCCCCCCTTCTCTTGTCATGCTTTACACTAAGCAGAGCTTCCAAGTTAAGAAAATATTCAAAACACTTGAGAAAATATTTGAAGCACTTTTGAAACAGTTAAGAAAATATTTTAAACACTTTCTTTGCTTGCCTTTTATGTGAGACTCCTTGAATGAACGAAGCCTGCTTGGGGCTGTCCACACTCGCCTTTGTGCTGGCCGCTGTCCTTACCGCATTTCACAGGATCCTTCCAACCATCTCCTTCCTTGGGGATTGTCTGAACTAATCCATCTTCTAGGCACTGGCTTGCCTTTCTCTTACAACTCGGTCTGCCTGGGGTTCTTCCCTCCTCTGCCCAGAATCTATTGCATTTAGTCCTTCTCTTCTTCTGGTTAGCTCTCTGATTTAAAATGTAGATATTGAATGTAACATGACTTCTCATGCTGTTGGGGAAGGGTTCTAGCAGCAAAATATCCCCCAACCAAAAAAAAAAAAAATCAGTGGGCAGGGGTTAGAGCTGCGATCAGTCTGGTGGGCTCATACCCACTGCCATGATGGTAAATGAGAGGCATAATTTCATGCTACTTTAAAAAAAAATTTTTTTTTTATTTATTTGACAAAGATACAGTGAGAGAGGGAATACAAACAGGGAAATGGGAGAAGGAGAAGCAGGCTTCCTGCTGAGCAGGGGGCCCGATGTGGGGCTCAATCCCAGGACCCTGGCATCATGACCCGAGCCGAAGGCAGACGCTTAACACTGAGCCCCCCAGGCGCCCCTTCATGCTACTTTTTATTTCGAAAATCAGATTGGATTTAAGACGTGGATGTTGTATGTGCATCAGATCCATAAAGGAGAACCGCCTTAAAGAACCCATGTATGGTCCATTGTATCGGGAAGCCTTACATTTCACTGGGGCCCCTCTTCAAATTTGCAGCATGGCAGGGGGGGCGCCTGGGGGGCTGAATCAGTTAAGCAACTGACTCTTGGTTCCTCTCAGATCATGATCTCATGGGTCGTGGAATGGAGCCCCCGCATCAGCTCTGTGCTCAGTGTGGAGTGGGCTTGGAAGTGTCTCTCCCTCTGACCAGCGCCCCTAAATAAATAAATAATTTTTAAAAACATGTAACACAGCCTAAAGCCCAATGGCAGATATCTGTTTCCAAAAACCCTTTGGCTCTCTCTACATATATAAACAAGATCATTCTTTTTTCTCAAAAAAAAAAAGGTAGAAAAAAATAATGACAATCACCCTATTTGTAGATCAAACCAAGGACACAGGTAGAAAATTTGAGGAAAGGGATGGTAAAGGAATAAGAGTTAATGTTGTTGCTACAGGTTCCAAGTCTAGGCAACTGGGAAAGTAATGAGCTCAAGTGTGAGGACAGGTTTCACAATCTGTAAATGCTAAAATAATATCCAGGGTTGGTATAAGCACAGAAAAACAAACTGAGAAAGGAGAGGCTGGGAGAGGTGGGAGGGGGGGAGTTTGGGAAATTCCTGTCTTGAAGAGTGAGATGTTCAAGCAGAGAGGTAGCAGACACAATCACGGGTTTCTTTCTTTCTTTTTAAAAATATTTTATTTATTCATTTGAGAGGGAGAGCTAGAGAGAGTAGGAGCAAGGGGAGCAGCAGAGGCAGAGGGAGAGGGAGAGGCAGATTCCCTGCTGGGCGGAAAGCCTGATGTGGGGCTCGATCTCAGGACCCTGAGATGGTGATCTGAGCCAAAGGTATACGCTTAACCACCTGAGCTACCCAGGTGCCCCACAGGTTTCTGATCAGAAGCTGAGTAAGGCAGTAAGTCAGGAGAGAGACAATCAGGAGTCCCCCTCATAGGGTGATTTTTGTTTTGTTTTGTTTTTTTAAAGATTTGATTTATTTATTCATTAATTTATTTAAGGGGGTAAAAAGAAGGAGCAGGGGGAGGGGGAGGCACAGAAGAAGAAGGAGGCTTCCCACTGAGCAGGGAGCCCGATGCGGGGCTCGATCCCAGGACCCCAGGATCATAACCTGACCTGAAGGCAGATGCTTAACCCGCTGAGCCACCCAGGCGCTCCCTCACAGGGTGATATTTGAGGTCTCAAGTGGGTTAGGAAGACTGTGAATGGGAAGTGTCATCACTGATGACCACACTGATTTTCACAACACACATCTTTTCATTTTTTTAAATGTTTGTTTGTTTATTTAAGTAATTTAGTCATCTCCACACCCAGCATGGAACTCAAACTCACAATCCCGAGATCAAGAGTCCCATGCACCTGCGACTGAGCCAGCCAGGTGCCCCTCACAATTTGGATCTTCTCACCGTCTTTCCTTCCCATACGTAGCCAGCCATTCCGTCTCCTCGACACCTGTCCTGTTTTAGCTTGGGTGCTCCCACAGGCCAAGAACGCGTGTGTCTAACTCACCACGAACCCTGTGCCGTTCACGGTCATTGGCAAGTAGGCTCTTCCTGTGCACACTCCTTATCCGGACGGGAGCTGGTTTAGCCTGGGTTGGGGCTGGGAGCATCTGACTCCAGGATACACAGCGCGGAGCTAAGGGTGGGGAGAGAGACAAGGACTTAGAGTAAAAAATCCCACTTAAAGCCAGTCCCGTTGTGAAGGCATCTAGGAGATGTATCCAGGTGTAGCCAGCCCGCAGGAGGGTAACAGGATGAGGCAGGAAGGGAGGGCGGAAGGTTTAATGAGTAGGGAGGAGATGCAAACCGCGAGGTGGTTTTCCCTAACCTTCCTGTCCGCTTACACATTCCTGTTCTGGCAGAAACTGACACGCTCTCTTCATCTCTTACCCGGATTGCAGGCTTTAGATTATCTATACTTTCCCGTGAGTAATTTGAAGTCCTTAAAGTAGGGCACCTGGGGCGCCTGGGTGGCTCAGTGGGTTAAGCCTCTGCCTTCGGCTCAGGTCGTGATCCCGGGGTCCTGGGATCGAGCCCCGCATCAGGCTCTCTGCTTGTTGGGGAGCCTGCTTCCTCCTCTCTCTCTCTGCCTGCCTCTCTGCCTACTTGTGGTCTCTGTCTGTCAAATAAATAAATAAATAAAATCTTTTAAAAAAATAAAGTAGGGCACCTGGGTGGGTGGCTCAGTCAGTTAAGCATCTATCTGCCTTTAGCTGCCCAGGTCCTGGGATCCAGCCCTGCATCCGGCTCTCTGCTTCTCCTTCTCTCTCCCCCTGCACCCCCCATCGTGCGCACTCACCCTCCCAGTTCTTCTCAAATAAATAAATAAAATCTAAAAAAAAATTACATAAAGTCCTTAAAGTTGATCGCCTATTTGACCATCTGCAAAGAACCAAACTGCAAGCATGTCAAAGGCAGGGCTGTGTCCGAAGCCCCACGTGGTGGTCTGTTCTGGAACTCTTCTGGAACTGTTCCAGGCCTCCTACACCCTGGATCTCAATTAAAGGGGTGTCCAGCAGAAGCCCCAAATTCCTGGCCTTGGCTTACTACACCAGGGGCCTCCTGCTCACTGTGTTGTGCTCCTGGCACCACCCCCTACACCCCCCCCCACCAGGCAACCGCCTCGTTGCGCCTCTCCACACCCTCCCCTACGTTCAACCTTGGCCTCTCTAGGCTCTGTTTGCCTCTCTTCTTGACTCAGCACTTTTCTCAGAAGACCATGCCTCAGGGTAAATGCTTGAGCTGACTCAGGAATCTCGGCCCTGCCCTGTGTGTCTGGTCACTGCATCTGGTCAGTGTAAGGTTCGTCCACACCCCGGGGTCCGGCCGGTTGATTCCCCACGGCGGACAGTCTCCCACCCACCTCTTCCTCCATGACGACCAGGGGAAAGTTGAAAGCTGAAGGAGCAGCAGTCGTGATGAGAAGGCACATGACAATTAGCAAACAAATAGAATAAATAAAAACAGCTCAGCTTCATGGGAATATGTAGCTTTTTGGTGATATTTTCCTTTTTTGCATCAAATAGAACCGGTCGCTGTGTTCACAGAAAAGGCTTTGCTTTGCCAAGCAAATTGGCAGAGGACATATTCTTGCAATAAAAAGGCAACATCCTAATATCCTTTCCTCGCTCCATCCTATAAAACGCAGTCTCTGTTGTATTGCCAAACATCAGGGAATTATAACTTCCTCCCGTCACTACCGACACTGCTACAGACCGAAAGGGAAAAGCCAACATCTTTATTAATTCTTTGAGTAAAGTGTTACTGTGCACATGTCCAGTTCTGGAAACTGGGCTAGCCACTAGGAGAGTTCCAGTCCCAGGCAAGCTGTGATCCCCGGCCCACAGGCACACACAATCTAGCTGGGGAGATAAGACAAGGACAATTAGACACTCTCCTGGGCACTGTGCCCTACATGCCATGTGAGTGAGTGGTCGGGATCTGAAGAGCCCGTAGGGTTTCAGAAGAGGAAGAGAAAATTTCTGGCTTCACAGAGGAAGTTCAAGTTGAGCTGGGCTTCTGTTTATTCAATAAATATTTATTGGGTGTCTCTGAGGTCTGGGTACTGTGCTAATTGCTAGAGAAACACAAGTGGTCATTACAGACACGGTCCATGGGTCCTATGGGAGCCTATGAGGGAAACAGACATTAATCAAGTGATCACACAATTATTTAGTAATTACTCATGGTAAGCTGCATGAAGGAAGCAGAGGGAGCTCTGCAGGGCGTAAAGAAGCAGTCAGGGAGGACTTCTCTGTGGAAAGGATGTGGTGGCTTGGATTTATAAATGAATAGGAATCAACTGGGAGTAAAGAAAAGTAGAAAGAAAAAAAGGAAGCAGTGAGCATTTCTGCCAAAGAGAATAGCACAAGCAAAGTTCTTGAAGTAGATGTAAACACGGCAGCTTAAAAAAATTGTTCTGGGGCGCCTGGGTGGCTCAGTGGGTTAAGCCTCTGCCTTCGGCTCAGGTCATGGTCTCAGGGTCCTGGGATCGAGGCCCGCATCGGGCTCTCTGCTCAGCGGGGAGCCTGCTTTCTCCTCTCTCTCTATGCCTGCCTCTCTGCCTACTTGTGATCTCTCTCTCTCTGTTTCAAATAAATAAATAAAATCTTTAAAAAAAAAAAATTGTTCTGCCCCTGTAGGTGGAACAAAGTGATAGGGAGGGGCACCTGGGTGGCTCAGTCGGTTAAGCAACTGACTCTTGGTTTTGGCTCAGGTCATGATCTTGGGGTCATGGGATCAAGTCCTGGGAGGGTTCCATGCTCAGAGCAGGGTTTGCTTTAAATAAATAAAATCTTAGAAAAAAAAAAGGGATAGGATAAAAGGAAGAACAAGAAATGACTAGACTGTCAGGGTCTTGTGAGTAAAGACTTCCCTCTTAATCCCAAGAGAAGTGAGAATCTATTGAAGGGATTTAGGAAGAAGGTTGACCATCAGATTCATCTATTAAAAACACTCTTCTGGGCGCACCTGGGTGGCTCAGTGGGTTAAAGCCTCTGCCTTCGGCTCGGGTCATGGTCCTGGGGTCCTGGGATCAAGCCCCGCATCAGGCTCTCTGCTCAGCGGGGAGCCTGCTTCCCCCCCACCTCTGCCTGCCTCTGCCTACTTGTGATCTCTCTCTCTGTCAAATGGATAAATAAAATCTTTAAAATAAAATAAAATAAAATAGCACATGTAGAATATGGGAAATACTTTTTATAATGTTAAGTTTAAGAAGATGGATTCAGGGGCACCTCGTTGGCTCAGTCAGACGACACAACTCTTAAACTCCAGATTATGAGTTTGAGCTCCAAGCTAGGTGTAAAGATTACTTAAAAAAATAAAATCTTAAGGAGCACCTGGGTGGCTCAATCAGTTAAGCGTCTGTCTTCAGCTTAGGTTATGATCTCCAGGTCCTAGGATTGAATCCTGCATTGGGCTCCTGGATCAGCAGGGAGTCTGCTTCTCTCTCCCTCTGCCCCTTCCCACCACTCATTCTCTCTCTCTCTCTCTGTCCCCCCCCTCTCTCAAATAAACAAAATCTTTTTAAAAAACAAAATAAATAAATAAAATCTTAAAACAAAAATTAAAAATTAAAATAAAAAAAAGTAAAACACTGGTTAGAAAATTGGATGTCCATTATGAGTATAGTTCAGCAAAAGTGGTGTGCAGAAGGAAAAAGTCACTTTGAATAAATCAACCAAAAATTTCAAATGAGATTATGGTTGAGCAGTGGAATTCTATGTGGTATTTCTTTGCTCTTTTACCTATTTCTCAAAGGAACATATATTACTTTATAATTATATAATAAAATGAACTTTTTAAAAAAGATTTTATTTATTTGAGAGAGAGAGAGCACAAGTGTGTGTGGGGGGGGTGGGGTTGGGGTGGAGGAAGGGAAGGAGGGAAAGGAAGCGGGACACGCAGGCTCCCTGCTGAGTGCAGACGATACAGGACTGGATCCTAGGACCCTGAGACCATGATGTGAGCCAAAGGCAGACCCTTAACTGATGGAGCCACCCAGGCGCCCCTAAAATAAACTTTTAAAAGGAAAAGGACCAGATCCATATTCCTCTTTTGAACTAGGGAGTAAAAGAAAAGATTTTTCTTTTTCTACTTTCAAAGGTGGTATGTTCTTTTTATTATGTCTTGAGACCTTGGGTGTGATGAAAGGGACTGGATAAACGACTAAGAATTCAGGAGTCATCAAACAGAACTCCTGGAAGAATATGGAGAAAACCCCAAGCCTTCAAGTTAGTATTAAACTAATATAAAAAATTCATCATGTAAATTTTCCAAAACTGAATATTCAAGACTTCATTTATTGTTTAGCTCCGTAAAGACACACTCCGTACGCCAATGCTGTGGAATGGAAACAAGTTTTAATAACCAACAGCAACAGAGACTTCGCTAAGTTAGGCAGAGACCCAACCAGGAAGACTTTGGAGCGATTAAAATCTCTCACACCGAGCTGAAAACAAAGTCAACACAACGAGCCCCAAGCCCCGGGCTGTTGACTGTTGTAACCGTCTGGTTGGCTCCCTGTGGGGATTAGGACAAGTGCCTCAGGTGACCTTGGGAGAGAGCCGGCAGTAGAGGCGGGGACCGGCTCACCGAGACTCGGGTGTGATCAGGCGAGTCCTTCTACTCCATGGACACCACAAATCTGCGACTTGGTCTGCACGAGATTTCTATTTTTACCTCAGGCTCTGTCCTGTGTCAGAATCTGCCGATTATTTTCATGAATCCCATGACAGTTTTACATGGATCCAAATAATGCCTCTTACTTTTTAATATCCCTACTTAGCCCTTAGATGTTGATGGATCGCTTTTAATTTTTAATACTGAGCATATTCTGTATTTCAGACCAGGGAGCACGAAGCTATTAAGCAGTTAATGAGTTTCATCATTATGTACAATGCAATGAACAGTGTTTTCTTTAAATTGGGCAAACATTAAGAATCATACCCAGAACACTTTTTTTTCCCCAAACGTTCTCCATGCGCTATGGCACGAGGCAAAGTTCCAGGGTAGATCCGAGGATGGAAAAGGAAGAGGGAGGATTGACTCTGGGAAAGCCAGGAAGACCAAGATAGGGCCAACTCACTGTTACTCTGTCTCACTCAAGGACAGCTCTGGGGGATGGGTGGGTGGGTACCCACAGGCCCTCACCCACAGAGATGCTGGCATTGGGAAGGTGCTGAGCGCCCCCCAAGCCCTCACCTATCTTCCCTCTGGACTGATCGCAGGGCCCGGTTTCTACCATTACAATTCCCAGGGAGTCTTGAAACCTAATCACATTTATGGTCCTATTTTGAACATTGCAAAGCACCTCTGGGAACACCTTCTTGCTGATATCTCAGAACAAATGCTCTGACCAGTTGATCGAGATTAACTGGGAGACCTCACATTCGAAGAGGCAATCAGTAATGCTGAGAGCTGATGGCTTGGGCTTCAGAGTTGTTTTGTTTTGTTTTTTTAAGATTTTATTTTATTTTTTGACAGAGATCACAAGTAGGCAGAGAGGCAGGCAGAGAGAGAGAGGAAGATTAGCAGGCTCCCTGCTGAGCAGAGAGCCCGATGCGGGGGCTCGATCCCACGACCCTGGGATTATAACCTGAGCCAAAGGCAGAGGCTTTAAGCCACTGAGCCACCCAGGCGCCCCGGGCTTCAGAGTTTTCATGTTGCCTCTGTCACTGAGAGCTGAGAACGATCTGGGCAAGTTATGTACCTGAGCCTAAGTTTCTTCATCTATAAAATAAGGATAATAATATTTGCCCAGAAGGGCAGTTGTAAAGGGAAGATGTATGTAAAATATTTACCCACAACAGTGGTACCAATTTCGGGACAACCAGGTCAGTCAGTTAGAAGCTGTCAGCTCCCCACTGAGCACCGGCCCTCCCTCAACTCAGAAGAGTCTCCCGCAAAACAGTGTTTAAGCTAGAGATCCCCAAACTTTGCAGGGTGGAGATTTATTTGTTTTATAAATTAAGAGGATCTCAGACACCAAGCCCTCAGAGACTTTGATTAGGAACTGTAAGAGGCGTGGAGGTCCAGAGTATAGATTACGGAGTCAGATTGCCTGGATTCAAATTCCAGCTCCCTTCTTTACTCTGTGTGTCCACGGGCAAGTCCCTTATCTTTCCTGGCTGGTCTCTTCATCTACAAAATTAGGATAATTAACAGTGAACTACTTCACAGAGTTCTTAATGAGATGAAATTAGTGATTATTACTAGTAAAGCATGGAGTGGGTAGGTCGTAGGTCACATGTTTTAAGAGGCTGTCGGGGCGCCTGGGGGGCTCAGTGGGTTAAAGCCTGTGCCTTCGGCTCAGGTCATGATCTTAGGGTCCTGGGATCAAGCCCCGAGTTGGGCTCTCTGCTCGGCCAGGAGCCTGCTTCCTCTCCTCTCTCTCTGCCTACTTGTGATCTCTGTCTGTCAAATAAATAAATAAAAATAAAATCTTTAAAAGAGGCTGTTGGGATGCCAGGGGAGCTCAGGCGGTTGAGCACTGGATTCTTGGTTTCAGCTCTAGTCGTGATCTCAGGGTCATGGGATTTAGCCCCACCTTAGGCTCCGCTCTCAGCATGCTTGAGAGACTCTCTCTCTTCCTCTATCTCTCCCCCAATCGTGCTCTTGCACTCTATTTCTCTATCTAATAAAGAAAACATTTTAAAAAGATTTTTATTTATTTATTTTTGAAAGAGAGCACAAGAGTGCAAGAGTATGAGTGGGGGGGGCAGAAGGAGAAGCAGACTCACCGCTGAGCAGAGGACCTCCCCTCCCAACCCCATGCAGGACTTGATCCCAGGACCCTGGGATCATGACCCAAGCCAAAGACATATGCTTAACAGAGGAGCCACCCAGGCACCCATCGAATAAACTCTTTTAAAATAAATAAAAATTAAAAAAATAAAAGAGACTATAGATCATGAGATGCAGCTGAGCTGGGGAATCACTTTGCCACAAAGCTATTTCTAATCAGCTTCCAACCACTGGTCTTTAATATGATCTCAGAAGTAGGAACAGGAGATTCAGGAACATCAAAGAATAGCTTTTGGCAAATGACTGATCACTGACAAGGAAGATGACAATTAGGAGGCATTGCTTTTTGATCACGCCTTATGTGGATACATTTACGAAACACTGGACAATTTTCCAGGCAAACCATTTACGTCAAGAAGCACAGTCAAAGGATTGGAAGGGAAACCTATAATTATAGAACTACACATGGCAAATCAGAAATCAATTAATCATTGCCAGAAATGTTGAAAACTGCTTGAGTTGTCCACTGAAAGTCAGGGGAATGAGATATACCCATCTTAAAATGGAGAGAATTCCATCAAATTAGATCCAGATGCGTCTAGAGCTCTATACCTATATAATACAATAGACCAGCTGCTTTAAGAATCAGAAATTGAATGTAGACAAGACATGACAAGGGAATGAATTTCAGTACTTTTAGCAACTTAGAATGTTATCCAGAATTTCAAAATCCAGAGGTGCAAACAGGAATTTCTTATAGCTTCTCTCTTCCTTGTTTTTCTTAATTGTTTTTTTCCAAATTCCCTTCTCTTCCTTTTGTATACTGTCATTTACCCTTCTAAAGAATCACAAAATCATCCCTGTTGCTAATGACCATGACATCTAGGTCCATACACATTTTTAACTGAAATTTTTGTTGCGATATCATATGTCTATGTGCAGTTGTAAGAATGATACTGAGAGACTCATTATACTTCATCTTGTTTCCCCTAATGATAACATTTTGCAAAACAATAGTATAATATCACAACCAGGTAATTGACATGGCTAGAGTCCACTGGTCTTATTCAGATTTCCCTAGTTATACTGATACTCAGTTGTGTGCATGAGTATTTATTAAATTCTATGCAATTTTATCACCTGTGTAGGCTCACGTATCCCCTACCAGAGTCAACATATGAATATATTCCAACACCACCAGGATCTCTTCAGATTGGCCCTTTAAACCATATCCACTTCTTTTCTGCCCCACCCCAGGCCCTGAGTCCCTTACTCTAGAATCGAGCCTTCTTCCATTTTTTTAAACTTCGTCATTTAAAAAGTTATACATAGGGGCGCCTGGGTGGCTCAGTGGGTTAAAGCCTCTGTCTTTGGCTCAGGTCATGATCCCAGGGTCCTGGGATCAAGCCCCGCATCGGGCTCTCTGCTCAGCACGGAGCCTGCTTCCCCCCCCCCCTCTGCCTGCCTCTCTGCCTACTTGTGATCTCTCTCTCTCTGTCAAATAAATAAATAAAATCTTAAAAAAGAAAAAAAAAGAAAAAACCCGTATTGACCATTTAAAAAAAAATTGCTAAAAAAAAAAAAGTTATACATAAATAGAATCAGATACTACGTTTTTTTCATTTAGTGTAATTCCCTGGAGATTCATCCAAGTTGTAACAGGAAATGGTAGTTCATTCCTTTTAGTACTCCACATTAGGGATGCTAATCATTGAAATGTCTGTTCATGTCTTTTGCCCATTTTCTAACTGACTTATTTTTTTATTGTTGAACTTTGCCAGTTTGTTGTTTGTTTGTCTGTTCGTTATGTATTCTGGATACCAGTCTTTTGTCAGACAGGTAGTATGTGGTTTGCAAATATGCATTCCCAGTCAATGGTTTGTCTTTTCATCCTCTTAACACGGTCTTTTGCAGAACAAATATTTTCACTTTGATGAAGTCCAACTTACCAATTTTCCCTTTTATGGATCATACTTTTGTGTCAAATCTAAGAACTTTTTGCCTAGCTCTAGATCATGAAGATTTTCTCTTATGTTTTATATCTAAGATTTTTATAGTGTTCACATTTTACACTAAATCTGTGGTCCATTTTGAGCTAATTTTGGTATAGGTTTAAGTTCTAGGTCAGGATTTTTTGCCTATGGATGACCACTTGCTTTAGTGAAAAGGCTACTCTTCTTCCATTGAATTGCTTTGTAACTTAATTAAAAAATCAATTGACCACATTTCTGTGGATCTATTTCTGGAATCTCTATTCGTTTTCACTGCTGTATGTGTCTATCTCTCTGCCAATACCAAGTGTCTTGATTACTGCAACTATATAGTAATCCTTAATAGTGAGTGAATGATTCCTCCCACTTTGTTCTTTGTCAAGATGGTTTTAGCTATTGCCTTTCTATTTAAATTTGTGAATAAGCTTCTCTACGTATACAAAAAGCTTGCTGGAATTTTGATAGGATATTATTAAATCTAAAGGTCAGTTTGAGGAGAACTGATGTCTTTATTATATCGGATCTTCAAACCCATAACCATGGTAGGTGTCTCCATTTATTTAGTCTTCTTTGATTTCTTTCATCAAGGTTTTGTAATTTTCAGCATACAGATCATGTTTTACGTATATCTAAATATTTTCCTTTATTTGAGTACTGTGGGTGGCAGTATGTTCTAATTTCTATTTCTGTATGTTCATTGTCAAATAGAAATGCAATAATTTTGTGTGTGTTGGTCTTACATCCTAAATCCTTGCTAAACTCACTGATTAGTTCTATGAGATTTTTTGTAGACTTCTTGGGATTTTCCACATAGATAATCATATTATTTGCAAATAAAGATTGTTCTATCTTCTTTTTCTAATCTGTCCACATTTAATTCTTTTTCTTGCCTCTTGCAGTGGCTAGAACTCCCATGTTTGATAAGAGTTAGTGAGAGAAGTCTTCCTTGCCTTGTTCCCAGTCCTAGGGGAAAACGTTCATTCTTTCATCACCAAGTATGATGTTAGCTCTAAACTTTTTGTAGGTGCTATTATCAAGTTTAGGTATTTCCCCTCTCTTTCTGACTTGCTGTATCATGCATCAATGTTGGATTTCTACATCAAAGTGATATGGTTCTATGATTTTTCTTCTTCAGCTTGTTGATATGGTAGATTACATTGATGGATTTTTGAATGTTGAATCACCCTTGTATACCTGAAGTAAATCCCACTTGGTCATGGTTCATTATTCTTTTTATGAGAGATTTTGGTCTGTTGTATTCTTTTCTTATACTATTTTTGGTTTTGTTATCAGGGTAATACTTTTACAAAGTTAGTTGGGAAGTGTGCTCTTCTGTTTCTTGGAAGAGATTGTGTAAAATTGGTATTAATTCTTTAGGCATTTGATAGAATTCTCTAGTGAAGCTATCTGAGTCTGAAGATTTTTTTGGAGGTGGGGGGAGTTTTTAAGAAATAGGCTTTATTTTTTAGAACAGTTGATATTTACAGAAAAATTGAGATGATACAGAGTGTTTCCATATACCCCGTACCCATTTTTCTGGATCACTAATATCTTAAATTAGTGTAGTACATTTGTTATAATTAATTAAAAACATTGAAACATTATTGTTAACTAATATCCATATTGTATTCAAATTATCTTAGTTTTTACCCAATATCCCTTTTCTGTTCCAGAAATCAGTCATCCAGAACACGATATTACATTTAGTTGTCATATCAGCTTAGTCAGCTCTTGACTGTGAGTTTCTCAGACTTCCTTTATTTTTTATGACATTAAGGGTTTTGAGGAATACTGATCAGGTGTTTTGTAGGATTTCCTTCCACTGGAATGTGTCTGATGTTTTTCTCATGATTAGGCTGAGGTTAAGGGCTTGAGGAAGAAGACCACAGAGGTAAAGCGCCACTCTCATCACATCATATCAGAAATATACTACCAACATGAATTATCACTGTTGATATTGACCTTGATCTCCTGGATGAGATGTTGTTTGTCAGGATTCTCCACTACAAATTTACTTCTCCCCTGGTTCCATACTGTACTCTTTGGAAAGAAGGCATTATGTTCGGCCCATACTTAAAGAGTGGGAAGTTATGTTCCCCCTCCTTGAGGACAGAATATCTATATACATTATTTGGAATTGTTCTGTATGCAAGACTGGTTTCTTCTCCCTCTTTTATTTGTTTTTTTTTTTTCTGTGTTTAATTTATATGAACTCATAGAAATGCATTTTAAGTTATAATCTAATATCACTTAATTTTATTGCTTAAGGTTTTCTAGGTTTGGCTCTTCTGTCCCTTTGACACACTCCCATCATGTGGAATTTTGGGTTTGGGAAGGTGATGTGGGAGAGCCTTTTAATTATAAATTCAGTTTCTTTCATGGTTGTATGGTTACTTAGATTGTCTATCTTGTCTTGGTTAAGTTTTGGTAGTTTGTGGTTTCCAAGGAATTGGTCCATATCTTCTAAGTTATGAAATTTATAAGAGTAAAGTATTTATTTCCTTGTTAACTTTTTAAAAAGATTTTATTTATTTTGAGAAACAGAGAGCATTTGCAAGCGGGTTAAGGAGGCAGAGAGGGAGGGAAAGGGACAAGCAGACTCTGTGCTGAGTGTGAAACCCAGCATAGAGCAGCCGGATCCCACAACCACTGAGACCAGGACCTGAGCAGGAACCAAGAGTCAGATGCTTAACCAACTAAGCCACCCAGGTGCCCCTCCTTGCTAACTTTTTAATGGCTGTGGGAACAGTAATGATACTTCATTTCTGATATTGATGATTTATGTCTTCTCTTCTTTAAATTTATTTTCTTTCAGTCTTGCTCGAAGTTTATCCTATTTCAGAGAACAAGCTTTTTGTGTCATTAGTTTTTCTCTACTGTTTTCTTATTTTCAATTCCATTAATTTCTACTAATTTCTTTATTAGTTCCTTCTTTCTGCTTCCTTTGGGTTTATTTTTATTCTTCTTTATCTGGTTTCTCAAAGGAAGAACTTAGTTGTTGATTTGAGACCTTTGTTCATTGCTAACGTGAGTATTTATTGCTATAAACTTGCCTCTCGGCATTGCATCCCCTAATCAGCTACATCTAACATGTTTTGATATATTATGTGTCCACTTTCATTCAGTTCTGTGTACTTTTTTAGTTCCTTTGAGTCTTTCTTTTTAACTCATAGAACATTCAGGAATATTGCCTAATTTTCATGTGTTTAGAGATTTTCCCATTGTCTTTCTGTTATTGATTTATAGTTTGATTTTATTTTGGCCAAAGAATACACTCTGTATTATTTTAATTCTTCAAGCGTTGGTTTTATGACCAGGGTATAATCTAATCTATCTTGGTAAATTTTCCAAAAAATATTTTTAAAATGTGTATTCTGTTGCTAAATGGAGTGTCCCATAGATGTTAGCTAAATCCTGTTGGTTGATTGTGTTGTTCAGATCCTCTATATCCTAGCTGGCTTTGTATCAGTCCTATAGATGTATTAGTTACTGAGAGGGGAAGATTGAAGTCCCCAACTATAAATGTGAATTTACCTGTTTCTCCTTTCAACTCTGTCAGTTTTTGCCTTGTGTATTTTAAGGCACTGTTATTTGGTCCATATCCATTTAGGATAATTGTGTCTTCTTAGGAGAATTGATCCTTTTATCATTCTATAAGGTCCTCTTCTGACTCTGGTAATTTTCTTTTGTCTCAAATGTCTGAAGTTTATGTTATCAGATGACAGAATCACTTTTGCTTTCTTTTGATCCTTTCACTTTCAGCTTACCTGTGTTGTTGAACTTGGAGGGAAATTTATCCATTCTGCCGATATCTGTCTTTTTTTTTTTTTAGATTTTATTTATTTATTTGTCAGAGAGAAAAAGAGAGAGCACAAGCAGGGGGAGTGGCAGGCAGAGGGAGAAGCAGGCTTCCTGCCCAGCAAAGATCCCCATGTGGGAATCAGTCCTAGGACCCTGGGATCATGAGTTGAGCCGACGGCAGACATTTAACTGACTGAGCCACTCAGGCATCCCCAGTCTCTGTCTTTTGACTGGTGTAATTAGACCATTGCACGTAAGGTACTTGATGTTACTGCTTAAGTTTGCAATTTTGGTTTTTTGTTTGTCTCCTCTGGTTCTCTTACTCTGATTTTCTTTTCTTGTCTTCCTGTAAGTCACTAGAATATTTTTTAGGATTCCTGCTTGACTTCTTTTTTTTTTTTTATCCTTAATATTTATTTATTTATTTGAGAGAGAGAGAGAGAGAGACAGACAGACATACAGGCTGTGTGAATAAGCAGGGGGAGGGGCAGAGGGAAAGGGAGGGAGAGAACCTCAAGCAGACTCCTCTCTGAGCAGGGAGCGGGATGTGGGGCTCGATTCAACAACCCCAAGAGCATGACCTGAGCCAAAATCAAGAGTAGGATGCCCAACTGACTGAGCCACCCACATGCTCCTCCTTCTTGATTTCTTTATAGTATTTCCCAGTATGTCTTTTTGTATAGGTTTTGCAGTGGTTGCTCTGCAAAGCACTGCAGAGGTTACTCTAATAGTCTACTGGTATCAACACTTCATCACTCTGAGCAAAGTGTGGAAACCTCACCTCCACTTAGGTCCCTTTACTTACCCACCTTTTTTAGATTAATTAATTAATTTTTGAAAATATTTTATTTGTTTATTTGAGAGAGAGAACAAGAAAGAGAGAGAGAACACAGAGGAAGAGGGAGAACCAGGCTTCCTGCTGAGCAGGGAACCTGATGTGGGACTCGATCCCAGGACCCTGAGATCATGACCTGAGCCGAAGGCAGAGGCTTAACCGACTGAGCCACCCAGGCACCCCTACTTTTCCTCTTTTAAATAACATTGCCTTGAGTATCAGATGATTTTATAAATTTTGTTTGAATCATCAAATATGATTTATAAAGCTCATGAGGAAAAAATTGTTTTATGTACCCAGATCTCTGTTTTCTTTGTTCCTTTTTCTTCCTGATGCCCCCCAAATCCCTTCTTTCATCATTTCCTTTCTGTTTGAAGAACTTCCTTTAGCCAGTTTTTTTTGGGGGGGGAGGGGGACATGATTTTATTGGAAATTACAAAGTAATTTATTTTATTTTTTATTTATGTTTAGTTAGCCAACATACAGTACATCATTAGTTTTTGATGTAGTGTTCAA
Source organism: Enhydra lutris kenyoni (assembly GCF_002288905.1). Taxonomy (NCBI): domain Eukaryota; kingdom Metazoa; phylum Chordata; class Mammalia; order Carnivora; family Mustelidae; genus Enhydra; species Enhydra lutris. The sequence continues at coordinate 16,903,085 of NW_019154095.1, read as the reverse complement.
TGATTCATTAGTTGCGTATAATACCCAGTGCTCATCAAAGCACATGCCCTCCTTAACACCCATCACTCATTTACCCCATCCCCTCATCCCCCTAGCCAATTTTCTTTAAAAATTTAATGAATTAATTTATTTGAGAGAGAGAGAGAACACCTGTAAGCTGGAGGGGGAAGAAGGGGGAGAGAGAACCTGAAGCAGATTTTGCGCTGAGCACAGAGCCTGACACAGGGCTCAATCCTGTGACCGTGAGATCATGATCTGAACTGAAATCAAGAATCGCCTGCTTAACCACTTAACACACTGAGCCACACAGGCGCCCCTAACCAATTTTTATGGATAGTTCTAACAATGACAAATCATTTTAGTGTTCCCCTGTGTTAGAATGTTTTTATTCCCTTTTGTTTCTAAAAGAGAGTTTCACCAGATATAGAATTCTCAGTTGACAGATCTTTTCTTTCAGCATTTGAAAATGAATGTACCATTTCCTTCTGGTCTCCATGATTTCAGAAGAAAAATTGCTGTCATTTCAATCAGTTTTCCCCTGTAGATAATGCATTTTTTTTTCTCCCTGATTTCCGGGTTTTTTTCCCCTTTGTTTTGGGTTTTTAAAGGTTTAATTTTGATGTGTCTTGGCATGGATTTCTTTGGATTTATCCTGTTTGGGTTTTGATTACCTTCTCAAATCTGTGGGCTTGTGTCTTTGGTCAAATTTGGGAAGTTTCAGGGGCATCTGGGTGGTGCAGTCAGTTAAGCTTCTACCTCTTGGTTTCGGCTCAGGTTGTGATCTCAGGGTTTTGAAATGAAGCCCCGAGTAAGTCTCCGTGCTCAGTGGGAGTCTGCTTGAGATTTTCTCTCCTTCTCCCTCTGCCCCTCCTTCTTGTGTGCTCATTCTCTCTCAAAATACATAAATCAATCTTTTTAAAAATTTGGGAAGTTTCAGCCAGTCTTTCTTCAAGTAGTCTTTTAGCCTGCTTTTCCTTTGCATTCTGGAACTCCAACTGTATGACTGTTGAACCTTTTGTTATTGTCTCGGAGCTCCTTGAGGCTCTGTTCATTTTTTTTTTTTCCTGTCTATTTTACTTTTGTTGTTTAGATTGGATGAATTCTATTGTTTTGTTCTCAAGTTCACTGATTTTATCTTCTGAAATCTCCACTCCATTAATAAACCCATAGAATAAGGTTCCCCCCCCACCCCCATCATTATATTTTTCAGTTCTACAATCTGCATTTGTTTCTTCTTGTTTATAACTTATATTTCTTTGCTGAAATATTTATTTTTTCCCATTTATTTCAAGAGAATGTGTACTTGATTTTTGAAACACATTTATGATGGCTTCTTTAAAAGCTTTGTCAGGAAGCACCTGGATGGCTCAGTTGGTTAAGCATCCAACTCTTGGTTTCCACTAAGGTCATGATCTCAGGGTTATGAGATTGAGCCCCAAGCTGGGCTCCACACTCAATGCGAGTCTGCTTGAGATTCTCTCTCCTCCCTCTACTTCTCCTGATTGTGTGCTCACTCTCTCTCTCTCAAAATAAATAAATACATCTTTTAAAAAAAATTTTGTCAGATGTTTTCAACATTCTATTAAACTTCCTATGGCATTAGTTGATTATCTTTTCTTATTCAACTTGTGACTAGTTGATTTTTGTGTTTTTTTTTGACTCTTGGTATGACAGTGATTTTCAATTGTATGCTGGACATTTTGTCTATTATGTAAGGGATCCACGTCCTATTTAAATTATTTATTCTCACAAATAGTCACCCTGTTTAGGTTTAGCACATGGATCCTGGCCTACATTTCTGGACTGGGGTTCCAGTGGCAGTTTAATTTCCAGAGACCTTGCAGCATTATTTAGTGGTTTATCCCACTGGTCTCCCACTGGTCCCTACTGGTGCCTCCTGAGAGGGTAAAAGTATTTTCTCCTCTGGGTATATCTTATTGAGGGAGAGGTATGGTAGGATCCCCCTATCAGTTTCCTCCCAGCCACTCCAGACTCCCTGGATAGAGGAAGAGTGTCTTGGCCTGTAAGGGAAAAGGCAGCTTCTTGACCAGACAACTTGCTGGAACTGGGGTGTTCTTGACCATTCTGTCCTGACTCCATATGTTAGTTGGCTCGGTCTGCCATAACAAAATACCACAAATTGGGTGCCTCAGACAACAGAAATTAATTTTTTCAGTCTGGAGGTACTATGGTCTGAATGTTTGTGCCACCCCAAAATTCATGTTGAAATTCTAACCCCCCAAAATGATGGTATTAGAAGACAGGGGATGGGGTAGGGCTTTTAGGAAGTGCTCAGGTCATGAGAGTGGAGCCCCCATGATTAAGATTAGAGTTCTTATAAAAGAGGTCCCGCAGGATTCCCTTGCTTCTTCTACCATGTGAAGACACAGGTAGAAGACACCAGCTATGAACAAGGGAAGAGGATCCTCACCAGAATGTGGCCATGTTGGCCGCTTTTTAATCTTAGACTTCCAGCTTCCAGAGCTGTGAGAAATAAACGTCTGTTGTTTATAAATCACCCAGTCTGTGGCATTTTGTTATAGCAGCCTGAACAGACCAAGATGGGATGCCATGGTAGAGTGCTGGCAAATTCCACATCTGATGAGGCCTTTCTTCCTGGCTCATAGCCAGCTCCATTCTCCCCGTGTCCTCACAGGGCTTTTTTCTGAGTGCACAGAGAAGGGGATGTTGTTCCCTGGGGTCTCTGTCTCTTCCTGTAAGGATAATAATCCTACTGGATATGGCTCCCACCCTTATGACCTCACTGAACCTTATTTAATTTCTTAGAGGCCCCATCTCCAAATACATTGATGGTTAGGGCTTCAATATGTGAATTTGGTGGGGATGGAGGTGAGTAACACAAACATGGGCTCCATAGCACTTGGTGACTCTGGGTGGGAGAGGAGGACTCAGAACCCATAAGGACAAAGACTTCCTAGGCCAATCGACCTGCTGTAGCTGGCCTTCTTTAGCCAGTTCCATCTGTCTTAGTATCTCTTGGCAGAAAGGGGAGTCTCAGGCCAATCAGAGAATAAGAATGCTTTTCTTGGCCACTTAGTTTTGGAGAGGATCCAAACTGGTGCCCTGTTGGGGAGACTCCTTGCTGGTTGTGTCAGGATCACCTAATATCACAAGGATTTCGGTCAATCAGAGGGGAGGAATGAGCCTGCCTGGGCTGCCTTCTGTTACCAGCCCAGTGGTTAGGGAATGCCAGGTCTGGCTTGCCTTCTTCTGTCGGGTGGGCACGTATAAGATACGTTCTTCCAGCTCCAGAGTCCCAAACTAGTTCACTTTCTCCCTACCACCTTTTAGAGATCTCTTTTGTTTGTCTCTTGTGCTACTTCCAGGGTTTAACATTTTAAAATCGAAAAATGGATCTATACTACGTGTTCTGGAAAAAAAGTCTTACACCACCTTCTGAAAATAGGTGTTATCTTGGTACTGTAATTGATGAAAAGACTGGGATAGGAAGATTGCATGCCTTTAAGCTTGATAAAATGCACTAAGCTTTCCAGTTAATCTCGCTAACTGAAATGGAACTCAAGGATTGCCCAGCAAGGCAGCTAGATGGTAACTATCCTTCATGGTACCTTCTTGAATGTCTCTGTATTTCCAAACCACATGGTTCTATCTAGCTAACATTAATGATAATCTGGGGTTCTAAAAATCTATGGATCTCAGTCAGCCAAAGCTTATTACTATTTACAGAACCTATGCCCATTTGAAATTTTTGCCTAATCATAATTTTGATTCAAGATGATAGACTAATCAATACATTGAAATTCAAGTGTGATTTCATGGAAAGAGTCTTGGAATAAAAATAAAGAAACCTGGATTCAGGATTTTTTTTAAGCTTTTATTTATTTATTTGACAGAGAGACAGCAAGAGAGAGAACACAAGCAGGGGGAGTGGGAGAGGGAGAAGCAGGCTTCCTGCCAAGCATGGAGCCCAATGTGGGGCTCGATCCCAGGACCCTGGGATTATGACCTGAGCCGAAGGCAAACGCTTAACTGATTGAGCCACCCAGCACCCCTCAGGTTTTATTTCTATCACCAATTTGTTATTAGAAATACATTTCTTATTTAAAATGAAAATAATAATTCCCTCCCAGGACTACGAGAATTAAATGAAATAAAATATGTGAAAGCATTTCGGAAAACACAAAATATTATATCTAGGTGTGACATCAGTGTATTCTTTAGTAGGAGCCATGGTTATGACAGCTTTTCCTTAATGCATCCACATTCTCAGATATTATTAATGGCAGATATGAGATGGGTATCTAGTGAAATGGTGAAAGCACCCATTATCTTTGCTTAGTTCGACACTTGATTTCATAACACCCACCTCACTGTATACATGCTCCATGGCACAAGGTCATTATTGAGATTGAAGTGACTAGAAACTAGATTGGGTCTGTGGTGAGGCACTCCTGCTCCCTGCGCATATTCAGATGTCAGGCTATCATGGTGCAGAGGCTAGTCTGGGATTCAGGAGGCATGAGCTATTCTGCTCTTGACTCTACTGAGTTGCGTGACCTTGAGGAAGTCACTTTAAACTCTGGAACATAGGGCGCCTGGGTGGCTCAGTGGGTTGAGCCGCTGCCTTCGGCTCGGGTCATGGTCTCAGGGTCCTGGGATCGAGTCCCACATCGGGCTCTCTGCTCAGCGGGGAGCCTGCTTCCCTCTCTCTCTCTGCCTGCTTCTCTGTCTACTTGTGAACTCTGTCAAATGAATAAATAAAATCTTTAAAAAAAAAAAACTCTGGAACATAATATGCTCTCATGCAAATGCAAGATTTGGACCTTATGAGCTCTAAGAGAACTTCCTATTCCAACAATATTGTATACGTTGCAAAGCCACAGCTAAGTTCAATGTAGTTAACTGGTCACTGCAGCAGCAACCAACCACTGTGATTTCGCTTGACCGACATTGATGTGTAGAATTTAATCAGGCAAGGGGTGCCCTTGTGCTCAGCCCTGCCTCATGGTTCCTTCATGATGTTTCCCAACTGTGTCTTCCCTCTCCATCCCTGTCACTATGTTGTTTTAAGGTCCTCAAGCTCCCATGCCTAGACCGTCACAAGAATCTCCTCATGGGCATCCCAGCTCCCATGTCTTTTCCAACAGTTCACTGTACATCCACCAGTAAGAGTCATCTGAGATTGTAGAATTACTGAGAATTAGGTTGAAGGAGATCTTAGAAAGCACCTATTCGTGGATTTCCCAAACCATTATCTTTTTTTTTTTTAAGATTTTATTTATTTATTTGACGGAGAGAGAGAGATCACAAGTAGGCAGAGAGCCAGGCAGAGAAGGGGAAGCAGGCTCCCCGCTGAGCAGAGAGTCCGATGCAGGGCTCAATCCTAGGTCCCTGAGACCATGACCCGAGCCAAAGGCAGAGGCTTAACCCACTGAGCCACCCAGGTGCCCCTAAACCATTGTCTTTTTAAGAGCTGTTGTCCACACACAGATACACATGATTCTGTGGTAAAGTACTTTGGAAAATTTTGTATTGCTCTCTTGGAGATTTATGACTCATACTTGCGTATTCAAGGCTCTGAGAATTCTTGCTATGGGGAACCCCTCTTACTGTTGTTTAATCTACAGATCCCCCAGACTAATTTGACTACAAAACTTTGTTATTGTTGTTGCCACAGAATACTTGTTCACGTATCTTAGAACTAGTGTTCTGAAGAACATAGTTGGGAAATGTTGATCAGGCCATTTTCTGAAACCAACAGAAGTGATTTGCCAAAATAATTTGATTATAAAATATTTCTACACATCTAAGTTTTTTGTACTATATGTGTGGAGTAAAAAAGAATATTGAAAGAAACACCCATCACCCAGTGTAAGAAGTAGATTGGAATCAATGAAGCCACTCTAGGCCTCTACCCAATTGTACCACTTTGTGTTTCTCATTCACCTGCATTTCTTTATTGTTTTACCACATATATAGATGCCCCCAAAATACACCTTCCCATTGTGCATACCTTAAACATTTAGTTAATGATATCACTAGTTCTGCAACTTATAAAGTAGTTGCTCATTAATTTTGTGAGGTTCATTCATTCATCACATAGAATTCCATTGTGTGAGTGTGTCACAATTCATTTATTCATTTTGCTATCAGTTGATATTTGAGTTGTTTACTTGCCTTTTTATTTTGGTTTGTCATAAGCGATGTTTACGAAATGTATTCCATGTACACACATGGATGAGCAGAGTGCTAGTGTTTCTGTAGGTTACAACCTCAGACAAATTACTAAGCTTTTAGATATACCCATCTTCAATTTTACTGGATAATATGAAATAGCGGCTCAATTTACAATTTTTATTCTCACCCCCGTTGTATGAGGGTTTCTGTTGCTCCACATTCTTGGCAATGTTATCTTGCCAGACACTTAAAAAAAAAGAAAAACTTTTTATTATGGAAAATTTCAATTGTGTGCAAGAATTGTCTTATGACCCATCCTTCAGCTTCGGTACTTACCAAGTCATGGCCAAGCTTCCATGGGGCATCACAGATTGTTTTAAAGCGAATCCCAGACATGATATCACTTCATATTTTAAAACCTCAGAATGTGTCCTTAAAAAAATGGACTCTACCTTTAAAAAATTATGATAAAACTTACATAGTCTGGTGCACAAATCTTAAGAGTACAACTCCATGTATGGTGAATTTTTACACATATTCACAGCTGTGAAACCACTACCCAGATCAAGATCTAGAGCATTTACAGGGATGCCTGGGTGGCTCAGTCAGTTAAGCATCTGACCCTTGGTTCTGGCTCAGGTCATGATCTCAGGGGTTGTGTAATCCAGCTGCCCCATGGCAGGCTTCACACTCAGCATGGAGTCTGCTTGTCACTTTCCCTTCCCCTCTGCCTCCCTTAGCTTGCTCGTGCACATTCTCTCTTTCAAAATAAATAGAATCTTTTTAAAAACTCTAGAATATTTACAGCTTCCCCCCAAGAAGGTTCCTTTATAGGGCCTTATAAAAATATAAGAACAATGGCACCATCACACCCAAACTTTAACAATAATTTCTTCAATTATAACATACATTTGTTTTTGCTTTTATTTTGTTTGTCTTACTGTCCACTTAAATCAGGGTCCAAATAAAAGCCATCCTTTCCCCCTCCTGGCAGTTTATTTGATGAACAAACCAGCCTCCCACAGACCCGGTTCAGTTGAATGCATTCTCCTGGTGCTGTTTCCCATGTTCCTCTGTTCCCTATTTCCAGTAATGTGTTTGTTAAATCCAGAGGCTTGATTAGATTCAGGATCAAGTTTCTGACAAGAACAGTTTGTAAGTGGTGGCATGTTCTTCTATAAGAAGGCACATAATGTTTGGTTTTTGTCTCTTTTATGTGGAAAGGCAGCAATCACTGATAACCACTGTTCCTTAATCCGTTAGTGTAAAATTGTGAGATGCTATCTTTCCTTTTTTGTGTATTAGCTAGGATACTTCACTAAAGGGAATTTTCCCCTCACAATTATTTGATTTACCTTGAGATGCAGCTTATATGGGAAATTGCCAGATTTTAAAATTTCTATCAACATAAAAAATAAAATGATGTTGTGGCTTAAATTTTCTATTTCCCTGATTACTAATGAAATTTCCCTATGTCTCATTTTTTTCTTCTGTGAAAAAAAAAGTCTTTCTTGCCTGTCCTTGTCTTTTGTACATGTCCTCCGTTGAATTCTAGGTCTTTTTCTTACTGATTTTTAAGAATTGTTCACATATTTTGGTTACTGATCCTTCGTTGGTTGCAAATATCTCCTCACAGTTTGTGACATCCCACTTTGGCCTCTGAGGATGTCCCTTTCTTTGTTACCAGCTTGGATATGCATTTTTTAAAATGTTCAGTTGGCCATGGAAAGGGCATATACACCCCCAGTAACATGTGGTATAATTGTGATGTGAGGTTTGCTGGGGAACTTACAAGCAAAGAATCAGGAGAGTGCATGAGTTCCCCCTCCACTCCCCCATCTCCCCTATCCTGTGGGTAGGTACTGAGACAAGGCATAATTTATAGGGAAATTAGAATATGACAATAGGAACTTCAGGGAAATTAGCTCTTTCTAAAGGAGGAAGCTCTGGAGCTCAGCCACTGGCAAGGCTGTCCTTCTGCTGAGCTCACATAGACCTGCTGAGGCAGCTGCTTACTAAGCTACAGAAATGGGAGAGGAAATGAGCCTCCAATGCCATCTGGATTTGTCTCTCCTTATATCTGAGGTGTTTTGTAATGGGATGTTTTTTCAGGTTATCTCGCCTGCCATTTTACCAGAAATGGAAGTCCTCCAAAGAATGTTTTTGCGGTCAACAGAAGGCTTGCAATTAGACTGTGTAGAGAATAATATAAGCTAAGTTATACATTGCTGCCAGATTAAGCTTCCTAAAATTTTCACCTTGTTCATGTTATGTGGAAATATAACATGTTTCCATGTTTGAGTCTCTGGCTCAAAAGCTTTCAGTAGTTCCCCCCCGTGCCAACATATTAATGCACATGTGTTTTGGCTGGACATTCAAGGCCTTCTGCGATTGTGTCCTGATCCAGTTCTCTGACCTTAGCTGTAGGGAAATTTCCACCCCACTAAATTGAGCTTGTTATTGTCCATTAGGAGCACCAAGAGGTTCTACTGCCTTCTCACTTCACTCCAATTATCCAAGCCAGGAGTCTCCTCTGAGACACAAAACAAATTCCCCCCTCTCTGGAAGTGTCCCCTGGCCATTCCTGTCTTCTGTGAAGTATTTGATTATTGAGTAGCAACAGTGACTTTTGACTGTTAGTGCTCGCCAAATACCCATGTGCTCCCCACATCTCTCAGCCCCCTTTGCAGTGGGTTGGGGCTATGGAATGAGTTCCAGCCAGAGGACTATGAAAAAGTGACACCTGCCAGTGGGCCCACCACAATTAGGAATTGACCAGTTTCCTCTACATTGGTTGTCACTACCGTGGCCACCTACCTTCTAGATGGGGATGTACAATTTGGGAGGCAACCATCCTACCCACACTAAACTTAATGTGAATGAGAAATAAATCACAGAACTTTGAGAGTTGATTTGCTATTGTAGCACTGATTAGCCTATCCTTTTTAATATAGACCTCATGTCTTTGGACAATATAAAAGTGTACTGTCTCTTAACTCTAACATTATTTTTCTTTCTCTTACCCATTATTTTTGCCTGCCAAGCACCACCACTCTGTACTCTGAACAATACCCCCTGTTCCATGGGATGATCCCTAGGGGAGTGGCTTGTTCTTACAACTCCCAGTTGACCCACCCAGGGCACCTGATTCAAGCTAAGCCTATGAGTTTCTCCTCATTGTTTTTGACCTGGAACCAAAAGAATCAGCTCAGATTTTTCTAGTGACTGGATAGAAAGTTTTATATACTGGAGCTCTAAGACATAAATCTGGGAGCTTCCAGCAGCCATGTTGTGATGGGTGAAGAAGGCAGGTCTGCCAGAGAATTGAGTTGACACAAGGAAGCAGAGACCTTTAAGACCCAGTTTCTAGTCGTTCCTGAGGCCTACATGTTTCTTACCTTGATACAACTAAACTTTCCTGGAGTCCAGGAGACAATAAATTCCATCTGAGTCAGGTGCCCTTGACTGTCTGTCACCCAGTGTCTGTCAACTGCAACCCCAGGAGTCCAACTGACATCTCTCAACTCCTTCCCCTGTAGAAGTATCATCAAACCAGTGTAATAGGAATTTGGAGAAATGGTTGCCTCTGAGTTTGGCCCCAAGGGATAATGTTCTTTAAGGGCACAGGCTACTCTGATCCACAACCAGGTATAACCTTGTCAGACACCATCTAGTTTTCTGTCAAAAAAGAGACACATGGAGTTTGGCTCCACAGCACCACGGAGAATGGACTGGAAAATGAAAGGAGAAGGAACCCCGAAGGCTACAAACCTAGCCATGTAGCAGGAAACTGAACAGCAGTCTGGTTATATGGTGTTCATGGGCATAATGAGACTATCTTCAGACGGCAAGGGTTACACAGTTCTCCAGTCTTGCTTCAACAGGAAAGAGACCATTTTCTTTAACATGTGTTAACTAACTGGAATATTGTAGCAGATGGTTGGTGCTACTGGTGCTCACCAAATATCCCCCCAATCTGCCCCTGAGATCACCTGCAGCACCCAAGGCTCTTTTCTTGAGGGATTTTTCTGGCTGTAGTGTAGGGCTCAGCCCATGTCCCAGGCAAGCTGGAAGTACTAGGGAGGAAAACCCCCAAAAGCAATTTTAATCAATGAGGGGTGAGAGTTCATCAACAAAAACCCCAGGGTTTTTACCCCTTGGGAGGACAATTCTGAGGTGCATTCTGTTGTCTTAAGGAAACCCCAGTAAGAAGGAACAACAGACTGCTGACTAGCATACTCTTTCCTCTCTTCCTAGAACTTTCGAATTCCATCACCATACTTCTTTGTTTATAAACTACTTATACCCAGATCCTCGGGTATTAAAACATTATTATTGTAATATTATTATTATTATTATTAAGGTATGATTAAATGCCATAAAAGTGACCTTTGGGAGCATTGTTCTATAAGTTTTGAAAGACACAATTGATCAACATACTGTACACCTTAAACTTACACAGTGTTCTATGTCAACTATATTTACTTTTTTTTTTTTTTTTCAAAGATTCACCCATTTGTTTTAGAGAGGGAGAGGGCATGAATGAGTAGGGGGAGGAGGAGAGGAAGAGAGAGAACCCTGAGCAGATTCCCCACTGAGTGCAGAGCACAGAGCCTGAGTTGGGGCTCGATCTCACAACCAGACCGAGATCATGACCTGAGCCAAAACCAAGAATCAGCCGCTCAACCAACTGAGTGCCCCATTACATATCAATTTAAAAAATAATAAATTTTTAAAATTAAAATGAAAATATCCAAAAACAGGGGAGCACTCAGCTGGCTCAGTCAGTAGATCATGCAACTCTTGATCTCAGGGTCATGAGTCTGAGGCCCACCATGGGCAAAAAGCTTACTTAAAAAAAAAAAGGAAAGACACACTGAGTAAATACCACCACATTTCTTTTTTTTTTTTAAGGATTTTATTTATTTATTTGACAGACAGAGATCACAAGTAGGCAGAGAGGCAAGCAGAGAGAGAGGAGGAAGCAGGCTCCCCGCTGCAGAGAGCCGGATGCGGGGCTCGATCCCAGGACCCTGAGATCATGACCTGAGCCGAAGGCAGAGGCTTAACCCACTGAGCCATCCAGGCTCCCCGTACCACCACATTTCTATCACTCTCCCCCTTCCCCAAAATTCTCTGGCACACCTTTGTGATCAACCCTCCCTCCACCCTCAGCTCCTTGTAACCACTGATCAGTTTTCTGTCTTTCTTCCAGGACGTCATATAAGTGGAATCACGTGCTATATAGTCTTGTCGAGGCTGGCTCCTTTCACTTAGCAAAATGCATTTGATTGTTGACTGTTTCCTTTGCTGTGCAGAAGCTTTTGATCTTGATGAAGTCCCAAAAGTTCATTTTTGCTTTTGTTTCCTTTGCCTTTGGAGACATGTCTTGAAAGAAGTTGCTGTGGCTGATGTCGAAGAGGTTTCTGCCTATGTTCTCCTCCAGGATTTTGATAGATTCCTGCCTCATGTTGAGGTCTTTTATCCATTTTGAGTTTATCCTTGTGTATGGTATAAGAGTTTCATTCTTCTGTATACAGCTGTCCAATTTTCCCCGCACCATTTATTGAAAAGACTGTCTTTATTCCGCTGGATATTATTTCCTGCTTTGTCAAAGATGATTTGCCTATAGAGCTGTGGGTCTATATTTGGGCTCTTTACTCTGTTCCACCGGTCTATGTGCCTGTTTTTGTGCCGGTACCATGCTGTCTTGGTGATCACAGCTTTGTAATATAGCTTGAAATCAGGCAACGTGATGCCCCCAGTTTTGTTTTTCTTTTTCAACATTTCCTTAGCAATTCGGGGTCTCTTCTGGTTCCATACAAATTTTAGGATTGTTTGGTCTTGTTCTTTGAAAAATGACGGTGGAATTTTGATCAGGATGGCATTGAAAGTATAGATTACTCTAGGCAGTATAGACATTTTAACAATGTTTATTCTTCTGATCCAAGAGCATGGAATTGTCTTCCATCTTTTTGTGTCTTCTTCAATTTCTTTCATGAGTGTTCTGTAGTTCCTTGAGTAGAGATCCTTTACCTCTTTGGTTAGGTTTATTCCCAGGTATCTTATGGTTCTTGGTGCTATAGTAAATGGAATTGATTCTCTAATTTCCCTTTCTATATTTTCATAGTTAGTGTAGAAGAAAGCAACTGATTTCTGTACATTGATTTTGTATCTTGCCAAGTTACTGAATTGCTGAATGAGTTCTAGTAGTTTGGGGGTGGAGTCTTTTGGGTTTTCCATATAAAGTATCATATCATCTGCAAAGAGAGAGAGTTTGCCTTCTTCTTTGCCAATTTGAATACCTTTTATTTCTCTTTGTTGTCTGATTGCTGTTGCTAGGACTTCTACTACTATGTTGAACAACAGTGGTGAGAGTGGGCATCCTTGTCGTGTTCTTGCTCTCAAAAGGAAGGCTGTCAGCTTCTCCCCATTGAGAATGATATTCTGCTGTGGGTTTTTCATAGATAGATTTTATAGCAAAATGCATTTGAGATTCATTCATGTTGTTGAGCAGATCAGTAGTTTGTTCATTTTCGTTACTAAGTAGTACTGAGTCACATGAATATATCACACTGTGTTGAACCATCCACCACTTTGAGAATATGTGGGTTGTTTCCAGTCTTTGGAGATTATACATAATACTGTTAGGCTTTTGAGTGAGTATAAGTTTTAATCTCACCTGGTAAATATGTAGGTGTGGGATTGCTGAGTTGTATGGTACACTTATCAGAAGCTGTTGAATTTTTTTTCCAACCAGCAATGCAGAGTTGTAGTTGTTTCATATCCTCATCAGTACTTAGTATTATCAGTTTTTGAAGCTTTAGCCATTCTGATAGGTATGTGATGTTATCTCATTGTGACTTTAATTTTCATTTAACCATTGACTAATTATGTTGAGCATTTTTTCAGGCACTTAATCACCTTTCATGTATCTTCTTTGCATATATGTTCAAATCTCTAGCCCATTTTTAAATATGTTATTTATTTGTTTGTTTGTTATTTTTAAGAAAGAGCAGGGGGAGGGGCAGAAAGAGAGAGAATCTCAAGCAGACTCCTCACTGAGCACAGAGCCCAACGCAGGCCCTGAGATCATGACCCAAGCGGAAATCAAGAGTCAGATGCCCAATCAACTGAGCTACCCAGGTGCCAGTAGCCCATTTTTTTTTAAAGATTTTATTTATTTATTTGACAGACAGAGATCACAAGTAAGCAGAGAGGCAGGCAGAGAGAGAGAGGAGGAAGCAGGCTCCCTGCAGAGCAGAGAGCCCGATGTGGGGCTCAATCCCAGGACCCTGGGATCATGACCTGAGCGGAAGGCAGAGGCTTTAACCCACTGAGCCACCCAGGTGCCCCCAGTAGCCCATTTTTAATTGAGTTGCTCTCTTACTGAGTTTTGCACACTCTTAAGATATTATTTCCTGGGCAGAAGGTTGTAGGGGGTAGGGAAGGAAAAAATGAAACAAGATGGGATTGGGAGGGAGACAAACCATAAGAGACTCTTAATCTCATAAAAAAAACTAAGGGTTGCTGGGGGTGGGGGAGTAGGGATAGGATGGCTGGGTGATAGACATTGGGGAGGGTATGTGCTATGGTGAATGCTGTGAAATGTGTAAGTCTGATAATTCACAGACCGGTACCCATGGGACAAATAATACATTATATGTTAATTAAAAAAGATATTATTTCCTTAAATTTCAAAATGAAAGCTTTATTTTGTCTAAGGAGAAATGTAGCATATACTCATTTTTAAGAAGCAGACAATGCATAAAAAGTTTTTTTAAAAGTAAAAAGAAAATTAGAGAACCTTGCCACAATGCTTTTAATCACAATGAGATGAAAGTTTCAGGATGCCAAGAGACAGACACCCATCAAAGGCAGATCATCTCTTGATCATGCTAAGCAACATTCCAGTATGTCCACCACTGCTTCCGGTCCTCTGCTGTACGCGGGATTTCTTCCTAAATCTTGGACCTCCAAGTTGGTGTGGATCATTGCCATCAAAAGAGTAAACACACTAAAGAAAATAAAAATGAAACTACCACATGATCCAGCAATCCCACTACTAGGTATACACCCAAAGGAAATGAAAACAGCAATATCAAAGAGATATCTACATTGCCACGTTCATTGCAGCATTATTCACAATAGCCAAGAGATGGAAACAACCCAAGTGTCTGACAATGGATGAATGAATAAAGATATGGTATACATATACAATGGAATATTATGCAGCCATAAGAAAGAAGGAAATCCTGCCACTTAGGACACCATAGATGGATCTTGAGGACATTACACTTAGTGAAATAAGCCAGATGGAGAAAAACAAATACTACACAGTATTACTTATATGTGGAATCTAAAACAGTAAGATAAGTCAAATTTGTAGAAACAGAGAGTGGTTACCAGGGCCTGGGGGTGTGGGAGGAAATAAGGAGAGGTTGGTAAAAGAATACGAATTTCCAGCTACAGACACACAGACCTACCTAAATACTCAAAATGTATTAAATCTATGTGGTTTGCAAAGGGAGGGGAAAAAAATCATTAAATGGTGATTTCAGATTATCTCTCAAGAATCTCTCATAATATCCATTACTATAAGACTCAGGAATATTGTTAGTATTTTTTTCTTTATACCTCTCATGCTTTTTTCTATGTACAAACACAAATAGGATATGAAATAGGTAATATTTTGTTCCAATTTTTTCACATATCATGGAAATCTTCAAATCAATAAAAAATGATTTATGTTAATCCTACTTAATGACTGTTCAGTATAGTGTGTGAATGTGATCTGTTTATTCATTCACCTACTTGTAAATATTTTAGGTTGTGTGCAACATCTAGATATTACATTTTTTAAAGATTTTATTTATTTTAGAGAGAAAGCATGTGTGTGCATGCTCGAGTGGGGAAGGAGGGGAGAGACAGAGGGGGAGAGAATCCCAAGCAGGTACCATGCCGCGCTTGGAGCCCAACGCAGGGCCCAATCTCACAACCCTGAGACCATGACCTGAGCTGGAACCCAGAGTTGGATGCTTAACCAACTGAGTCACCCATGTGGCTCTAGATACTACATTTCTTAAGTGAATTGTCCTTCTGTGCCCTTTGGCCACTCTTCTACTGAATTATTGAAAAGCACCTTAAATATAACTGATGTTAAATATGTTTATTAATTAAAAATGTTTAATAATCATGAGCAACCTTCTTTCCTTTCTTCCTCCTTTTCTTTCTTCATAATCTAATGTAAAAAAAACATTATACAGGTCTGAGCATGGAAGGTGGTTGGAGTTCACACGAGGAAGACAGCCAAGCAGGGTTACAGCCTGGCAGCTCTTAGAAAAGTACAGGGGATTTGAATGATAAGTAAATATATTGAGGATGAAGAGAGCTAGAATTCTCACAGAAGAGAATTTCGAATATAGAAAAGGAAAAAACTAGAATGAGCTCTGAGTGTTGGATTGGAATTACAGGGATTGATGTGAACTAATGTTCTGGAATATAAGTATATAGAAATACACACACACACACACACACACACATACATATATACATACATATGTTTATGTACATACAGATGGTCCCCAACTCACAACGGTTTGACTTAACAATTTTTTTTTACTTTATGATGGTGTGAAAGTTATACGTATTCAGTAGAAGGTATATTTTGAATGTTGAGTTTTGATCTTTTCCCAGGCTGGTGATATGTGGTATGATCCTTTCCCACGACAGTGGGCTGTGGTGGTGGGCTTTAGCTCCCAGTCAGCCCATGCAGTCATAAGGGTAAACAACTGTTACACTCACAACCATTCTGTACCCATACAACCATTCTGTTTTTCACTTTCAGTACAGTATTCAATAAAGACATAGGATATTTAACACTTTGTTGGAATATAGGCTTTGTGTTAGATGATTTTGCCCAACTATAAGCTAACGTTAGTGTTCTGAGCACATAGAAGGAGAACTAGGCTAAGGTATGATGTTTGGTTAAGTGTATTCAATTCATGTTTTACTTGTTGTTGTTTTTTTTTTTTTTAAGATTTATTTATTTATTTTTCAGAGAGAGAGAGAGAGAGAGTAAGCACACACAAGCAGGGAGAGCAGCAGGCAGAGGCAGAAGCAGGCTCCCTGCTCAGCTGGGAGCCAGATGCAGGACTTGATTCCAGGGCCTTGGGATCATGACCTGAGCTGAAGGCAGGTGCTTAACTGACTGAGCCACCCAGGCATCCCAACTTATGTTATTTTCAACTTATAATGAGTTTACTGGGATGTAACCCCACTGTAAATCAAAGAAGATCTGTATATAATCGGTGCCTGAACAACACAGTTTTGAAATACACAAGCCTGGGGCGCCTGGGTGGCTTAGTGGGTTAAAGCCTCTGCTTTCGGCTCAGGTCATGATTCCAGGGTCCTGGGATTGAGCCCCGCATCGGCTCTCTGCTCCGCAGGGAGTCTGCTTCCTCCTCTCTCTGCCTGCCTCTCTGCCTACTTGTGATCTTAGTCTGTCAAATAAATAAATAAAATCTAAAAAAAAAAAAAAAAGAAATACACAAGTCTACTTTTATGCAGATTTTAAAAAGAAATATTATGTAGTACTATAAATGTATTTTCTCTCCCTTATGCTTTTTTAATAACATTTTCTTTTGTCTCACTAACTTTATAGTAAGACTACAATATATAATACATATGACATACAAAATGCATGTTAGTCAGCTGTTCATGTTATCACTAAGAAATCTGGTCAATAGCAAGCCATTAGTAGTTACATTTTGGAGGTCAAAAATGTGGAGTTTTCCATTTTTATATGTGGATTTTTCCATTGCTCAGGGGAGTTGGTGTTCCTAACCTCCACATTGTTCAAGAGTCAACTATATATATCTATGTGCAAAAAAATGTCTGTGTCTTTGTGTATACACATTTATATATTCCCTAACTGTGTCCACTAAGAGGATCTGTAGCAATGAGCACACTTAATGCCCAGATCTTGGTATCTAAATTCCCTTCTCCACTAAACGTGGTCCTTGTGGAAATGCCTGGTTCCAGGTCTGGAGCATGGGAAGTACAAGATAAGTCTTATACTAAAAAGTAAGGAAGTGCTCAGAGACCAATGGGACATGTCAAAAGAACACAGGAGTTAGCTTAAATGGGGTTCAAATCTCGGCCAAATATGGACAATATGGGCATCAAAATAAACAATGATAGGAACAGATTATATCCCATTGAGTAAACTAGGAATCCATGAGTCCACACTGATGTAAATAGACATATGAATAAACACTTGGGGTGAAGACAAAACTCTTCCTTAGAGTAGAAGGCCAACTAATAAGTTTAAAAGACATGACAGAAGTAGAAAATTACCACTTGTCCGTCATTACAGTAATAACTAATTCAGGTAGGAAACATCAACTGATGCTCAAACAAGCAGGTAAAAGTGGGATGAGAACAGGATATTTACACAGTCTCTAAGTTCCTCCCCACAAAACAGTGATGAATTATGAGGAAAAACTGTCACTTTACCATCAGACGCTATTGACATTATTTGGGACAAACTGACATCATGTGCTCCGTGATGGGAATGCAGTAAGAAAAGCATGCTTCCCTTCTGTGATATACCTGCCAAAAACACATAACCTTCATGTACTCAAGGAAGAAACATCAGACAAAACTGATTCTACACAATAGCTGAGGAACTATTCCAGATTGAAGGAAACTGACACAGAGCAACACACACACACACACACACACACACACACACACACGGATATGGTTATAGATATGGATATAGATATAACCCTAGATCGGATCCTTTTGCTTTAGAGGACATTGTGTATTGAGACAGTTGCTGAAACTTGATTACATCTCTAGATGGACTGTATATAGGAATTCTCTGTATTATTCTCACAATTTTTCTGTAAGTTTAAAGTTCTTTCAAAATAAGAAGGAGAAAGGAAAAAGTCATAAACAAAGGAAAGCCAGAAGAGTGCTGAATTTATAGTCAGATGTGAGAACAGGACAGAATGCTGCACTAAGCTCTTCCTAGTGGTAAATGAGTGAAAGAAAAAGCCATCAAGGAAAGGAGGAAAGAAAGGGTTCATATGGCTCTAAAATATGAATATCTTTTGCACAGTTGGTGAAAATATTTCAGCAAATAACATTTGTATTAACAAAAATACAACAGAAATAGATCAGTCAGGAAAGGACATAGACCCACACAGGTGAATGTGATCATTGCTACTACCTTGCACACAAATGTGGAGTGAAAAGTGAGAGTTTAAAGTGAAGAAACTGCATGTAGTTCAAAATCCAATAAAAAACATAGTCCTGAAAAAAATAACATATATATAGAACTGTGGGCCTGGAGCCAGAGGACATTCTCAGGATGGGCTTCAGACCTAAATTTAACCATCTGGAACACACACTCTCTCTCTCCTTTTTTAAAGAGTCATCCTACTCAACCTTTTCAAATAACAGAGACACCTTTTAATAGGAATTCTGTATTTCATCATAAAGATGGAAGAAGCACGCCGTGCCCTTAGCTGAGTTACTCTCCAGAGAATCAGGCTCTATTTTAGCATTGTATAGCCCGTTGTAGAAACGTTGCTTTTGGCAAATTTATTTCATGCGGCCACGTGCAAACATATCCATCGAGGAACTTACAGACTGGCAACTCACGTCCTAACTTATGGTTGTACTTCTGTTAAAACAGATATGTGCACTCTCTCATATGGTCTTGACAGCAGCTCTGGGCAGGAGGTAAGCCATTACCACTCGTCCAATTTCACAAATAAGGAAACCACATCTAAGCCAAATGAAGTGCCTTTCCCAAACTTGATACTTAACAAGGCGTGCAGAGCTTGGGCTCAACATAGATGCCCTATCTTGAAATGTGCTACCATGTCCATGTCCTCAGTCTCCCTCAAAGAAACACAAATCAGCACTAAGGAGTAAGTCCGTGATCTCAAACCATTGGTTCATTTTTATCACTGATAGCTCAACAAGGTCATTTCTTCAATAATAGCTAGTATAAAGAACTCATCTTTATTTATTTATCAGAGTTCATTTCTGAACTCTGTTATTGAAAGTATCAACAAGTGCTTAAAGTATTTGTTAGTGATTATGTTACAGAAGCTGAAGCATAAAATTACTTCCATAATCTCCACGTATCTACTCCTCCGTATTTCTTCATTGGCTACTGTTCAGTTCAGGTTGACACTGAAGATGCAGACACAATTGTTGAATCAGACCAGGTGACCAGTTGTAGCCCAGCATCTGTGACAGCAAGTCTGGTTCTCTCCAGTCAGCCCTAAATCAAGATCGGTGCTCATAAAATAAGTTCCAGACAGTTTCTAAGCAAATAATGCTTTTCAGAAAACATTTTCTAGAATGCTTCACTGATGTGACATCACGCTTGAAAGACCATTCAGTGGATTTGCTTTGTGGCTTAAGAAAAGAATCATCTAGCTAAGTCTGCCTATAATGATTTTACATGCATTAAATAGACATAAGCAGATAGAATGGAAGCGTTACACGAAGCTATTACACTATTTGGTCTTTAAAGGTCAATAAACAGGGCACCCAGGTAGCTCAGTTGGTTGGGTGTCCGACTCTTGATTTAGGCACCAGTCATGATCTCAAGATCATGAGATTGAGTCCTATAGCAGGCTTTGTGCTGGGTGTGGAGCCTGCTTGGGATTCTCTCTTAGCACCTCCCCTGCCACCCTCCCACCCCCCACTCATACTCTCTCTCTCTCTAAAAAAAAAATCAGTAAACATTCCAGCAAAATTCATACGCTTGCTCTTATTTTAAAAAAACGTGCTGAAAATAAAGAAGTGAATTAGAGACGATTATTTATTAAAAGCTATTCATTCTATAAACATTTATCCACTATGTACTCAGGACACAATCTAAGTGAATGTATCATTTTCTTATGTTAATAACGGAAATTAAGTAAGTTTTGGTTAACGTACCAATGGAAATACCACGCTTACCCGAGCGTACTTGAAACCCCAAATACTGTTTGTTTTAGAACACTTTTTAGATCACTAAAGGCATTTTCTGAAACATTCCTGCCAAATGCAATAGGTATAATTGTTTTAGGTAATTTTATCGGAATTAAATCAAACAGTGTCATTAATGTTTAGAGATGTTGTAGAGTGAGCTTATTATGCCTGAAAAAAAAATAGGGAACTAGGTAGAAGAGTGGTGCTTACGAGTAGAGAATGGAGGTAATGGACAGTGACGTGGAAGAAGCAAGAAGACCTAGGGGAATAGAAAGCTAACTGCAAACCTGATCACATCATGTGTTTGCTCAAAACCTTCAGATGTTAAGGACACCCCCGATGGCTTCCTACCTGATAGCTGTTTCTCTTCCCTCCTTTCCTTGCCGACAGAAGCCACTTCCCCTCACAAAGGGTGAAAATGCCAAATACACACTTTCCTAGGATTCAGGGAGGCTAGTTGTTCTCCTGTGACTGGGTTCTGGCCAATGAGAAATGGGGAATTCCAATAGAAGCTTCTGGAAAAGACTTTCTTCTCTGTTTGCATAGACTTTGCCTACCTTTTCCAGGCCATTGAACATGACTGTAAGGATATGATACTTGGAGTTGCTGCAGCTATACGGGGACTAGAAGAAGAGATAACATGGGACCATTAAGAACAAGTGTCACACACATTAAGAATGGCCGAATGAAAAGATGAACCATCCTAGGGACCACAGTTCTCATTATGTGAAATGTTGGAAAGTTTTCCTTGTTTAAGTCCTTTCAGTCAAGTGTTTTGTTGCTACCTGTAGCTGAAAATATTCTAATGAATACACTTTATTACTGCCTTAGGATAAAGCTGAAATTATTGCCTTATGACTTAAAAAGATTTTAAGCTCTGAATATTCTGGCCCCCTTTCCCTTTCTGAGCTAATCTCACTTTTGTGTTCTTCATTTTTTTTCTTTTTTTTTTTTTAAACTTTATTTTCTTCAGTAATCTCTACAACCCAACATGGGGCTTGAACCCATGACCCAGGAGATCAAGAGTCACGTGCTCTTCTGACTGAGCCAGATAGGTGCCCCTCTACATTTTCTTTTTTTCCAATTCCCTAGTCAAAGTTCCTCTCTCTTCTTCTCAGGCCAGTTTCTAGCTGGAATGGAAGCTTCTCTACTCCTACCATTCCTACTTCACTGCTCATCCATTAGGACTTGATGAAATGTCACATCCTCCTAGAAACTTCTGCTGACCACACAGAGTATGTATTTACCACGTTTATGAAGTCCCTTGATGTCTGGATTCTCATAGCTTAGAGCACACACTCCACTTATTATAACTGCTTAATAGATTGTCTGACCCATGCAAGTCAGGTGTGTGTCTCTTGTGTTTGTTACTGCATCCTAAGAATCTATGTAGTACCCAGCAGTCATGTCTGTGGGACACATGAAGGAGTTTCAGGATAGTAGAAGCAAAATAATTTCAAATATTAAGTAGAAAAAGACAAACATCTGATTATAAAAATGCACAAAAACGTGACAGACAACGTCCAAATGGTTATAAACAGATGAAAAGATGGTCAGCCCCGTAACAATCAAGACAAATTAAGAGAACAATATTTTTCAGGGTGCCCGGCTGGCTCAGTTGGTTGAGCATGGGATTCTGGAGCTGGGGTTCATGAGATCAAGACCCATGTTGGGCCTAGAACTTACTTAAAAATAAATAAATAATGGGGTGCCTCGGTGATTCAGGTAGTTGAGTGTCCCAGACTATTGATTTCGACTCAGGTCATGGTCTCAGGGTTGTCAGGTTGAGCCTTACATCGGGCTCTGTGCTAAGCGTGGAGCCTGCCTAAGATTTTCTCTCTCCCTCTCGCTCTGTCCCTCCCCCTCCTCATGCATGTGCTCTCTCCCTCTCACTCTCTCAGATAAATAAATAAACAAATATGCGAAAAAAGAGTATCATTTTTCACCAACAGATTGGCAAAATTCACCAACAGATTGGTAAAATGAACAAAGGTTTCTTCTGTGTTGGAAATATTGTTATGAAATGGGTACTCTCATACATTGTGGGAGCGAGTGTAAA
Organism: Enhydra lutris kenyoni; assembly: GCF_002288905.1. Lineage (NCBI taxonomy): Eukaryota > Metazoa > Chordata > Mammalia > Carnivora > Mustelidae > Enhydra > Enhydra lutris. Next base: position 16,880,866 of record NW_019154095.1, on the reverse strand, counting down.
TTGTATAAACTTTCTAACCATAAACATCAATACTTAAACTCACTGACCATCTAACCTAGTAGTTTACTCAGAATGCATTCTAAGAAAATCGTCAGGCAATGTACGAAGATGTTTGTATGTGGATGTTTATCACAACATCTTTTAACGTTCACAACCTGTAAGCAACTTAAATGTTGGACAGAATTTGTGTCTACACGGTGGAATCCTACAAAGCTTTAAAAAAGAGGAGATAGGATGGGGCTCCTGGGTGGCTCAGTGGGTCAAGCCTCTGCCTTCAGCTCAGGTCATGATCTCCCAGGGTCTTGGGATTGAGCCCTGCATCAGGCTCTCTGCTTAGCGGGAAGACTGCTTCCCCCCCACCCCACCCATCTCTGCCTGCCTCTCTGCCTACTTGTGATATCTCTCTCTCTGTCAAACAAATAAATTTTTAAAAATCTTAAAAAAAAGAGAGATAGGAAAAACCTAAATGTTCATAAATGATCAATGTTAATGTTAATGATAAATGGTAAGTATTCATAAAATGTGCTTAATTGAAAAAGTAAGTATAAAGTATTAGTAGATAGTAATGCCATTTAAAATACATGTTAAAAATTCACATTTTTGGGGGCACCTGGGTGGCTCAGTGGGTTAAAGCCTCTGACTTCAGCTCAGGTCATGATCTCAGGGTCCTGGGATAGAGCCCCGCTTCAGGCTCTCTGGCTCTCTGCTCAGCGGGGAACCTGCTTCCTCCTCTCTCTCTGCCTGCCTCTCTGACTACTTGTAATCTCTATCAAATAAATAAATAAAATCTTTTCAAAAATTGACATTTTAACAAATTTAAACATTTAACAAATTTTAAAATAATTAAACCAAATAATAAATCAGTTCAAACAAACCATTCAAAAGACATCTTGGATCAAGGTGAACATATCCAACCAGTAGTTTTGAACCTTTTCAGTCAGAGAATGTTCACTTTACATTCACAAAAATCAATCACATTTGGGGGAACCTGAGTGGCTCAGTTGGTTAAACGTCTGCCTTTGGCTCAGGTCATGATTCCAAGGTCCTGGGATCAAACCCCACATTGGGTTCCCTGTTCAGCAGAGAGCCTGCCACTCCCTCTCCATTTGCCTGCTGTCCTGTCTACTTGTGCTCTTTCTCTAGCTCTTATTTAAAAAAATAAAATACTGGGGCGCCTGAATGGCTCAGTGGGTTAAAGCCTCTGCCTTCGGCTCCGGTCATGAACCCAGGGTCCTGGGATCGAGCCCTCCATTGGGCTCTCTGCTCAGCGGGGAGCTTGCTTCCTCCTCTCTCTCTGCCTGCTTCTCTGCCTACTTCTCTGCCTACTTGCGATCTTTGTCTGTCAAATAAATAAATAAAATCTTAAAAAAAATATATATATATATATATATATTTTAAAACTTAATCACACTCAAAAAAGGTACAAGTCCTAGTAAAGTGGGTCACTTAGGGTAAAATTATATTAATGTTTAGGATTACTGTGACCCAAATTTAAACACACACACACACACAAACACACACACAAAAGATCTGGTTTTGCAAGTTTTCAGCCACTGATGTTTATCTCACCGAATTAGTTCTATGTTTTGCCTCTTAAAAATTTATGGACTTATTTTATACTTAAGCTGATTTGATAAGACTCTTCTCATATGAAGAAAAATAAACTAGTAAAAATGAAGAAAGGCTTGTTTTTCTTTTTCCAGTTGGATAGTCCTAAGAAGAGAGGAGAAATTTTAAGATGTCCATTGAATAATAAACTGTGGGGGGGAAAAGGAGGAATCTGGATGCAAACCATTTTCTTCAATCAAGCCTCCAGTAAGAGCCTTGTTTCCACTCTTGCTTGTGAGGTGCCTGCTGGTGGGAAGCCTGGGATTTTGGGGGGATTTGTCAGTGTGAGGTTGCTTCTCAGTTTTCTCCCATCAGACTTGGGATGGAGGGTCTCGGTATTTATCTGTATGCTTTGAGGCTGCCCAAACTGTATCACCGTTGTTTTCTTTCATTCTCTTTATCCTTGTTAGGATCTTTATGCCTTAAAATATTGATGATGACAACAACAAATCCTTTTCATGTTTTTATGAGAGGTTTTGGAACAGAGTGGATTGAAATGTGTCACATGTAGGGACGCCTGAGTGGCTCATTCGGTTAAGCATCAGACTCATGATTTCGGCTCAGGTCATGATCTCAGGGTCCTGGGATCCAGCCCCAAGGTGGGCTCCACGTTCAGTATGGAGTCTGCTGGAGATTCTCTCCCTTGCATTGGCACATATGCACTCTCTCTCTCTCTCTCTGTCTCTCTCAAAAAAGTAAATAAATCCTTTAAAAATGTGTAAGTGTAACTTGCTATCTTGAAACAATAAAATGTGATAATCCAGGCAAAGTTTGGATCACGGTCCCCTGGCCGATGCTGTCTGCTGCTATTTTTACAAGCAGGCTTATTATCTTACATCTGACTGCTTGGTCTCTTTTCTGGCAAGTCTTTCTCCTTGCCCTGTCTAAGCATAGATATCTCCTAAGATTCTAGTCTCTGAAGCTGAAACTCACCTATGATTTCAATTCAGATGGTGCTTAAATATAGACATAATCACCTATCTCTTCCCTATAGACTCCTTTTCCAACCATCAGTGTAATCCTGACACTAGCAAACCTTGCATGCCTGATGCTGGGTTCCTTACATATCCATACAATCAGGTCTTCTCCTCTGGACATCTCTTTTTCTTTTTTTTCTTTCTTTCTGGAATCGGCATCACCAGATCCTTGACGCCTTAAAAACCTGGCTGTTAGTTCAAATGCCTTATTTTCCCTTAACCTCTACATCTAATCATTTACCAAATTATGTAGCTTCCCCTTTGGAAATGGCTTTCATTTCCATACCCTTTTTTCATTGCTTGTCCAGTGGAGAAAAAAATCTACATCACTTAAATCTCCTTCGCTAGCTGTTAAAGATTTCTTTCTAAACAGCAGTTCTTAATAATGACTAAATGAACTAAGTCCTCAGCCTCACCTCCTAACACGTAAGATTTCTCCACATTCCAGACAAGTTAGACTACGGTAGACATTAAAAAGCGTTAAATTTAGCATTTGACCTTTGATTGTTTATAAGCGACTCTCCAAAAGGCCAGAGCATCACTAATTTATTATATTCCTGAAGCACAAATTCAAGTTACGTATGCTACGAAGTGGGTGATAGGAAAAGTCACTTAATTATAAGAGTGGCTGGCCAACTGCCCCACAGCCACACCTCGCTCTGGCTTTGTCATCTTCTACGCGTCCTCATCTTCGTCAGCAAGTTTCGTTCAAGTTCTGAAGGGATCGGCTATATTTTCCCACTGTACTGTCTCCCTGCAGGAAAAGTCCTGTGCTAGAAGCATTTGTGACTTTTGTTTTACAGATAGAACTCTTGGCACCAGGGGTTACTCTCCTTGCTTATCCTTGAGAATGCCCAAGGCTTTCTGGTTTCCGGAACCCTGCTTACATTGGTCCCTACCCCAGTGATTCATTATATATTGCTGTATATATATATCACTTAAAAAGATAATCATTAATTCACTCACAAGAGTGCTTACAGTTTGGTCAGGATTCTGACACAAGGGCTTATCTCTGCTTCGTGTATTGTCAGCTGGGAAGGCTCAGCACAGAGGCTCCACGTTCAAGATGGCGCACTCGTAAGGCTGCTTGCTGGCTCCGGCCTGCTGCAGGCAGCTCCGATAAAGCTGTGTGTGGTGGGGTCTGGAGAGATGGGTAGGGCTTGAATTTCTTCCATGTGGGCCTCTCCAGGTGGCTGCTTGGGATTTCTCATGACAGGAACACCGGGTTCCAAGAGGGAGGAAGCAGAGTTGCCAGAAATCTTTAATGCCTGGGCTCAGAATTCCCAAAAGGTCATTTCCTCCACACTCTACTCGTCAAAGCAGAAAAGGGCCCAGCTCAGACTCACGGGGAGGGCATGTAAGCTACAACTCTTGATGGGAAGAGTGGCATGTGTGTACAAAAAGGTGAAATTGGGAGGCGTGGGCATGTTTCAAGACTAGCTACCACCGTTCACCATATGGCCACAATACACGTGCTTCCCATATGAAAAATACACTTATCTCCTCTCCTAAGATATGAAAATATCCATCCCATTATACGTCAGTTCATAGTCTAGGACACGGGTGAGCAAACCACAGCATGAAGGCCAACCCGTGGACACGTCCACAACCCGTGGACCATTTTTGTATGACCCCTGTGATAAGAATGGTTTTATATGTTTACAGGGCTATAAAAAACAAAACCGAGAATAAGTGAGAACAATCACACATGTGACCTGCAAAGTATTCCTGCAAAGCCTCAAATACTTATTATCTGGCCCTATCCAGAAAAAGTTTGCCAACACCTGTTCTAGGATACCAGCTTCCTAGGGCAGGTGTGGCTCCTTGGGTGTCATTCCTTGATTACGGCACCTCAGACATAGACCCTCTTGATCTGAAGACCAGTGAACTAGAGACAAAGTATCTGTCTCACACACCCAACATCTAATGATAAGGTAGGGACCGAAAACCTGTAATAGACACTCCCATTCAAAAAAGGGAAAAAAACAAGAGGGACATGGAAAGTGATTCATAGCAATTCTGAAATCCCACTGGTCAAATGACATCACTTCCTCTTTTTTTTTTTTTAAGATTTTTTGGTATTTATTTATTTTATATAGAGAGAAAGAGAGTGAGCAGGGAGAGGAGAAGAGGGGGAGAGAGAGGGACAAGCAGACTCCACACTGAGCGTAGAGCCTGATGCAGGACTTGATCTCATGACCTTAAGATCACAGCCCAGAGCCGAAACCAAGAGTTGGATGCTTAACCGACTGAGCCAGCTAGGTACCCTCAGATCGGTTCCTTAATTTGGCCTACTCCTTCTCTTTGAAAATGATTCTCAGGGGCTTTTTGTACCATCTTTTTTTTTTTTTTTTTTTTAAAGATTTTATTCATTTATTTGAGAGAGAAAGCACACAGGCGGATGGAGAGGGAGAAGCAGGCTCCCCACTGAGCAAGGAGCCCAATGTGGGGCTCGATCCCAGGACTCTGGGATCGTGACCTGAGTCAAAGGCAGAGGGTTAACCAACTGAGCCCCCCAGGTTCCCCTTTCCGCTCCATCTTAAGTCATCTCCTCTTTTGGAAACAGCCCATAACTGCAGATAAGTAGCTTCCTCAGCCCGCTTCCTGCCTGAGAATTTGACGCTCTGGAGGCTTCTTTTCGTTATGCACAATCTCTACTTCAGTGCAAACTAGCAGAGATCCTTAAAAGCCATGGGTTTCCTATGCTTCAGGTTAGAATCACCTCCCTTAGGCAAAAGCCGCCCCTTTCTGAGGGAGGCCTTCTCTACGTTGGGCCAGTGTGAGACTGCCGTGGGCAACACCAAGTAGATTTTTAGCAGTCCTGCTATTGAAAGGATCTAGGAGTTACCATGTTAAATCTTTCAGAGCTATCAATTTATCTATGGCTGCAATGACAAGTTACCCAGACGTAATGGCTTAAAACACCAATCTGTTACGATCTCACAGTTCCTGTTGGTTAGAAATCTAAGGCTTGGCTTAGCTGGGTCCCTCTGCCTCAAGGTTTCTCAAACGTGGCAGCCAAGGTGTCAGCTGGGGGTGTGCTCTTGTTTTAGTCAGCTCAGGCTACCAGAACAAAATATCCCAGTTCTGGAGTTTGGGAAGTCCAAGCTCAAGGAGCCGGCCAGTACTGTATCCTATCCTCACAGGGCAGAGAGCAGAAGCTCTGAGGTCTCTTTATCTCTTGTAAGGGCTCTAATCCCATCCCAGGGGCTCCGCCCTCATGACCCCATCTAAACCTAATTACCTCCCAAAGGCCCTAATACTACCATATGGGGAGTTAGGGCTTCATAATATGAATTGGGGGAGGGAGGGCTGGGGAATACCAACATTCAGCCCATAACGGGTCTCATCTAAGGCCGCATTTAGGGAAGACCCACTTCCAAGCTTGCTCACGTAGTTGTTGGCAGGATTCGGTCCCTTGTGGGTTGTTGGACTGAGAGCGCCATTTCCTTGCTGGTGTTTGGATGAAAGCCACCCTTCTCCTCATCACACAGGCCTCTCCATAGGGCTACTGGCATCACGGTAGCTAGCTTCCATGGGTGGTAGCTAGTGACAGTGCAACGAGAGCGTGTGTAAAAAGGGAGTCAGGTCTCCCTTAGTCTAATCTTGGAAGTGATATCCATCACTCTTGCCAGACTCTATTCACGAAAAGCAAGTCGCTGGGTCCCATACTCGAGGGGCTTGAGAAGCAGGAAGTAGGGATCGTTGGGGGCCATGGAGGAGACTGCCTACCACAGGGTCTTCTGGCTGTACTCTTTTTTTTTTTTTTTTAAAGATTTTATTTGTTTGTCAGAGAGGGAGAGCGAGCGAGCACAGGCAGACAGAAAGGCAGGCAGAGGCAGAGGGAGAAGCAGGCTCCCCGCCGAGCAAGGAGCCCGATGCGGGACTCGATCCCAGGACACTAGGATCATGACCTGAGCCGAAGGCAGCTGCTTAACCAACTGAGCCACCCAGGCGTCCCTTCTGGCTGTACTCTTGTCCTGAACTTCACGTAAGGCCATATTTTCCCCAGAGCACTCTGGATTTGACTTTGGCCCCGAGGCCATATCTTATTTTGAGGGTTTGGTCTTCTGGAGAAGCTGGGAATGACAGTTTTATTTCAAACCCAGCAGGTCCCGGCTTCTTTATGTTTCCTCTAAATTCAGATAAAAAACGAACAGTTCCCTTTTCTTTTTTTGCTCTTCTCATGTCTCTTGTACTATATCATAAGCATCTCAAAGAAATTCTTCAAACTTTTTTTTTTTTAAGATTTTACTTATTTATTTGGGGGAGAGAGAGAGAGAGAGAGAGAGAGAGCACTCGAGAGCACACGTGGGGTGAGGGGCAGAGAGAGAGAAGCAGGCTCTCCGCTGAGGAGGGAGCCGGATGTGGGGCTTGATCCCAGGAATCCAGGATCATGACCTGAGCTGAAGGTAAACGCTTAATCCACTGAGCCACCCAGGTACCCCTTCTTCAACCTTTTTAACATCTATCCAAATAGCTCCTTAGCCAGGTCCACGTGTTCGTTAGGCATCTTTTCTCTCTTTTGTGTGAACCGCAAGCTAGTTTAGCGAATCATTTTTCCAATAGCTAAGTGGATGGACTCCCCCTCTCTCCAACCTCTAATAACAATATTTAGTACCCCTTAGCAATGCTTGTTGCTGGAAGGACTCCTCAGTGTCCTTCCAGCTTCCATCCTCTACCTGGTCCCAAAGCCACTGCCCCATGTTCTAGGTTTCTATACCCCGGGACCTCACCTCTAGGCATGCAATTACGTTTCAGTTCTCAACGGCTGTACAAGAAAACACCCTAAAACTTAGTGTTTTAAAACAACAGCATTCACTTTTTTGCTAACTATTTTGCAGTTTGGGCATGACTCTGAAGACAGCTCATGTCTTTTCCGTGTGATGTCAGCTGGGGCAGCTGAACCAGGACCAGAGTATCCGCTTCCAAGAGAACGCACTCGAAAGGCTGGCAATTGGTACCAGCTGTCTGCCGGAAGCTCTGCGGGAGCTATGAGCCCGGGACCTGACTCCCTTCCACGTGGGCCTCTCCACGTGGCTGCATGCATTTGTTTCCACAAGTGATTAGAGGGAAATGATTGCATCTCCCAACTATGTAGGAGGTAAAAATCAAGAGGATGTTGCACAACGACGTGCGTGTATTTCACACGACTGAAATGTGCGCTGTGGAGTGGCATATACAGTGTTGTGTTTTTTAAAAAGTCACAAATCAGGGGAAGATGATGATGGCCCGGAGATGGGTGGGGTGAAGGGAGAGAGATTTCAAGGATGACATAACCTCTGGCCTCCAGAACTTTCTGGGTCGAGCAGAGGATGCAGAAGTGTGAACAGATATTCAGAACCCCATGTGGTAGATACTGTAGCTTTCTGCTGCTGTCTTAGCACAGGTACAAAACCCCTGCCATGCAAACTGCCTCAAAAAATCTTTAATGTCTGCAGTTCCCAGAGACAAACACTGAAGACGTAATGATCAATTTGGATTTCTTAAAGCAAACCTCAGACTGAACACTGCCAGAGAAACAGAGATAAGTCCTAAAGCTACAGGTGCATCCAATATTCCCCTTTCCATCTGGCATGTAAACTTGCAGGCTGGAAGCAATGTGGTAAAGTGGTAGGCAAGGGAGAAAGCAGGTGTTTCGTGGCCATTAGCTCTATTTTTCTAGGATATGAAATCCCTTTGTTCTCTTGGACCTCGTGGTGTGTCTGGAAGCTACTCAGTGCTACTGAGTGACCTAGATCTCACTTTTGAAACGTTCTTTAGAGTAATCAACAGGCCATAGGATCATTTGTATCCTGAATGATGTCTTTCCTCTCACTGAAGCTTCATAAACAGCCAAAGTCTATTTATAGATTTTCAGGGGGGGGGTTGTTAATAATATGTGACCCTATTTTCTTCCAAGTCAGTCTACACCATTCTTCATGGAAAGGACAAGAAACAGGAGTCCCTCTTTTCGTGGTGTATCACCCCCATCCCCACAGGCTTTTCTGAAAACACCTTGAATTTCATGTTCACCACTGATAGGCCTCCCTGCTGTATTGTTAACTGCCTGATGCATCAGGCGACTTGTTGAGCGGTGTGATTTTATTTTTTATTTTTGAAATCTCAACAGCTGTCTCATTCTGAGCAAGCTCTCTATCTAGGTAGGGTCTCCCCCTACAAAATAGTGACTATAGACCACTACCATGAATCTGCCTAGATCCCTTGTGGTGGCTCTCCATGCTGAGACACATCTAACTCAGTCCCTCCTGCAGGGTCTTGGAAGGATCTGATGTCATTCAAGGCTGAAAATCAATATCTGGTAAGACTTAATGTGTTCATTCAGTCAAACACAACCACTGAGTGCCTACTATGTGTCAGGCATTGTCTAGATGCTGGGAACACAACAATGATAGATCAAAGATCCTCTCATAGCTCCGATTTTCATTTTTTTATCCCAGAGGTTTCTGACTTTTAACAATGGACAAAAGTGCTGGCTTGGCTGAAAGACAAGGAATCAGGTTCTATGCTTGGAAGGAAGCCAGATTTCCCTGGTTGGGGTCGCTGCGCATCCTGGAATCAGACATCTTCCACCTACTCATAAGTGGCGTCGGACTGCAACCATCAATGACTAGATCAATTGTCATTTTTCTTGGGCCTTTGCCAGCCTCCAGCAAGACAATATCTTTCTGTGGAGTGTATTCAGTACCCAGCAAGGGCCAAGGAGGGCAGAGTGCGGGCAGCATTGGTAGCGTGGGGGCCCAAGCCCACCACTCAGCCATTGCTCAGGAAGACACTGCCCCCTCGTGGCTCCTTCTGTAACTGAGGGAGGGACTAGGAGCGGAAAGGGCTGTGTCCAGGTTTCCAGATTAATTGTGGCCCTTGCCTTTTCTAAACTTCAGTTGCAAGTTCAACAGATTCTTGACTTATTTTCATCCAGGATACACTTTTTTCCCCCCTTGGAGAGACAGGACATCATGACAGCAATTAAATCTATTTATCAAAATCCTCAGACTCCCCCCACCCCCTCACTCCAAGGAAAAACCCAATAGGTGAATGGAAGTATCACCACTCTCCCCCGCCCTCCAACGCTCTTGACGCAAGTATTTTCGTTGCTTCCTGCGATTTGAACCAGGATCCCTGATCACGGTGCCGCGCAGTTGTTTTGGGAATCCTGTCCCTGCAGCACCAGCTCAAACTCCCGAAAAGCAGGAGCCTTATCTTCATCCCCACCCCCCTCCCACTCCCAGGAGCACTTAAACCACTATAGGGTGAAGAATGTCTGGGGGAGGGGGAGCAGAGAGAGATAAACAGTGAAGGAAGCAAATCAACAAAAATTGTGATTGGTGCTGTGAAGAAAGGAACAGCGTGCTGTGGGAGAGAATTCCTGGGCGTGGGAAGTGAGGGAGAACCTACTGATACATGCAGTTTTAAATTTATGTGTTTATGATACCGGAATGGAGAAGCTCCCTACGGCCCCCGGAAAAATGGAAATTTCCTTAATAATAACACCAGCTTCCAAGTTCCTGTAAACCTAAACTGGGCAGGCATGGGTGCTGCTTGCTATAGGTCTACCAACCTGTCATCTCCTTTAATTGCAACCCCCTGGGAGGTAACTCTAACTACTCCCATTTCACAGGTGAGGAAACAAAACCACGCAGTCCTCCCGAGTTGGCGCAAAAACAAGGCGTTCTGTGCTGACCTCCCAGAATGCTGAGCCCTCTTCCTTCTCTAAGCCGCTTTGACCCTCTGAAGATCATCCGTGTTGGTCTCCATTTCGGCTCGCTGGGAGGAATAGTCACCTAGCCAACAAGTATTTATTGAGTGCCTACTGTATACCAGGTAGCGTATTTAAATAGCAGCGGGGTTATAATGATAAAGAGGGCACGGCGTTGTCTTGCGGGAAGGCTCTCCCTGAAGAGTAAGGGAGGCAGCCAGGTAAACAAATAATTCCAGGACGGTCTGATAAGGGTGAGAGGAGCCTGAGCAGGGGGGGCCCATGAAGCCTAGAAGGGAGCCAAGGCCAGTGCGGGGAGGCTGGGAGGTTTGGGAGGACCCGGCTGCGCCCGGACGTCGCTCGTTCTCTCGCATCCTGTCATTTCGAGCTGCCCACTAGGAAGGGAGGAAATAGGTCTGGGCCGGTACTGAGAAGGAGGGGCAGGCGCAGGGACAGGGGTGCGAATCCCCGTGGGAAGCAGGCCCCCCGCAGTAGCCCGTCACGCTTCCCGGGCGTCGCGCTGGCTCCCCGAGGCCCCGCTCCGAGCTGGCGCGCACCGCCACGCGAGTCCGCCAACTCCCAACCGGCCGGGCCGCCGGGGCCCCCACGGGCCGAGGAAGCCGGAGGACCCGGCCTCCCTCCCTCCCGCGCCTCGGCCCTCACCCTCCGACCTACCGCCGAGTCGGGGGGCTGGGGTCGGCCGCTTCCGCCTGCGGCCCGCGGCCCCTCCCCGGCGCGCGCCATCCGGCCGCGGGGCAGCCCCTCCTCCCGCGGGGGGCTTCTCCGTCCCGCGTCCCGTCCCTCCCGGCTGAAGCCGGCAGCCCACGTCTAGGGAGGGCGGAGGGAGGAGGAGGAGGAGGAGCGGGAGGAGAGAGGGGAGGGAGGAGAGCGAGAGAAAGGGAGCTGCTTGGATCCCGTACTTCCCAGAGCCTGCCTGGAGCGCGCACTCAGCGGCTCTCCGGGTCCCAGTGTCCCAGCCGCGGCCCGCGCCCCGCACCGCCGCCTCCCTCGGTCTGGGCACCCCTCGCCCCCTCCCTCCGGCCCCCGCCAGGCTCAGGCAGCGGCCGCCCCCAGCCCCCGCTCGGCCACATCCCCAACTCTCCGGGCTCCCTCCTGGGACGCGCGCCCTCGCCCCATCCTTTCTTCCTTCCTTCCTTCCCTCGCGCCCGCCCTCCCTCTCCAGGTCTCCCTCCCGGGGCCCGATTGTCTCCGTCCCCTGCCCAGCCGGCCCGCGCCGCGCCCTGCCCGGAGTCTCCCTCGCACTTCCTGGGTCGCCCGGCGCCGCAGTCTCGCCTCGCCCCGGGAGCCCGAGCCGCCGCTGTCCCCGGCTCCAGCCCCCGAAGCCCGCGGCGCCCGCCCGAGGGAGCCCCGGCGCCCGGGGAAGGGAAAAGTGGGCGAGCGCGCCCTCGCCCAGCCCCGCGCCCCAGCCCTGCCCGGCGAGGAAGGACCGGGAAGATGAACAACGGCGGCAAAGCCGAGAAGGAGAACACCCCGAACGAGGCGAACCTTCAGGAGGAAGAGGTACTGCGGGGCTCGCAGCGGCGGGGGTACGACCCGGGGCGCCGGCCGCGGGCTTCCTCCCGCGTGCGAGCGGCGGGCGGGGCGCGGGCGCCGACCCGGGGGCACCGCAGTCCGGGGTTTGGGAAATGCCCTCGCCGCGAGGCACAGCCCCACACTGTGGCCCCGGGAAAGTGGGGGGGGGGGGGGCTCTTCCGAGAGCGTGTTTTTGTGGGTTCCTAAAATTGCGTAACTTTGAGGACTTTTCGGAGACTTTTGTAAGTATAATGCTCAGCTTTGTTTGCGTGGGATTTTAAAAGCGGAATCGAGAGCTGACTCCTGGGTGACCTCCGTTTATGGGGACCCGGAGGCTCAGGACTTAATTCTGCGACGGGGGCCGGAGGTTGTGGGGTGTGTGTTTGTCTGTGCGGGGTGGGGAAAGAACTCGGGGAAAGTTCTCGTGGAAAGACACCTTCGGTTCCCTGCCCCCTCCCTTGCAGTGTTAAAAAGTTCTCGGTGAAATATCTTCCCAGCCGAGGCATTTTGGATTAATAGATAACTCATCGGCTGCATTCTTTTCTGATGAGTCAAAAGACCCCGAATGTGGGTGATTAGGTTTAGTCAATTTAGGGGTGATGCGGGGGGGGGGGGGGGGGGGGGGGGCGCGTGGGGGGAGCCGAAGAAAAGAGTTCAGAACTTTACAGTTGACCAAGCGATCGTCTAGGCTGTTTTAATGAGACTTTGACTTCTGAGCGTAAATTTTAGGTGGTGTGTCCGTAACAACGTTAAAAATGTTGCGGCGGGCGGCGGTGCCTTCCGTAGGTAGAAACAAAATTTAACCGTGGGAGGGAACTCCTGAACAGACGTTTCAGAATTTTGTAGTTTGGCTATTTGTGGTGTCCTTTTAAAATGGCTTTGTTCCTGCAGGTACGTTACCCGGAGTCCAAGAAACAATAACTTTTTTCGTCTACTTTTTTTTTTTTTTTTTTAAGGATCCCACATAGCTGAGTTCTTAAACATTCTGAAAAGAACTCGAGTGTAGATGCAGGAAAGTACGCATCTAGATATGACCTGTAACGTATTCTTAGAGGTCTGGCGTTCCACTGTATAAACTTAACAGGATGGTAAACTGATTGCAAGTCGGTTAGGGTGTTGAGATAATTATGGAGATAATGTGTTGTGTGCAAACTGAGATTCTGAGAGTGAAACCGAACGTTGGGGAGGACTTAATTGGTTATTGTAAGTCTTCAGCACTTTGTCCACTTGTGAAAAGGGAACTATTTAAATGAAGATAGAGGGACCTAGGACCATGCAAATCAATGCAAAACACTAGATTTTACTCTTAGTTTGTATGGGGCAACCCACCTGAATCGCAGTAAGCTGAAAATTTGCTTCCACACCTGAGGGTAACTGCGCTTTTTATTACAAACTATTATTTTGAAAAGTGTTATTTACATGCTAGTGCTTTGGGGCTACTGAGGGTCCTCCCTTTTCAGAGAGAAGGAGACCTGAATTGCAAGTTCCACTTTTTTTCTTGACTCTTAACTGGCTGCTTTGCTATTTATTTTCCCTGTCCTTGAAATAAAATTAAAAAAATGACAAGTGTGCTTCTCTAAGGAGTTGCTATATTTAATTCACCTAAACACACCAATTGCTTCAGAAGCCTTTCTGTTTCACTTAGATGGGCAGTCTGTTTATTTCTAAGGGTAGGAATGTATTGTGCGAAACCCTCTTTCTCTGCTCCCCCAGCTGAGGACTCTTTGTAAATGGAAAAAGTTATCAGGCCGACCCAAGGCTTCCCCCGCCACCCCCTCTCTTGGTAGCAAAAGAGGTTTAAGTGTTCAAAACCATAACCTACTTAACTTGAGAAAATTAAGTAGAGAAAAATCCCATTTCTTTGACTTAACCCATCTCTGCCTCATGCGGCTAGGACTGTGGTGCTGTGTTGTTGGTCCTATTGGTGGGGCGTCGTAATGTGTGAGGTTGTGTACCAGCAGAATCACAGGTGAGCTTACTTACTGCCTCTCACCTGCCCTGTTGTTCTGACCATGTTTCTTTTCAGGAGGCAATGGCATGTGGCTCTATGACGGGTCAGCAGTTTTGGCGAGACAGTTATTTTAAAAAACTCAGTGGACAGTTAAGATTTTAGAGCCCAGGTCATATCAAAGGTGGAGTCTATAAAGACAGAGACACCATGAAGAGAAAGGGATTAAAATGTTAAACATTCAGGAAAAGAAAGGAAATAGGCCTTGAGTGATCCAGGTAATTTTGCACTAATTCCCTGTTTTGAGTTTGTTTTGTTTTTGATAAACTCTAACCTCCTCCCCCCACCCCCAACCCTGAAAGCCACAAGTAAAATAAATATGGTATTTGGGGAGTCCCATTAATGTGCTCAGCATTATACAAAAACCACCGCCCTGGACCCTTTCCCTGCCCACCCAGCGATCAGCAATTTGTTCTCAAACACATTTAAAAGCCTTGACTGAGGACTTCAGTAAACAGAACACACACATATAAAATGTATATACACATAATGACAAGAGGGGAAAAATGTTTTGTTGTTGTTTCTGGTGGCCATTGAGCTGACTTGGAAAAGCAAGGCCAATCATCATCAAGAGAAAATAGTTTATTTCCTAGAACATCAGGGCAATTTAGGCTCTCTACCACTTCAGAGAATCCAAGGGTTGGTTTTTTTTCCCCCTCTATTTTTAAAATGAGTTCCTTTTCTCTTCCAGTACATTTTAGCCTTGTAGGAGAGCTTTTAAAGCTTACTCTGAAATAATTGATACTGAGACACTTACTTAGTTCCAACTGTATAGACTGAACAGCCCAGGGTTTAAGAGAATTTCTGCAGCTTTTTGAGGTTGGAAGTTTGAAAACTTGGACAGGACATAGACTTCTGCTTTGGATAGTATTTAAAGCTTTTAGGAAAAATTCTGAAGATTTGGCTAGCTGTAGAAGAGATAATACATCTGGCTTCCTGTGTTCTGTATATGTGTGTTTGTCTACAACATGGCCCTTTTTTTCTTTTTTTTTTTAAGATTTTATTTACTTATTTGACAGAGATCACAAGTAGGCGGAGAGGCAGGCAGAGAGAGAGAGACAGGAAGCAGGCTCCCTGCTGAGCAGAGAGCCCGATGGGGGACTTGATCCCGGGGTTCTGGGATCATGACCTGAGCCGAAGGCAGAGGCCTTAACCCACTGAGCCACCCAGGCGCCCCATGCAACTTTGCCCTTCAAAGAAAAGCCGTTGTCAAAATCTTTAACTGGGATCTGAGATTTATAGGGCTTAGGTATAGGGCATTAGATAATTTCTTACATCATTTTACAGTTGATAAAACCCTAGAATTTTCTGTCTGACTTTGGACCAGGCAATATTCTCTTTAAACACCTTTAGCAGTTCGACCTGGACTAGACTTTATTAAAATCAGTAGATCTGCGTAGAAACAGAGTCTGGTTGTCTTGTTGAGTTTTATGTATTGAGACTTTTTTCTACCTGGTAGTAGATAGAAATTTGTTTTTGGTCCCTTAATTTAAAAAAAAAAAAATTTAAAATCAGATAAATATGTAATTTGGTTTTGCTTTTACTTTTATCCGGGTCCTTGAGCATTTTTCAGGCTGGTCACAAACATTTTCTAAAAGGTGGTTTATTGGAGTGGTAAATAGCAATTTTTCCTTAAACTGACGTGAACTTTCTTGTACTTAAAACTCAAAAAGCAAAAAACTTGGCATTGTTGGGACATTGACTGAAAAGATGTTTGGCAGATGTTGGGCTGGAATCCCGTAAAGTTGGTTCTTCACAAGCTAATACAAATCTTTACCTCACTTTCCTTTTAAAGTGCTTAGTGGGGCGCCTGGCTGGCTCTGTCGGTAGAGCACGTGACTCTTGATCTCCGGGTCATGAGTTTGAGCCCCTGGTTGGGTGTAGAGCTTACTTTAAAAAAAAAAAAAAAAAAAAAATTCCTTCGCAATCTTGCCCAGCTATTGGGGTCATGAAGAAAATTGTTTTCTCCAGTTGGCCCCCAGAGGGGGTCAGTTTGTGGCAGCCTCGGGCTTTCAGATGGGCATGAAGCTAATCTACATTATGACTTGGGCAACGTACAGAATCAGAATAGTTCTATACAGTTGCGACCGTGTCTGGAGGCTTTTACTACAAATCAGATCTAATGCAGCAAAACCTATTTCAGCCTTGGAATAGGCTTTGGGGAATCCTTTTAAAAGGAAAGCACAGTGACTTCCTAGTCAGACGCTTAAGAAGCCTGCAGAAAAGGCATGCGCTTTTGGGCTGTTTTTCCAGGAGTGGTTTTAAAATTTCCCTCATAAACCCTTGAGCTCCGGTGCAGTCTTTGTGTCCCATGGCATTTTGTTTGTTGGGTGGATCGTTTGATAGGGTGGACGTTCTTTTCCAGAGTTGCTTTTGTCCGGTATTTGCGGGTTTGTATTAATTTGTGCTTCAAGGACAGAATTCGGGGTGGGTGATGGGGCAAGTAAATGATCGCTGGTACATCGCAAGGTGATACAAGCCAGTGCGGCTTTCTGGAGGACTTCGGCGTTATGTGGCAAAATATGTTCGTGAATTAATTACTTTTTAAAAAAATTTAAAAAAATTTTTTATATGAATTAGTTACTTCTGATAGTGAACGCTCATAAAGACTCTTTAGTGTCTTACCCAGGGAGGTCGCTAAGTAAATCATGCTTATAATTTGTGAAAGAGAATAGTAGCCACGAAAAGCCCTGCTTTTCAAGGATGTATATGTATATACATACATTTATTTTTGTTGTTGGCTCAGAGTAGCAGAAATGTGTTCTCTTACCGTTCTAGAGGCCAGAAATCTGGAATTGAAGTGTCCGCACTGCCTCAGGTCCTCTGAAGGCTGTACAGGAGAATCAGACTTTTTCTTCCCAGCTTCTGACAACACTTTAATTGAGGGCATAACGGTTAATATTATGACGTTAAAGGAAAACAGATGTAAAAGTTCTGTGTGAGGCCAGTTCTTTAAAAAAACCCAAATAGAAAAAAAAAAAAAACCCAAATATAATAAAAATGATTAGATTTTTACTTTCTAATGCTTTTCCATGCTTTCTGAATTTTCTTAAAATGAATATGTGAACAAAAATGTCCAAAAAAATCCCCAAACAAACCCAACTGTCTTTTTGAGTATTCCATGAAATTTTTTTGCTGTATCTGTAGATGTCACAAAAACCATTGGTTTGGTCCCGCTTCCTTTTGCTCACAAGCCTTGCTGCGGAAGCGGGCCTCTTCAGTTCCTTGGAGCCCTTCTCTAAAACTGATCTCACCCATTCCTTCTCTCCTGGCTCATTTCAGAGATGGTTAGCTGCTCACCGTGTTCTAACGTGGTTTTCTGAGTGCATCCTGCTCGGTCCTCTGATGGGTCCTTCAGCACTGATCTGTTCTCTGGACAAGAGAGTCCAAACTTGACAGTCATCCTTGCCCTCCTGTACCCCCATGCTCTGTAAACCATTTGCTTCAACCATCTTTTCCCTCTTGATCTAGCTTGAGCTGCTTTCAAGGCAGGAGCTAAGTTTCAGCCTACACTGTGCAGCTTTCCGTCACCCAAAGGTTCCATCCCAAAGAGATGGCTGTCCTCAGAATTCTGGTAGCAGTGCTTTGCTCTTTCCAAGTCCTGGATCATTACCTTCTTTTATGTATTTTTTTTTTTTTTTTTTTTTTTTTAAAGATTGATGCCACCTTGTCACCGTATTCCCAATATTCAACTCCCACCCAAATACACTACTCCAATACCAGATGGATATCACACACGCTTATTCATATGTATGCGTAGAATTCTTTTATAAATGCGTAATCTGAAATGGGAGATCCCCTTATGGGAAGGGCTGGTGAGGATGACTTAGTACAGGTAGGCTGTTAAACGGCAGCCTCTTGTTTACTGTGGAAGTCCTTGCCCACTGGGAAATTAGGCAAGGTGTGCATGGATCAGCTGGGAAATTACCTCCCTCCACCTGCCACCCGCAGCCTCCACTTGCGTGTGCCTGGGGCCCTTCGATCGCCACGGCACGCCCGCTTCTCAGGTGCGGGTGCGTTTTTGGGTCTTCACCTCTAGAATTTGGTCGGTGCCGTGGAACTCCGTGTGACCTTTTGCACACAGGCTTCTGGAAGCTTTGGCGAGGTGGAAGAGGACGGAGCTCCCTGTGTTCCCAAACAAGCCTGCTCTGTATGACAGCCACTTTGGAATGTTTGTGTTCAGTTTCATTTGGCACCTTAGTGTCTGCCTGGGGGAAGGGGAGAGGGAATGCAAATGCTCCCCCCCTCCCCTCCCCGAACTGTGCTTGCTTTGGTCAGAGAAAAAAACCGAGGAAGGAATGAGGGAATGACCCTTAATAACAGCTGGAGCAGAAGTGGGCTGGAGGCCAGCTGCGACAGGGTATTTAAATTGATGCTGTGATGGGAGGATGTCCTCCTGTGATGGGGATGCCTTCCTTGATGTGTGGGGAAGACTGGGGTTAGGACTCCTTGCACTCCCATCCCTATCTTTTTTAGTTTTTTTTATTTTTAAAGAAAGATTTTATTTATTTATTTGAAAGAGGGAGAGAA
The DNA here is from genome assembly GCF_002288905.1 of Enhydra lutris kenyoni. Taxonomy (NCBI): domain Eukaryota; kingdom Metazoa; phylum Chordata; class Mammalia; order Carnivora; family Mustelidae; genus Enhydra; species Enhydra lutris. The sequence continues at coordinate 16,862,514 of NW_019154095.1, read as the reverse complement.
AGTGATAGAGCATGAGGGGAGAGAGGTCCGCAAGAGAAGCAGACTCTCCACTGAGCAGGAAGCCTGATGTGGGGACTCGATCCTGGGACTCCAGGATCATGACCTGAGCTGAAGGCAGTTGCTTAACCAACTGAGCCAACCAGGCGCCCCTCCCATGCCTATCTTGAAAGAGTCCTGGGAGAATATTGGAAACTATTTCCATGCATCATTGTGGGGTGGGGAGCATGGCTGCATAGGTTGGGGCTCATTGCTGAAGTTGTTGCCTGGTTTGTTGTTTTTATGATAAAGGAAGAAATACTGGAATATTTGATCCAGGGTGGTTCTCCAAAGTCTTTTTCATCCGTTCACTCCAGAAGTAATGATGGCTAACTTCTGAGTATTTACTTCTGATTATGTACGGGGTACTGGGCACTTTATGCACAAACTCCATTATTTTATCTCCGCAGTGAGCCGAGGGAGGTGTTACGATGGTGATGAGCCTTGTCTTACCGGGAGGTGACCTGGAGTGCAGGCTGGTGTGCAGGGAGCTACGAGAGCTAGTGCTGCGGGCGGCTCGCGCGGGGCTGGGGTGTGGACGGCCGGGGGTGCGGACGGCCGTGAACAGGTGGGATGAAGCGGGGGTGCGAGTGGTGTCGGCGTTGGGAACACAGCGCTGCGAGGACAGGAGGGTGAAGGCCTCGTGTCAAAGAGCTGACATTTGAGCGAAGGTTCTCCATGAAGATTCTGCCAGATGAGGAAAAGTTTGAGATGGTCGGTGGAGGATTTGCCTGTGTGGAGATCCAGGCTTGAGAGAAATTGGGGGGACAGCAAGCCAGGCATGGCGGGAGAGTAAGGGAAGTTGAGGGCGAGGCTGGAGAGCGGCCCTGGTGGGGGAGAAGGTGGAGCAGCAGCCTTTCATGCCGGGGATCGGACTCCACTCTGTGGTTGGATGTGCCCTGCCATGCAGCTGGGACCTGGCACTCTGGAACCTTCCAGAGGGAAAGGGGATGCAGCAGGTTTGGGGAAGAGTTGAGAGAGAAGACGAGGCTGGTCCTGCAAGGATCCTAGTCTCCAAGGAAAGCGGTGGCGACGTGGCCGCAAGTATTCTGGGATCTCGGTCCCTGTCAGCACAGAGGGGAGATGGGGAGTTGCATTTTGGAAGCTTCTCAGAGTTTCTCCTCTGGACGGCCAGCCAAATGGTGGTCCTGTTCGTAGAAGTAGCAAATTGAGTGGTTGAAAAGGGCAGAGAAGGCCATGAGGAGGTGAAAGTGGTGGGGTTGGAGATACTGAGGAGCAGTCTGGTCCTGGAAGCAATTTTCGGTACAGTTTAAGCGTGTACGGCCGGTAATTGAGAAGGTGGGAGATGCGAAGGAGCGCCTGGAAAACTGAAGGGTGGTGTGGGACTGCAGTTCCTGGGGAACTTGAGGGTAGACCACAAGAGCCAGATACATCCCCCTGACACTTGAGAGTAGATAAAAACAAAACTGAAAACTTTGGGGGAAGGGGAAGACCTGGAAATGCTCAAAAAAATTGAAACGGGCACCTGGGTGGCTCAGTGGGTTAAGCGTCTGCCTTCGGCTCAGGTCATGATCCCAGGGTCCTGGGATCGAGCCCCGCATTGGGCTCTCTGCTCATTGGGGAGGCCGCTTCCTCCTCTCTCTCTGCCTGCCTCTCTGCCTACTTGTGATCTCTGTCAAATAAATAAACAAAATCTTTAAAAACAAACAACAAATTTTTCAAAGCACTTTTTAATTTAGGAACATCAGAATGTATTCTGTATCCCCTAGTGTTTAAACTAATAGCATTCAGTGCGCTGATCTGTTTGAAAGCCCGAGTGTGGGAGGGGAGCTTAGAAAAATCTAGGTGTATATAGTATTTCCCATGCACTTTTTTTTTTTTTGGCTTTCATCAACGGTTTCTGGAAATTGTTTTCCTCTATGATTTGCAGTTAATTCTGAGGCTTTTGCTTCTCCCGCTTTTCTTTTTCCAACGTTGTTACTCTAGCCTGGAAGGGAAAATCAAACTACCTTAAGGTTTTTGTAGATGGGTTTGGAAGGTAAAGGGGAAAGACTTAGAGAAATGCTTCTCTCATGGTTTTTGATTCTTTTTTGACTTAATTGGGTGGGGAGTAATATGAGCCTTTTGCCAGACCCCAAACTCTTATTCTTTGGGTCCCCTTTTCCATGGATTCATCTAGTGCTTTCCTAAAAGTTGGGAAAGCTTGCTGCTCACAACTACGTGTCAACCCTTGAAGAAAGAAAGGCGGTCTGGGAATTTAAGAAAAACAACCACCTGTATTCGTATTCCTCATAGGTTTTTCTTTTCCCCCCTGTGCACCCATTATGATGCAGGTTATGTAGAATCCTAGAGGGGGAACAAGAAAATGGCAGTAGTAAATGCCAGTCACACCGGGAGGATAGTTCGAAATTCCAGGTTGCACTACAGCATTGTCACACAAATTTAAAACGCCGAAGGAATGCTGACGCAGCCCACCTCCATCCTGGGAGCCCCTGGGATTTTGCAAAGGTTAAGAGAAATCTGGGAGTCTGAGAACTGAGGTGCATCTTCCCAGCCCGGTGCAAGTCAGTTAAACACTGGTTTCTGCTTTCTACTCCTCCTTAGCTCTCGTGAGTCAGTTTTGAAATGCTGTTCCTTTGCTCGTCCTGAATTAATGTCACCATGTAGATAGGCTGGTAGGTGGCCAGCATTATCCCAAGAGAAATCCTAGAGATTAAAAACAACAACAACAAAACCCAAAGCAAAAACAAAACACACCTGCTTTTGCTTGAATTCCCAGGATTGTTTTGGGAGCGTTTCTGTCCTGCCCACCTCTATGGGATGGGCATTTGGGGCCTCCTGAGAGAAGGCACAGCACAGAAAGTGCTACCTTATTACAGAAGTACCAGAATTTCCTTTGTGCTCTGAGGGGAAGTGCTACGAAAGTGTAATTACTTTACCCAGCATGTGTGATTTACAGGACTTAAAAATGTGTGAGTTTCCGAAGAGCCATCTCTTTTTAAATACAGTATCCCTCTAGAAGCCAACAGGATGTGTTTGGGGGCTGGGTGACGGTCTCTGTCTCTGACACACGCAGACACACACACGCAGAGTCTCTTTCGCTCCCTCTTCCCTCTCTCTGTCTCAGGCGCACACACACAGGCTTCTGTCCTGTGCCTGCCCAGGGATGCTGGGTGGCAGGAGAGTGAAACTGTTGGGAATTGCTTCTCCTAAAAGTCCTCTGGGCCTTCCTTATCAGCACAAAGAAACCTGCCATGAGCTGGAGTCCAGTGTTGATTCTGCCTCCCCCACCGCCCAGCCCCCCAATCCAGTTCCTTTTCCAGGGTCTCCTGGTTGTTTCCCGCTACTTAGCAAGGGACTGTTAGATTACTGAGACCATCTTGGTTGCAAAAATCTCTTTTTCCATCCTATGTGTTAGAGAATTGGAGAGTTGAAGATCAGGTGCATACCCAAATGTAATTGAACTTGCAAAAGCTTTTATGGAGTTTTCTTTTTGCACGTTCCTTAAGCATTTACAGAGCAATGTCTACTCTGTTTTTGAAAAAAGTTGCACTTTGACAAACCAAATGAGGTGTTACCATCCCATGGTTTAGGTCTAAGAAAACTGAGGCTCGGAGAGAGTAAGCAATTTGTCTGAAGTTTTAGTGCTGGTGGGTAAGAGCTTAAAATTTTTCCAGTGGTGCACGAGGTCCATGTGATCAGGGCCCTGCTGGTTTCTGACCTCATCTACCAGGAATCACAACCTCATTCATGCTTCAGCTGCTTGGGCCTTATTTAGGTATCTCCTACTTGCCAAACTTGTTTCTGCCTCAGGGCCTTTGTGTGTGCTTTTGGGTCTGCCTGAAAAATCCTACCCCCAGATATTTACATGGTCGCCTCATCCTTGTCGTTCCTTCAGATCTCGGTTCAGGTGTTACCCAGAGAGATCTACGATCTCCAGGTTTAAAGTACCCTACATTCCCAAGCACTCTCCTATCCCTCTTTTATTTTCCGGGTCATTCTTACTCACTGACATTACTTAATGTACTTGTCTTACACTCCTGGAATGTTACTCTCTGGCAGCAGGGACCTCTGTCTTATTTAAGGCTGTAACCCTCAGTGCCTAGAACAATGCCTGGAACTGCCCAATAAATTTGTTAAGTGACTGGAATATGAACCAACTTGTCAAACGTGGGGCCCATGCAAGATGCCACATTGTCCTAAACCTTCTCCAGCAGTTTTGAATTAAATGTTGATTATCACTGCCTTCGAGATGATCATTTCTGGATGCCCATTCCCACTTAATAATAGCAGAAAGTAAAATCCTCACATAGTTTGTAAGCCAGAAACTTTTTTTTTTTTTTGGTTTAAGTTTTTAATTCCAGCTAGTTAACCACAGGGTCCTATCAGTCTCTGAGCCAGAAATTTTAGGTGGTACGTGATTAGGTCCTTTGTCTGCGGGTATAGGTAGCGGTTTGGCACACATAAGGGAATCCTTGCCTTTGTCCAGTCAGAACGGAAACCTAGCACAAAATTCCACAGAGCCGGGAGTGTGATGTGGGCCGGGCAAGGCGTGATTACATAGAAGTAGGGCAAGATGAATTGGATTCCTATTCTGGAGATGTGTCTGTGGGGTTGCAAAGGGTTAATGTTAATAACCCAGGTGGAACTGATTTGGAGATAGACTTAGCACTCTCCTTTGATTTAGTCTAGCCCCAAGCTGCCCGTGCTTTCCTCCTCCTGCCTGCAAAAGGCCTAGCTCAGGATAAGGCAGGCTTTAGCCGGACCAATCCAGCCTTTAAGCACCTGTACAGGCTGCCACGACGGAAGCCTAATCTGGGCTCTGTGAACCTTTCTGCAGGAGGCTCTTTGCCGTCACTGATTCTACCTGCTTGTCAGCCTCACAGGCTCAGACTGTTTTTACTCCTTGTAAAGTAGAGCAGATGACATTTCCGGAGGAAAAACATGTAAGTCGTCATTACTTTGGTCACCAGACTGCCCGTTAATTGAGCATACTAATGTGCTCATGAACATGCAGGCCGTTGGATTTATCCCCAATTATGGCATTTATGTCCTCGTCCTTGACCTTGAGCAAACTTCTTAAACTTAACTGTTATCCATTGTCCTTTAGTCCTTAGAGACCCTGGTTTATAGACAGTGGTATAGAAGGCCTTTGATCAGTCAACTTCTTGACCAAATCCATACTCTTCATTTTTTTTTTTTCCCCTTCCCTTTTCCTTGCTGAGGGACCTAGGACAAGTCCTTTAAGCTGCTTGCTTTGACATTTAAGTTCATTTCCTTAACTAAATCGGGAGGATTGGATAGACAATGCCTGCTCGGCAGGAAAAGAATCCTGACTCCACTCCTGTGTTTCTCTGCCTCATGCCCCTTCCATTTCTGAACCCCGGTAGAGAGGATGCCGCCGTGGTGGCCTGCCAGCCAAGTTTCATCTCGGGTGGAGGGTGTAGGCTGTTGGGAGGGGGGGATGGTTTTAAGCCTGAAATTTTGTTTTGCCCTTTTTTTTTTTTTTTAAACAAAGAAGAAAATCAATGCTTCTCCTTGAGAAATGGGTGGGAGTTTCTGGGTGTGAGCTAAGGGCAGGAAATGACCCTTTCTAAACAAAAGGACTCTTTAAGGCCCATCCTGAGTCTTTGTGTTTGGAGAAGGGGTTATGTAGAAAACCTGAGCTACAAAATTAATCTCTGTTTAGCTATCTTGGGGGAGGGGAGGAAAGAGAAGATGCCTTCCCTGCTCGCCCTCCCAAGTGTCCCAGATGGTACCCACTGTGAGTGCCAGAGTGGTTTAAGAGTTGGACCTGGAGAGACTCTTTGGGATAGTATTGATTTCTTACCCCCCCCCCAACCCCCCAGGAGGCAAGAAGGATCCAGGTTAGGCAGAATTACATGCTGTGGGGCGTTCATCTTTAATCTGGGCTTCTTGGAAAAACCCATCACCAACAAAATGCAGAGAGACCGAATGAGGAGGAGGGGGGGAAGCTGTTTTGTATGATCTAGGTCTCTGTAAGTAAACTTGGGTTTATAAATGAATCAGATTTGAATTACTGTGTTAACTGCTTTTCATTCTCCTAAGTCTATAGGGGCGATCCAATAATAGCGAGTGACCTCTGCCTCTGGACTAACAGGGGATTTGTAATCATTTGCTGTGTTAGATAGTGGGCCCATCCAAAGAAATGTTGGGCCTTGCCCCTGCTTTGGAATGCTCCCACACTTTAAAGTGACTGCTCATTATGATCACTATTTGTACAGCCGGAACCTGAATTTATATTGCTAGCGAAGTAGTTCTGTCTTATCAAAATTATTTTGGCTTTACAAATTCTTGCTGACTTGCTGCAGTGAACTTCTCCTCTTTCAGGCACATCATCCCCCCCCCCCTTTTGGGAATATAAATCTTCCCACTAATAATTAGAAACACACATTTTGTTGAAAATGGTTTTGTGGTTTACTGAGTTTTCAGAACACTTGAAAACGACAAACATCTTTTCAAAGAACATTGTTGCCTCCCTATTTTCAGGCTTTATAGTGTAACTGTATTTTTAGAAAGGCCTGCTGATGTCTTTGGTGGGTGCTGGTGTGCTGGGGGAGAGAGATGGTTCACTTCATGGCACCAGAGTCTTAACAGCACAGAGAAGATTGAAGCTGCTGCCCAGATTCTGGTGTGAAAGGGCTTTGTTCATGTTCTCAATGTGTTGGAAGACTGTATCTTTAAGTGTGCATCGAGCGGCACAGTATTGTTTGAAAGAGACCCAATCCTTGTAAAACTCCAGGGTTTACAGGGGAGAAATGATTCTCATTGAGAATTTCAGTGTCTGATGTGTTGATAGGTTTCTGAATACATGAACTTTGGAGAAGGGTTACTGTTTGTTGTGGTGGTAATTTACACTTGTGGAGATGCGTAGGAAGGCTTATATACATTGTACACTTTGCGTGTGTGTTTTGGGTTTTTAAAGTATCCTGCCTTTTTAAAGTATCCTGCTACTTTCCAGTTATTATCTATCGTAACATCATTTATTTTTACAAAGAAAAAAGACAAAAACACCAGTGATAATCTACCCACGACATTCAAGCGGCTTATAACTAGGCAGTGCCTGGCGCAGGAATGCTTTGCCTTGAGACGGTTTCTGCGTCAGTCTTGTGGGCAATGGTGAGGAAGACAGAACATTCCCAAACCAGGGTAGTTCACCTAGCTTTTTGTACTTTCGCTGGGTTTAGGGATGGAGTGGATCTGATTTTACTGGGCGGAGGAGCGCCCAGTAAACTGTTCCCGTCTTCATGCAGCTCCTGGCAAACCTTGAAGCTAAGTGAACATGTCCTGATCCGGAACGTTTGTCCCTTGTCTCCATGTTCTTGGATGATCAAAGGGAAATGTCTTGCCCTTTGCAAGACCAGCATCTGTCGCCATCTGGTCCCTGTGCACCCAGCCTGCGGACTCTGTATCTTAAAAACAGAAGTCAGTGGGAAGGGGAGTGGGGCGGGGGAAACAAAGCCTCAAAAATGCTTATGGGGCTTGGGAATATTGTGAGTTTCTGATTTTGGCAACTAAACGTTGGAGAAGCTTTAGCTCTTAACTGTCCTTTCCTCTCCATTCCATAGGCCCCACAGGCCTTTAATCAACAGGAGAATTGTTCTTGTTTCTGTTGTCAGTCATGGGTCATGATTATGCTGAGAAATCTTGTTGGTATGAGCTTATCCTGAAGTCAACAAAAAAAGTGTTTTTTCCCCTGTACTCCTTAATAAAGGCAGCCCAAATGGAACTTGGGTGCTCCTCAGTGCAGAGGAGACGCAGGCATAGAAATGCATTTGTGTGACCTGGGTCCTCCCACTCATTCCGGTGCTCTCTGAAATCTCCACAAAACTAATGTGCATTGTATTTTCCCAACTGAAATTGCAGTCCTAGGCCTTGGAAAGCCTCTCCTCCCCCCCATTTCGAATGGGTAAATTTTCAGAGGAAATTTCCCTTATAGGGATGGGATAGAGGAAGCATCTTATTCATCATGGAGTCCTGAGGTGGCTGGCTTTTGTGGGAGCTCTAGGATAGTTAATGTAATTTTTTTTGTTGCTGTATTGGACCTTCGTGTACCCACGCCCACGGCACTGGGCCACGGCTAGCTTCACTGTACCGCAGAGATTTCCTCCTGGGATATTTTTGCTTATTTTAAATCCTATTATGTACTTAATTCTACCGGTCATTTCTCCCAACAGTCCTCAAAGGAAGGGTAGTAATGTATTGCTTCTATTTGAGAGATTAAAATAATGGTAATGAATCCACTGGATTTTTAATTTCTTTGATTTTTGGGATTGAGAATCCTTTCTAAGATCCCTAAACCAATTTGTTCACCTAATTGGATCACCTTGTGTCCCAGGTTTCTTTTCACTCTTTCTTCCTGGAGGATAAATTCACCCGCATTATCCTCCTCCTTTCCCTACCGCTGCTCTGCTCAAATGCAGGTAAACAAAAACCAAAACCACCCCCCAGCCCCGAACAATTCGGCTGTTCTTTCCTCTGCAACCACTGTTAAAACGTAATATCTTTCCTTTTCTCTCTGTGTACAAGCACACTCCCTTCTATTTTAACAAAAATGAGGTCATACTATAAAAGTGTTTACATTCAGAGTTTTTTTTTTTTTTTTTTGAAACTTAGCATTATGTCATGAACATCTTTGCGTGCCAGTGGATGCATTTCTGCTGCCTCGTTTTTAATTCTTCCTACGATGCCGTCCGGATGGGCCTTAATGTGTTTTACCCATCCCTTACTGCGCTTGGAGCTGGTTTCCAGCTTTATGATCTGGATGCCGTGTACACTCTGTGTACACCCGTGGTGATTTCCTAAGCTCCAGCTCTTGGAACTGGAATTTCTGGGTCAAAGGGCATGCATTCTTTTTAAGACATTTGATGTTTATTGCCAAATCTCCCAAACACTGTACTAACTTACACTCCCGCCAAGACTATCAGCGGGCCCCTTTTCCCTGCACCCCCTATGGCTGCAGTTTTAAAAATGTTTTCAAAGGTGGCTCCTCTGTGGAGTTTTCCACACTTGCCCTCTGGGATTCATAATTAATATTCCTGTCTGATCCGTACCACACTTGGACGTTACGTATTGACGTAAACAACCAAAAAAAGCCGCCCCCCATGTCAAGACCCTCCTGTGATTGTTTCTTGTACTGCTGTAGGCCCTGAGATGCTCAGTTTCTGGAGCCTCCTTCTCGAGTTTAGTGGAACACCGTGAATTGTACTGATTTTGTGATCTTCATGTATTAGGTCCTTGACAGATGTATTTTTTGCTGGCTCTAAATTCAGTAACCGGCAAAGAGGCCAGTACCTGGGGTGTTCTTTGTGCATGTGTAGAGCATCTCCGTGAATCCGTCCCAACAGTTTTCAGGGGGAACCAACGACCCTGCCGGGTTAAGAGCTGAGGTGTAAGACGCGTCTCAATTTCAGAGCTGTCCTGTTGTGGAAACCTGGGTCTCGGAACCGGTGGGTACGCCCCCATCTCTGCTTTTCTTGACCTTCTTGGACACCCCGGTCAGTTTGACATAAGTTTTGGAGGACCGCTAACTATGACATCTGTGGAAGGAGCGGTTCTAAAGTTAAAACAATGCCTTTTATTAGGTGTGGACTGTGCCATGTGTCAACTAGTGGAAATGTTTTCCTCGCCCCTAAGTTGCGGAGGAGGGCCTGGAGCTCCAGTGTCTAAGTGGGCACAAGGGTTGCCCTGTCTGAGTGACAGACCGTGAGGGCATCTTCTCTTCCCCACGGGGGCTGTTTCCCCTGTGGGTGCCCACCGCGTAGCCAGAGCCACACGCTCTCTGAAGAGGAAAGCTCAGGTCTCCCTGTGGAGGCAGAGCAATGCCAGCCCACGAGGCCTCCTTAATTGTTAACAGAACATTCCTGCAGAGCACACACCCTGCACAAAGCCTACACACATGTTCTTAGAGTGTGACTCGAGGAAACGAGCCGATGTAATGGAAACCTCAGCCTTGACTCATCCTGACTCTTACATATGAATGGAATTTGCATCTCATTTAGCTTTAATCTAACAGTCTTTCAGGGTAAATTCCCATGGAGGTCATAGAACTGAATTTGGATGCACATAATGCCTTTCTCGAAGGGGCTGGAAACTCTTTTGCAAATAGCAAACGCGCCTTCTCTTCCTTGAGTCGTTGATTTCAGTTGACAGCTGGCGAAGGAGTCAGTGAAGGGGAACATTGTTCAGTGGTGAAGAGGTTCAGCTCCCCTGGGGTACGGTCATTAGTCCTGGTTGAAGACAGGCCTTGAACCCCGTGTTTTGTTGGCTGTTCAATGGGGTTACCAAGAAGCACTTTTCCTGCCTACTTCCTTTCCTACTTGGAAAGACCTAGTCAGCACAGAAAACAATGGGGAAAATAATACCGAGTTCCTATACTAGCTGAAAAGCTCTGTAACACAGGGCTCAGAAAGTCAAAGAGATCAGTGTGGATGACAGTAAAACAAGCTTTGTGGAGAAAAGAGATGAGCCTTAATGAACTGGTAAGATTGAAATAGGTAGAAATGGGTGCTGGGGTAGGAGGGTCCCCATCATAAAAGCTTGGAAGTAGGAATGAATGTGGGTGTACTTAGGTGGCAAGGAGAAGCCTTAACTGGCTGTTAACTTTTAATGAAGAAGTAAATGAATGACAAAGAGAAGGATATTTTCAGGACTTTGTTTTGTCAGTTGTCATGGGTTGCCCCAAGGAGGCCTGTCCCATACAGGATAGATCTACAACCTGCAGGACCCAATTTCTGTCTGCTAAACCTTTTTTGGTTTTGTTTTTGTTTTGTTTTTCCCCTTTTAAACTAGGCTTGCAAGGCCACACAGACTGTTTAGATTAGCATACTGGGAAAATAAAGCCTTTTCCTCTCGGACTATTCCAGTACCGTTTCACACCTTAATAAAGCTGTTTCGTCCCTGACTGCATCTCCGTTCTGACTGTTCAGGATGGCATGACTGTTTGTCAGTCCCCGTGCCTCTTGGCTTTGGAAACCAAACATATAATTCCTAGGTGAGCGAGTCCTTCCGGTGAGCCTGCCCTCCTGCTCTGTGAAGCCCTGGTGACACAATGGGCAGCAGACAGACCTTGAACTTGACCTTCCTGGAACTTTCAGTGTGGTTGGGAAGTGCGTATTGTACACATAAAAATCCAAGTAAAAAAAAAGAAAACAACCAACAACTCAAGTAAATATAGGCTCACGAACAGGTAAGTTGGAAGTCTCGCTGATGTGAGAGCTCATCCATGGGTTACCAGGGGGTCTTGTTGACCCCGTTCTGGTCATTGCTTTCCTCACTTCTTGGATGCTTAACATACTGACTCCTTCAGGCCTCCCTCCCCTGGCAGGTGGGTACCAGCCCCCATTATTCTTGACAGACAGGTGAGGACTTGAGGCTCAGAGAGGGGAATTACTTGGTCTGGGTCACCAGTAAATACCAAAGCCTGGATTGGAACACCTAGGCAGCTAGCTCTAAATCTTTCCTCTTGGGTCGAACCCAAGAAGAAGAGGAGTGTTCTTCAGAGAAGTATATTCCAAAGAGATCAAGAGGTCTCCTGAGCCTCGTGCCTCTTGGGATTCTGCTTTCCCAGAGGAATCTGAGATCGGGCCTTGCCCAGGTCCTCCGTGATCAGTAACGTGGCCGCTTCTTTTGAAGGAGGTGAGTCACCCGGTTACACGTGGCATCTCTGGTTCCAGAAACTCCGGTTTGCCTCAGACCTCACACCATAGTCTGCTCCCTTCTTCCATCTTTTCCGTCCCCCTGGTCTGGACTCTGAGTGACATGCCCAGCCTCCACTGCTTCTCACCCCTAGTCCGTTCACTACTCTTCCGAAAGCGTTAGGCCCATGAATCAGCTAGCACCTGAAAACATTTGAAAGCATTTGCAGATTCCTTGATCAAAGGGTCTGAGGTATGTGAAAGTGGCTCTGAAGATGGGAGCACACCAGCTGCCACTGTTTTGTTGTTGTTAGTGGGTAAGATCCAGATTTTTTTTGCTTTTTAAGGTTTATTTTAGAACTCATGAGCAGGGGAGTATGGGAGAGGGAGAGATAATCTCTCTCTCTGAGCCCTGAGGTCATGACCTGAGCCTAAGCTAAGAGTCAGACGCTTAACCAGCTGTGCCACCCAGGTGCCCCCAGATCCAGATTTCTTTAGCCAATAAAGCCCCCCTGCCTTGCCCAGACCCCTGCCTGCATTTCTGAACTTGTCTGTCACCTTCGTATATGCGCGGTCTCCTCCTACTCCAGCCCAGCAGCTAGTACTCTGTAAGTAGGGTCCGTGCCCAGCATGGGGCTTGAACTCATGACCCTGGGATCAAGGGCCTGCCAGGGCCCTGAGTTGAGTACTTTGCTCCTTTTTATGGCTGAGTAGTGTTTCCATTGTATGGGTATATACCACATTTTCTTTACTCATTCCTCAGTTGCCACTTTTGGGTGCTCTGTTCTTACAAGGCTTCCACCCCAGGTCCCTGATGTTCTAGCGCAAGAGTGATTTCTGCTCTTCACTCCATGTGTTTATATATATATTTTTTCCTTCCGGGCCTACCCTGTGGGCTTTCCTCCTTGCCTGTGGAGCCTTCCCTCCGTAGGACAATGTCAGCCTCTGACTTAGCAACTGAATGTGCTACCTCGTGTATGCACTTCTGTCCTTTCACGTGTATCTGTGTATGTTTGTGTGTTTGGACCTTGAACTCTTCTTTAAAGCCCATTCAGCAAACACATGTGGACGCTGACTTCGTGCTGTACACGTAGTAGGCCTTGGGTGAGAATCTGTGAACACAGCTACGAGTCTTGATCTTGTGGAAACTTTCTAGCAGAGCTTATATTCCAGGTGATTTAGAAATGTACACACAGGGGCGCCTGGGTGGCTCAGTGGGTTAAACCCTCTGCCTTTGGCTCAGGTCATGATCCCAGGGTCCTGGGATCGAGCCCCGCATCGGGCTCTCTGCTCAGCAGGGAACCTGCTTCCTCCTCTCTCTCTCTGCCTGCCTCTCTGCCTACTTGTGATCTCTGTCAAATAAATAAAATCTTAAAAAAAAAAAAAAAAAAGTGCGCGCGTGCGCACACACACACAGAGTTAACTGCTGCTCTTGGATATTTCCAGCACCCGGCCACAAGATGTCCTACAGTACAGATTCTCAAGAAACTTTATTTGATAACTATTACATTGAAATTTTTCTTGAGCGAGAGAAAGCACGTGAGAGAACAGGGAGGGGGGAGAAGGAATGGGAAGAAGGAGGGGCAGGGCTCCCCAATGAGCAGGGCGCCCCGTGCTGCGGGGCTCAATCCCAGGACCCTGGGATCCTGACCTGAGCCGAAGGCACTTAACCCAACGGAGCCACCCAGACCCCAGGAAATCTTAATTAAAAAAAATTTAATGAGACCTCTTAACCCTGTCCAAGCTGTGTAGATGGCTGTCTTACTTTTCACAGGCGCTATAACTACAGTTGCCAAATTCATTCACGAAGGCAAAGAGGTGCATATTAAGTGTCCCCTTGGAGGATGAAAACCATCTTGGGGAGAGCAAGTCTCCTGTCCTCACACAAGCCAGGTCTTTACTCCACCCCCTTGCCTGTAAGCCTGAATTACTCTGAGGCTTAGAATCGTATGGAGACCCTGTGGGAGATGGAGGAGGAGGCTAGAGCCTGTTCCTCACTGTTAGAGTTGAAAACTATCCTCTTCCTCGTCCTCTTTCCTGTTCTTTAATAGGAAAGTGTTGACCCCATTTGTGACACAATCTGAGGCACTCTTGGCCCCGGACGAGGCACCCAAGGAGAGCCCCCGGCTCCTTACCCATTTGGGCATCTCGAACTGTGGTCAGCAAGGTTTCCATCTTCTCCAGGCTCTTGGAAACGACAGTGGCCAAGCTCTCCCAGAAGGTCGTGAGAACTAACGAGTTAACATTGGTAGAAGCCTGTGGAAATGTTAAGTGCTCAGGGTTGTTATCTTCTCTCTTGAGCATGGTTGCCTTATAAGGCTGTCCACTGGGCCCTGGGACTTCTTTGGGGGAGCCGGGCCAGCCCGTGAGGCTCGATGGCTGTGGCAGTCCGGGACCTTGTTCCCGGAATGGGCTCAGATTTCCTATTTTAATACTGGTGATACCACTTTTCGCTAATTGCTAGTCCGGCTCTCACAAGTACTTTTCCCTCTGCTGTAGCATCTATTTTTAGCCTCCCATCTCTGATCCTTGCCCTTGGAAAACAAAGTATAGTAAAAATCCACTCTGACAGAATAATCCCAAATTCTTAGATTTTCCAGAAAGGTCAGCTGCTTATCCCAAGAATTATTTTGAAGTAAATGAATTCTTTCTAAAAAGCTGTATTTTAAAGAAAGGACAGGGGTGCCTGGCTGGCTCAGTCGGTGATGCCTGCGACTCTTGATCTCAGGATGGTAAGTTCGAGCCCTGTGTTTGGGGGTAGAGTTTACTTACTAAAACAATAAAATAAAACAAATGGCAGGTACAACGTTTGAATTGTGCTCCATTTTTTAAACAATCGAGGAAAAATGTATAAATGTTCAATATCGATTCTTAAAGAAGTTTGTTTCCTTTCATGAAAGCGCTCTTTCTTGTCAAACGGTAGTAAGTAAACATGGAAATTTCCATGTTCAAAATGCAGTTTTAAAGATTCTTCCTCCTTCTGGTTGTCAGTGTAAGGACATAGGTTTATGTTATCTTAAGGTCTTTGAGCTGGAAGGGACTATGAGTTACCTTTGTTCAATACCCTGACTTGGAGAGTGTGGCAGCTGGGCTGGAGCCCATTCTCTTTTTATTTAAAAAAAAAAAAAAAATTTTTTTTTTTTAAAGATTCCATTTATTTATTTGACAGAGCACAAGTAGGCAGAGAGGCAGGCAGAGAGAGAGGAAGGGAAGCAGGCTCCCTGCTGAGCAGAGAGCCCCATGTGGGACTTGAACCCAGGACCCTGGGATCATGACCTGTGCCGAAGGCAGCGGCTTAACCCACTGAGCCACCCAGGCTCCCCCATTCTCTTTTTAAAGTAGGCTGCAGGGGCACCTGGGGGGCTCTGTGGGTTGAGCGTTGGACTCTAGGTTTCGGTTCAGGCCATGATCTCGCAGCCGTGGGTTCGAGCCCTGCTTCAGGTTCTTTCTCCCCCTGCCTGTGCACTTGCTCCTGCGCGTTCTCTAAAAATGCATAAAAATCTTAACAAAACAAAAACCTGCATTGCTCTAATTCCTCTTTCTCTCCCTGGAAGCAGAGCTGTCATGTCTTTCAGGATTCCAAGTATCAAGTAAATAACTCCTGTAGTTTGTGTTCATTTGTAAAGTGGACAGAAGGCGAGGTATTAACAGTACTCTTTTTGGGGTAGGCTGAGAAGGAAAGTGCTGGAAAATATGCCAAAATGGTGGTGTGTCAAGAGAGAGGAGGAGACTATTATTTCTTGGTCATACCTCCCTTTTTCGTGTCGTCAGAACAAGTCCTTGGTTACTCTCCAGGCTGGCCCCGTGGGCTCCCCTCGTTTTCATTAATGACATGCTTCTGCTTCCTGGGGCGGGCACCTTATAAGCGACGTAAGCTCTTTTTAGAGGCAATAAACACATTTTTTGGTGAGCCTTGGACCCCCCTATCTGTGTGAATGTATATAGGCAATCTCTTGTTTATAGGAAATGGTGCAGAATTGGGGAACTTTGGTTTGGCTTTGGTCGTTGTGGGAAGTGGGACAAAGTAGGCAGGTTCCATTGCTGGTTCGCTCATTGGATTCCAGCAGTATGCCGATGAACCCAAGGTCACTGGACCATCTGTGTGTGGGCCAGCCAGCTCTGCTCTGCTGGGATTCCAGACCTTGGCCAGGAGGCTGGGCAATGTGTGTCACTGGTCACGAAGCAGATAGATCACCAGACCCAGTAAAGGAACTCAAAACACAGGCCCTCTGCACTGTAGACTATAGCTACATGAGATAGTGTATGAGATAGTGTATGAGATAGCATAGCAGATCATTTGCACAGTTTGGCTTTTAAAAAATTTTCTGGGTAGCTCAGTTGTTTAAGAGTCTGACTGTTGATCTCAGCTCAGGTCTTGGTCTCAGGATCATGAGTTCAGGCCCCATGTTGGGCTTCACGCTGTGTTTGAGGCCTACTTAAAAAAAAAATATATATATATTTTTTTGAGTAATAGGTGTCTACCAAAGATCATAGGGAAATACAGAAAAATATAAAGAAGAAACAAAAAGGGCTTGTTATCCCATTACTGACTGGTTTTACTTTAGGATTTTTCTCTTTTTCACATTCTCTTGAATTCCATGTTACTGTGGACTTTTCTCCCCCACGGTACCCCCACTCTTTTATTCTCCTTTTCATCTTGTTGTTGTTGCTGTTGACTTGGGCCTTAAAACGAAAGTGTACCTTAGAACCTCTGTCCTGTGTCACTTCTTATCCTGCATGCCCATGGAGGATGTCCTTCGTCCCAGAGTTCCAGCTGCAGATATCCAAGGGTCCACACCACTTTGAATTGGATGTCTTCCATACACCATCATGAACTCAACATGTCCAGTAACTGATGTCATTGTCCTCGCCCCCAGATCTCCTGTGTTCCACATCTGTCCCCCTTCACCAGTGCCCACCTCTTCCATCTCCCTCCCTAACTAGTCCCTCACCAAAAACAGTTCTGCCTCCCTCCAATCTCAAATCTGTTGACATCTCTCCACCCTTCTCCCTTACCATCCTGTTCAGGTGACCCACGGAACTTTCCACACTGCTGTACCGACCGTGCCTCCCCATAGTCCTTGCTCTGCAGGATAGGACAAAGGGTAATCTTTCAAAAAATGGAAACGTGCTCTGTCCTCCTGTTTAAAACCTTTTCGCTGGCCCCCTTGCCAGATAGCCTCCTCTGCAGGACTTTTTCCTGGAGAACTCTGCTTTTGTCCTTCTGAGCTGCGTTCGCTTCTCTACGCATTTGTATCATCTACCATATTGGACACCAGGCTCTGGGAACAGGCTTCCAGGAGGCGGGGAGGGATCCAGACGGACCTGGGAGTGGGCTTGGCTGGGAGGATGGCATGGCTTTGTCTTGGGGAAAACCGGGGCCAGGAGCAGGTGGTTAACTGCTCGGCGTGTTAGATGGCGGTGCGTGGACACACCGTGCCTTGCTCGGAGTTTGGCATCTGGAAGTCCTGTGTCTGTTTCAGCTTGCTTTTCTCCCAGACTGTGGAGGGTGGCTCCTTGAGAGAACTGTGCATGGAGCACATTGCGCAGAGGGAAGAACATCAGATTTCTTCATCTAAGATCACTGCTTCTGGGGTTTGTCAGGTTGGTTGTGTGTGTTAAGATGACTGTGTATAGGGCCCAATTTTAAAGGAATGCGATGAATCCCTTTTTTAAGATTTCAAGTCCTGTTACATTGCAATGTGGGATTTTCAGAGTTGGGAAATCCCTGGGAGCCAGGACACAGAGTGATGTCTGGATATCCTGGTGACTTACGAGTGGGAACTGTGGCATAGATAGTAGCCATGTCCCCTGCTTCATTGTGGGTTTGTTTTGCATCATTGTCCAGATAAATTAAACAAAATGATAAAGGATGGAAAAGGCCCTCCATAACTGTAGTCAGTGTTTGTGTAAATGTTAATCCCTAAGAAATAGAATGTTGTCCGCTATCCTGTCTTCCAGATCCTCTCTTCTCCCGCATTCTGTCCTCTTGATGTTTTCCATTTATTGTTCTTTGGGTGGGGGAAGCTTGTTCTTCAAAGAAACACATAGATCTTTTTACCTTCTCTAAGAATACAATAAAGTCTTTTGTGTTTGTAATCACAGAAAAGCCTTTTAAAATGTTTAGATAGTTTGCTTTCATACAGACACAAAACATTGACTGGGTATTTAAGTGTTTACCAGAATGTTTGGAATTGTTGGATGCCGGCTCTGTTTTTCTTTTTGCTGTCTGTGCAGGGCACAATGAATCTTCACTACTCCCTCCCAGATAACGGGTTATCAGTAGCTGAAATCGACATGGAGACTCCTCAGAATACCTGTTTCTTATAAACTTAGAAAGTTGCAAAGAACCATAAATACCATGGCCCCTCATTTTCCTGTTTAAAAAAAAAAATGACAAAGTAATAAATACTCCTAATTTTTAAGGTATAAAAATACAGAAGTACTTGCAGCAAATAATTTAACATTCCCCTCAGTCTCCCATCCTCATCCTGTTCCAGAAGTGTAATCAGAGTTAGTGCATCGAAAGATGCATACTCGGTCATTTAGATACAGATAAAAATGTTTTGTTGATTTGTTCCATTTTAACTTGACAGTAAATCTTAAGTCTTCCATGTCAGAATATGTAGTAAAACCTCATTCTTTTTAATAGCTGTATAGGCCTGTATAGTATTCCATTGTAGAGATGTACAATAGATTTTATTTCCCACTGACGTTGGAATTATTTTCAGGATTTTAGCTGTTCCCTCGTGATCTTGCAAGAAGCTACTTTGCATGTAGAAACAGGTGTGCTGGTATTTCTTTTTTTTTTTTTTTAAAGTTTTTATTTATTTTTTTGTCAGAGAGAGAGAGAGCGCGCGCGAGAGTGAGCACAAGCAGATAGAGTGGCAGGCAGAGGCAGAGGGAGAAGCAGGCTCCCCGCTGAGCAAGGAGCCCGATGTGGGACTCGATCCCAGGACGCTGGGATCATGACCTGAGCCGAAGGCAGCGGCTTAACCCACTGAGCCACCCAGGCGTCCTGGTGTGCTGGTATTTCTAATAAAACAGTAAAGTTGTGTTTTATACATTTGACTTGTTAGAATTTAACCATCTATACTGTTATATAATTAAAACTGTAAAATTTTAGGGGTGCCTGGATGGCTTGGTCGGTTAAGCATCCAACTCTTTTTTTTTTTTTTTTTAATAATTTTTTTTTTAATTTGACAGACAGAGATCACAAGCAGGCAGAGAGGCAGGCAGAGAGAGGAGGAAGCAGGCTCCCTGCTGAGCAGAGAGCCCGATGCGGGGCTCAATCCCAGGACCCTGGGATCATGACCTGAGCCGAAGGCAGAGGCTTTAACCCACTGAGCCACCCAGGTGCCCCAAGCATCCAACTCTTGATTTCAGCTCAGGTCATGCTCTCAGGGTCATGATATTGAGCTTGGCCTCAGGCTCAGCTCTGGGCCTGGAAGATTCTCAATTTCATTTTGTCCATGTGTTCTTTGGGATATATGTACATCAGTAAATATAAGTTATGTTTATATATTTTAAGCATATTTGAATAAATGGACTACATATACTTGAACAGTTTATGGGATCATTAAGGTTGTTTTGTTTTGTTTTTTACCAAAAGGCATTGTATAATTTACCCTTTAACTCTAGAACCTGAGTATGATATAAAGATTCCTAGAAGTGGAATTTCTGGAGGAGAGAGTGTGCACTTAATTTTTTGATAATTCTGAATTGCCCTGTAAAAAGACTTACCAATTTATAATTGCATCTGGAGTGCTCATTTTTCCATATGCTTTCCAACATTAGAAATTATCTGTCTTACTTGGTGATCATTGGCTGAAAGAAGATATTTCATTATTTTAATTTGTATTTTTATTGATGAAATTACCATTTTAATGTGTTCACCAGTTTTTAGTTTTTTAAACAATTTGGTTTATTAAAATTCCTTTTTTCTATTAAAGTTGTCGATGCTTAGGTGGTCTTTATTGTAAACATTGTCTAGTATATGTATTTTTGGAAATAATTTCCCTAGGTTTTTTTTTTTTTTGCTTAGGCCCAAATTGTCATTATTACTGTCAGTGTGACTATGTTCTTAAAAACCCATGATTATCAGTTGGGGGGTGGGGAAGAACTAAGAACAGACTTCAGTAAGGTGGCCAGACAAGAGAAACACAAAATCACAGTGCTTTTTTTTTTTTTTTTTTTTTTTTTAAAAACACACCAGCAAAAGAAAGCAGTGTACCAGCATAATCAGTTTAGAAAACATAATGAAAAAGATAGTTTTTTTGTTTTTTAATATTTTATTTATTTGTTTTTGAGAGAGTGAGGACACTAGCAGGGTGTTGAGGGAGAAGCAGGCTCCCTGGCTGAGCAAGGAGCCCCACGCGGGACTTGAACTCTGGACCCCGGGATCATGACCTGAGCTGAAGGCAGACGCTTAACCAACTGAGCCACCCAGGTGCCCCGGAAAGGTAGTATTCTTGATAGCAGTAAAAGCAAATTTGCAAGAGCTACCTGAAGAATACTGTATTCTGAAGGATGTAAAAGACCTGGGTAAATGAAAATAAGGACTATATTCTTTGGTGGGTATCATAAGGTCCCTTTCTTCCAAATTTACAAATTAAATAAATTTTCAAAAGTATTTTTAAAAGAAGTTGACAAATTAGTTCTGGAGTTCAGCTGGCCTTACTAAGTGTATATAAAGCCAAGAAAAGTTTGAAAAGGAGCTATGAAGGGAGGACTTTCTTCACCAGATACCAAAGCCCAACTCAAAAGGTTAAAAATGTTATAAGATAGTTTTAAGATAGTATAAAATCACTAATGGAGGAGCTTGAAGGCCGGGGAGGTATGAAATGACTGGTTTAAGGTCATAGAGCTGGATTAGGGACATTTTTCATGAAGTATGAAAGTATTTCTGTTTCTGAACTGATTGTGAGTCTAACTTTTAACAAAACTCCGCATTTGGGGATTTCTAAGAAGACAGTATATTTTGGGAAAATTATGCACTCAAGGAATCAACTTAGGAACTTCAACCAATTGGGCTTGAAAGTTAGGGAAAATGCTCGTGTAAATCTGCCAAGTCCTTGTGTGTTTCATATTCTGGCATTTTCTCTGTGAATGTAGCCAAATAGTTCAGGGGTGGAAGGTGAAGAGAGTCCTGGGGCTTATCTAGGAACAGTAGGTAGGAATGCGTTAGAAACTTGGGATCGATTGACAGGCTAGTTAATATTCTAGTGATATTGTGAGTTAAAAGTTTAAAATACTTGTGTTTGACATCATGAAAATGGCCAATTTCAACTTTTTCTTCCATGCTTTAAGCTTGTGTTGTGAAGATGAGTAAAATGTACACAGAGGGGATTGAGAGTTTCAATTACTTGTGTGAAAGTGTGGCCCGGTTTGTTTTGTTTTTCTCAGATTTTTGAGTGTGGGGTGAGCTGGTCAGCTGCGGAACCTTCTGTTGTGAGCTGATTGCATCGAGGGTGGGGCTAAGGGCGGAAACCTGTTTAATCACAGACTCACCAACTTCCTGGCACTAAGAAAGTTATCACCACACAGCAGCTCCCAGGCTAATTTGGCTTTAGTTCTAGATGGGCACATCTGTAGCCATCGTTTCCAGAGTAGGGTTCTTAAAGAAGTTGTAGGTATTCTTCGTCTTCCTCTTTTTCTTTTTTAAAGATTTTATTTATTTGACAGAGAGAGAGATCACAAGTAGGCAGAGAGAGCGGGGGAAGCAGGCTCCCTGCTGAGCAGAGAGCCCTATGCAGGGCTCCATCCCAGGATCCTGAGATCATGACCTGAGCCAAAGGCAGAGGCTTAACCCACTGAGCCACCCAGGCACCCCGCCTTCCTCTTTCAGACAATCCACCACTACGTGCGTGTGGAGATGTGTTCGCCATTAAAGATTCCTTGAAGTACAGACGTCCTCTCCATGCTCTACTTGGTATTCTTAAATTTGAAAGCACAAGATCATACAGATGAGTTTTTGAGAAAATTTGCGCATACCTACTATGTGCAGTGCCCTCTAGACAGCTCGTGGGCTAGGTGGAAAGTATTAAGCAGTTAGGAAAAACTAGGTGCTCTAACGGATAAAATTATCCGTGGGCTGGAGATGGAAGAAAAGCTCTTAGAAGCAGCGCTAGCATTTGGGCTGGGATGTGTAGGATTATCCCCTGTTGTTTGATATGCAGATCTGGGCTGTGTTGAGTCACAGGTGCTCCCCAGTGCTTCCTTTAGGGGGAACTTACTGTACAAGAGAAACTCCAGTGTATGTTTCTGAGTAAGTTTAGTCCGATCTGAGGGTAGATCTTGGAAATCTTACTTGAGCTCATTGTCCTCACTTTTCTTCTGTAAACGCACACCCAAGAAGTCATAGGAGAAATAAAAAAAAAAATGCCCCTTCTTTAAAAAACAAATGGGAAAACCGCAAGTTTGTAACGGTATCCACTGGGTGTTTTGTTGGAACAAAGTTACTTTCTCAGTATTTGTTCTGTTTTGTGCTGGGTGCACTCAGCACCGCAGGGAATCTGGTTTGCTGCATTGAGCCCCTTTCTAATTCCCTGGTGCATTTTGTAGAGGTAACTTATCTGTTCAACTGTCCAAAGTCGAGCTGAAACCAGGACCTGGCTCTGAGGCCTCCTGGCAGTGAGCAGTTGAAATGTCCATTAGGATCCCCTGCCCTTGACCTTCGGGGCTGCGTTATTAAGAGCTGTTCAGCCTCCCATTGTGGCCCTTTTATCCTGGACAACCGAGTCTCCCTGAGCTTGGCTGTCTGGCTTCCCGGCCTTCCAGTTCTCTCCACCAGAGCTCTCTCGTCCCTGTGTCTGGAGATGCAGACTCTCAAACCTCTGCGGTCTGTGTCCCTTATCTGTCCCTGTGTTCCGTCATCTTGTGGATATTTACTGATCACGAGCTCTGCTTCAGTTTGGAGACCAGCGAGGCTGCACTTGGCACCTCTCTGCTCGTTGTGGACGTCACCTTTGGTTGCGTAGCTCCCTGCCAGGGGACTGGTGTGGACCGGCCTGCTAAGGGACGCCTGGGAGGGGTTCTCCCGTGTGGGTGAGGCTTTGGAGGGGAAGGGCTGAGGGGAAACCCGCTGTTGGAGGAAGGGCCCCTTCTTCCCATTCCTCTGTACACTCTCTTCCTTTTTCCTGTCCTGTTTTTAGTTCTTCATTCCTGCTTCTGTCTTCGGCCCCCTAGTGCCCATGAGGACCACAGAATTGGTGGAGTAGATTGGTCGACGAGTGAGGGACTAAGAGAACATCTTAGTGGAGATTTTCAGGGGCCGGAGTCCTGCGGGTCAGCTGAGAACGGCAGGATGGTGAAGGGTTTCCATCGGAGCTGCGCTTAGAAAATTGAGATGCGCTTCCTTTCCATTGCTTCCCAGTGCTTTGAGCTTGGGAGTCCGCCACTGTGGTTCTTGAATGCGAGTGTCCTGTCCTGGCTGTCCTTTACTAGCTGTGTTAGGGTGGGCAAGCTGCTTAATTTCTCTGAGGCTTGTTCTTCCCGTGTAAATTGGGATTAACAGAGTCTCCGACAGAGGGTTGTACACGGATCGTAGCAATAACGAGAGTGAGCGCATGCCCCAGCAGGGCTGAACGTGTTCAACACGCACCGCTGTCCGGAAAGGGCTCATGGCACTGGAAAGTGGAGGAGAGCAGGTTATTGAGAAATCGGTCAGTAAGCCCAGAGCTTGTGACCTTGGACATCAAATCATAAATTTGGCACTGATAGTACGTGGTTATGTTGGATTCATAACAGGTTCCGAGCCTGTTAGCTTGCTGGCTGGGGATTTCTAATCTCTCTCCATCTGTTTCTTCATCTCTTTCGAAGAGAACGAAGTTAATGTGTGCCTCATGGAGTCTTCAGGTAATGTGTACAAAATAGGTGGCCCAGTGGCACAGAAAGTGATCTAGAAAGGAAGCTCTTGGACTTTACAGTAAACAGTAAGGCATGGCGGAGGACCAGCCACTGAAGCTGTAACAGAGATCACTTTACTGTGCCCTCTGTCCTTGGAACCATGGCTGTTCTGCTTCTAGTATCTTCGACCCGCCTGCATTATTTTCCCAGAGAAAACACACACAATGGTAGCATCAGCCCATTTTTAAATAGTAATGCTTTCCTCCATTATTACTTCAGAAATTTCTGTCCTCCTTCAAAAGTTGAGGCCACTCCATTGCTCAGTATATTACAGCGTTTGTGACACGAGTCTTACTTTGTCCATATTCTCTGCTCCTGTGATCTAAAGACCTGTATGCAGAATGACTTTAATTTCTTTCTTTCTTTCTTCCTTTGACAGAGGTCACAAGTAGGCAGAGAGGCAGGCAGAGAGAAGGGGGGGGAGAAGCAGGCTCCCCGCTGAGCAGAGAACCCGATGGTGAGGCTCGATCCCAGGACCCCGAGATCACGACCTGAGCTGGAGGCAGAGGCTTAACCCACTGAGCCACCCAGGCGCCCCCCAACTTTAATTTTTTAATTCCTACCGTCCAGCATGGTGATGTATAATGTGCTAGGAGACAATGACTGTCTCTCTAATTTTGTTACCCAACTTTCCATTGACAGTTATTTGCACTGTGGTGATTATTTTTGGTGTTTTATTTCACCTTGGACATTAACTCTGGGTACTCTGTTTATGAACTCTGTTTACGAACATGCCTTCCTTCTCCGTTTTGTTGAAATGGCTCGTTCCCTTAACAAAGAATTATGGTATGATTAGCGTATTTATCAAATACAAAGTAGGTTTCAGACCCTGCTCTAAACATTTTACAAATATCAAGTTACTGAGTTCTCGTGACAGTCCTATCAAATGAGGCACAACTAGGATTCTCACTTTATACCTGAGAAGATGGTCGCGAGGGTAGGTACCTTGCCCGAGCTCACACCGCTTCAGGATGCGGCCGGGATTTGAACCCAGGCTGCTGTTGACGCCGGCACAGGTGTCCTTCACCACCACTCCACTCCCCACCGTGCCAAGGACACAGAAGGCTTTTCTCTCTTTGTCTCTTGCACGATAACGTTGTCTCTATTGCCTTGACAATGCACGGTTTTCCAGATGGTGGCTGGGAGTTGAACAGCGATAGAGTGAATTCTAGCAGCAGGAGGATTACATGTTGAAACGATGGTGACGTGTGATGTCATGTGATGGTGATGACTGATGTCGGGCTGGGTGTTTGTGTTCCCCCAGGGGGCCAAATTGCCAACCTGGAAATAAGGGTTCTTGGGTTCGGACTCCAGGGTGATGATTATTCCTCGGGAGGCAGCCATCCTTTTAATCTTGTGGTAGAAAATTAAAGTGAGTTTCACTGAAGTGTGGTTTATTTTAAAGTTTTCTTTTAAATATTAGTTGAGAAGTTAATTAAGTACCGGGTCTGTTGATCCAGCTTCTTGGATTTCTTCACTGTGTTCACCATTTAGAGGGAAGATTTTCCCTAGGAAAATTGGGCTAAATATCGGAGGGTTTATATCGTATCGGTAAATCCTGACAGCTGGGGTTCTGAATTGGGGTAGGCTTGCATAATATCACCTGAACAGCATTAGGCAGACAATAAGGAGCTTGTATCTGAAATGCCTTTTTTTTTTTTTTAAAGATTTTTATTTATTTATTTGACAGAGATCACAAGTAGACAGAGAGGCAGGCAGAGAGAGAGAGGAAGGAAGCAGGCTCCCGGCCGAGCAGAGAGCCCGATGTAGGGCTCTATCCCAGGACCCCGCGATCATGACCTTGGCCGAACACAGAGGCTTTAACCCACTGAGCCACCCAGGCGCCCCTAAAATGCCTTTTGAAGAGAGTCCGAAGCTAAAGTGTTTGTCCGAGTTTCAAGGAAGCTCAAGAGGGAAGGAGGGCTTTCTCATTTTGCTTGCAGTGGTGTTTTTGTTTGTCGATTTTTCTTGAAGTGCCTTAAGATTGCCCCAGGTATTAGAAGTTGCCTGGAGGTCTGGCTAAGCCTGCTTGAAAGCAGTGATTGTTTTTTCCGTCTCTTGATCCTTTGGAGAATCTGGTGAAACGCACAGGTATTCTCCCCAGAAACCACGCTCACACTGTAGTGCTCCTGACCCCTTAAGGGCCATGCACCTAGGCTGTCCAGTTGATGGCAGTTTGTCCCCGGGGACCGATTTACTACCTGGTCTCCTGGCTTACCCCTTCTGCCAGGGATTGCCTGGCTCCAAAACTCAGCTGAGTGGTCAGTTTCTTGCACTTAAATATTCTTGCTTGTGCCCCAGGACTGTCTGTATCTTAGATTCTTCTGGACCCTGAGGAAGCGAATCTCAGAAGAGAAGGAAAAAAAAAAAAACAACCCTCAAGCCTTACTACGTATTGTCCCTGTAGGAAAGCGTAGTCAAGGGGACCCTGCTCTCTAGCCATGTAGGAGAGCGCTGTCAAGGGGACCCTGCTCTCTAGCCACCGTAAGCCAGACAGGAGCCAGTGCTGAAAGGGGTCCGGTCAGCCAGCCTGTAAAAGCTTCCCGTCCCTGCCCTGCCTCCCCTCCCCTCCTGCGACACCGGATTCTCTGAGCTCACTCACCTTTATGTACCTTGGCACATGCTGTCCTCTACCCAGAGTGCCTCTCCCTTCTTCCTGCAGCCCAGGAATGCCTGCTCATCTTTCAGTACCCGGCTCAGTGGAAGCCTTTCTGCGCTCCCCAGCGCACTCTCCCCTCTGTTGCCACAGTGATTTTTTTTTTTAAGGGCCTGGGTTACAGCACACATATCATGTTGTAATTATTTTTTTATGTGTTTGGCAGACTCCTCCGTGGGCAAACCACGGGCTTGTCTTAATCAGCTTTGATCACCCAGCGCGGTCAGGTGCTGGCTTGGCTCGCCTTCCAGCAGTTAAGCAGGTGGGCGGTGGGGTTAGGATGCCAGGATTCAGACTCCCGACTTGGTGACCTTGTGATGAAGTTACTGAGTCGTCTTGTGCCTCTCTTTGCCCCGCTGTAGGCTGGAAGGGGAGAAGAAGGTTGAGTCGGTGTATATTGTCATGCCTGGCACACGGCAGGATATTTGAGGGCTAATCACTGTGATGTGTAATCATAATGTTAAGTAGTATTGAGTGAATGGAAAAACTCTTAAAAATAATCCAGCCTAATTGGAGGTAACACTAGACTTGTAGAAGTTTAATAGATTCTGTGTTCTCCAAGTTTAAATCCCAGCGTAGGTCAGATAAATGAACCAAGCATTTGTAAGGCACCCCAAAGAGGCTTGGTGTAGTACCCGTCCCTACAGCCTGTTCGTCTCTTTGTATTAATGTTAACGGTCATCTATTTGAGGGCTTTAAGCCATTTAGAAGTAGGTACTATGGGACTATAACATATCCCTTTTTTCTAAGGAAATACAGTACATACTATTTTGTTAGTTTAAATGTGTTCAAAACCTTGTGTTTTTCAAGTTACTTTCAGAGCCGCCCCAGCAAGCTTTGTGAAGTGTAGGGGGTCACCTCCATGTGTAGCCCCACAGGTAGCTCTGTTCTGTGGGAATCCGTAAGAGACCATCAAACACATTTGCTTCTGCTTTTTTTTTTTTTTTTTTTTTTTTAAGATTTTATTTATTTGACAGGCAGAGATCACAGGCAGGCAGCGAGGAAGGCAGAGAGAGAGGAAGGGAAGCAGGACTCTGGGATCATGACCCGAGCCGAAGGCAGAGGCTTTAACCCACTGAGCCACCCAGGTGCCCCTGCTTCTGCTTTTAAGACCATGAAAGGTGGTGAGAAAAAGGCCATTGAAAGAGTTCTTAGGCTGTTTAATGTTGTAGGGAGGATCGAGGCGTCCCACTAAAGTCAGGACTGTAATAATCCTATGTCAGAACTGGAAGGAATTTCACTAGTCCATCCTCTTCTGTTACCAATGAGGGGACTGAGGGCCAAAAAAGATGGAGTGAGTTGCCATCTAACATTGTGTTGTGGATGTGGACGCAGTCTGTGCCATCAGCCCTCATGTGGGTTCACGTGTATGGCTGTGGTGGCGGGGTAGGTGGGAGGATGGCGTCCACTTTCTGTGCAGGAGTGTTTGGCTGTCTTCAGGCACACCGCTGGCTTCTAGAAAGCCTTCTTGGATTCCCCAGGCAGTATCTCCTTTGTGCTTTCAAAACTAAATTTTGCCTAAATTAAAAGCCGTAAAATCTAGCCCTCCTGGAAGGGTAGTTTTCCCTTTTTTTTTTTTTTTTAAAAACAAAATGATAAAGTTAATGACAGTGTTGGAAGTCTTAACCATACCATCCAATGATTGATATACATGTCCCCAAGTTTTTGTAGTGAAATACAAAACAGCCTATAATCTTATTTTGTAATCAAAGTTTAACCAATTATAGTAGGTCTCCATACATCCTTAAGCAATTGGGTCCTCAAGTCACCCAGCAAGGTCCCTTCTGTCAACTTCTTGCAGCCATCTCCTCTCATGGTTTGGCTTCTGGATGTCTACATAGTTTCAAAGCTCAGCAGCCCAATAAACTATACTATTTGCTCCAGGTCTCCATGTTTTTTAAAAAATGGTATACATAATTTTGTCAATTGTCTCCTTTCTCAAGATGTCGGTCAATTTGTGCTTTTTAAATCTATTTTAAAGAGTTAGCACAAGTGGGGAGGAGTTGGGAGAGAGGGAGAGGAAGAGCATCTCACAGATTCCCTGCTGAGTGTGGAGCCCAATGAGTGGTTTGATCCCATGACCCTGAGATCATGACCTGAACCTTTGAAACTAAGAGTTGGACGCTTAATCTAACCCTGTAGTTTAGACATTCCCTTTCTAAATTGTTTTTTAAAAGTGAAAGAGGGAGGGTACTTTAGGAGAAATTAAATAGTAACTTATAAATTAAATGCCTTACCCCTAATAACTTTGATTTCTAAAACCGTACTTTAGGTTGTAACTATAGAGAATGTATGCACAGACTTGGCAAATTTAAAAAAATGTGAAATTCCATATGTCCCTTTGGCACTGTTGACGATGTAGGAGACAATCCTACTTATTGCTGTATGGCTGTAGTATCTCTCTAAGAGAAGGAACACGTTGCATGTCATGATTCTCTGCTGTCATTTGGAGACAGTGTTTGAGAACCGAAAGCAAAGAAGAGGTTTCGTAATGTGTATTCCTGAAATGTACTTTTGGGGCACATTTTTCAGATCTTAGAAAATGAATCTTTTTTTTTTTTTTTTTTTTTTTTTTTAAGATTTTAGTTGAGGGGTGCCTGGGTGGCTCAGTGGGTTAAAGCCTCTGCCTTCGGCTCAGGTCATGATCCTGCGGTCCTGGGATCAAGCCCCGCATCCTGGGATCAAGCCCCGCATCGGGCTCCCTGCTCAGCAGGGAGCCTGCCTCCTCCTCTCTCTCTGCCTGCCTCTCTGTCTACTTGTGATCTCTCTTCGTCAAATAAATAAATACAATCTTTAAAAAAAAAAAAAAAAGATTTTAGTTGAGAGTGAGAGAGAGGACAGGTGGAAGAAGGGGAGAGGGAGAAAGAGAAGCAGGCTCTCTGCTGAGCAGGGAGGCTGATGCGGGTCTCCATCCCAGGACCCTGGGATCATGACCTGAGCCATAGGCAGGTGCTTAACTGACTGAGCCTCTCACTGAAAACCAATCTTTAAATGAGTCACTAATTCTTTTTTTTTTTTTTTGAAGGTTTTATTTATTTATTTGTCAGAGAGAGCAAGCACAAACAGGCAGAGAGGCAGGCAGAGAGAGAAGCAGGCTCCCTGCTGAGGAAAGAGCCCGATGCGGGACTCGATTCCAAGACCCTGGGATCATGACCTGAGCCAAAGGCAGCGGCTTAACCAGCTGAGCCACCCAGGCACCCCAAGTTATTAATTTTTGATCCGTTCCCCCAAAGTACATTAGAAAATATATACCAAAGAACAGAAATGCAACAGTGACAGCATTTTTTGACATTTAAAGGCTATATGGAGAAAATTGTGTTTGAGCTGCAGTAGCTCTCTGTTACTGATTGGATAGAGTGGGGTAGTCCATGCTGCAGTCCTTTTACATGTGTTTGAGAACACACAGAGAGTGTAGCATACTGAGTAAGCCAGATTTGTGGCCTGTGTCTCATCTGTATTGTCTAGACTTTGGTATGGATGTAAGTGCTATGAATTTCAAAAATACCTCTCTTCGTTTATTCTAAAAAGATACAAGCACCTACCGTGTGCTAGGCACTGTGTAAATGGTTAAAATTTAAAGACTAAGGCTTTTAAATGAGAGCAATGAAAAGTGAAGCAGATAATTACAGTGCAATAGGTAAGGAAGTATTTGTATGATTTTTTTTTTTTTACTTTTAATATATATTTAAATATGTTTCTAAAATGAACCAAGGTCTGCTCCCACTAACTTGTATCTCTGCTCTTTCAATGATGGCCTATCAGTATACTTCTACTGATCACACAGTTCTGTTGTATCAAGAGCTAAGATTTTTTTCTTGGTTTAATCTCCCAAAGATCACTTTTTTTTTTTTTTTTAAAGTACCAATCTTACTTGTTAACATAACTTGACAGAAAATCCTATGTGAAGGTCTTCAAACTCTCTCCAATAAGAAAGTAACTTTTTTTTTTTTTTAATTCCCCACTGTCTAATGAGATGCTCCAAGTCTTTGGTTAGATGGAAAACGGCAGACCCTTTGCCTGCATTTCATCTGTATTGGTTTTTTTGTTGTTGTTGTTTGGTTTTGTTTAACTCTTAAGCAAGAGGTTGTTTCCTGGACCTCTGCTGATCCTGGTGCTAACCACAGAGGTGCTCACGACTTGTTTCGATATCCTTTGGGCATGTTGGTAGCAGGGGCTACTTAATTCCTTCCCGGAGTGAAATGTTTTTATCCCACAAAATTATTGCCTTAACTTGTGTCATTGTCTGTTTTGCCTTCCTATCAACCAAAACCACTTCCTTAGTTCCTGTGACTGCAACAGCCATCTCCACGAAGGGAGTTAGAGTGAAAAAAAAGATGGTGCTGTGAAAGTCGGGTGGGCTTCATGAATACAGTGTGGGAACGTAGTGGGCAGGTCTGTGTGAGGGATGGTCTACCACTGGGGGGATAGGTATTATAATAAAAGCAAGAACAGCTTCTGGCTCATTCGTAACTTAACCATAGTTTAAATTCATTATTTGTTACTCACTGCTTTATTCTTCTTAACATAAGGCAGGGAATAAATGGGAAATACCATTACACAATTTTTTCTTTTTGGCCAAATTGCAACACAGGAGAAAAACAAAAAGAAAACGCTTTAGCTTAGACATTCCATTGACCCAAGAAAAATCACACACGCTCTGAAAACAGCTTTTATTTGGAGAGCTAGACTTTTCTGGAGTCTTCCCATGTGGATCGTTCAATAGAAATCCAGTGCAGGCTTCTCCTCTAAAATGATGATGTCTTTTGCCTAAGAATAGACAGACCCTTCTTTCAGTATAGAAGCCAGATAAGCTGTCCTCCACTGATCCAAATAGCCAGCGGCTTCACCCCCACCCCACCCCCAAACTTGACTAACAACACAGCAATATAATTTTACCGTTTAAAACTTGGCTGACCCAAACATGAACTTGCAAAGAAAACAAGAGTCATGACTAAAAGAGATTCCATTTCTTTCCGGGGCCTAATTGAAGATGACTTTCCAGAACTTTGAAAAAACGTCTTCTTCCAATGGCCACTTAATTGTGAAACAAAATAAACACCTACACTGAGGTAAAATACAGAGTTCTCTGTGTTCGGATTTTAAAACATCCCACCCACCCGCGCTTTTTTTGGGAGGGTGTGTTTTCTCTTTCTAGGGTTGTCATACGTAGTTGGGAATAATTGATCGGGTTTTGTCTGAGGGTTATACTCCGTGAATTTTAAGGGCGATGATTTAGCAATAACTCTACTACTCCACTTCTTAAAATTTGCCTTGTTAAGTTTCTCATAATACCTCTTTATTCTGTGTGCGCTGGGGACTCAGAACCACTGAACAGTGCTCCTGAGACTCTTAAGTCTGGTGGGCCCAGCTTGTGGGCTCTTACTTCATGCACGGAGCCATATCTCCCTCCCTTCACGTGGATGCCTTTCCAGACATTTGAAAATGTGATCCTAGAGAACTGGAACAGTTTCGAAGAACCAAAAGACACTATTTAAGGTAGGACAACCGAGTGTTGCGCAGGCTTTGAAGTTAGACAGGCCTGGGTTTAAATCCACACTGTGCTTTAAGGCTTTTTTCTTTGGGTGAAATGAGCCTTATGTGTCCCATTTGTAAACCAGGAATGATTATATTTGCAGTGGCAGGATCAGCGGGCCGATCGCGTGAGCAAGTATATTGCATTGGATTGGATCAACTGTCCAGTACATGGACAGTTCATGGAATGGTAGTTTTGCTTTAAAGTAGGCTCCACGCCCAACCTGGGGCTTGAACTCACCACCCTGAGATCAAGAGTTGGATGCCCCACTGACTGAGCCAGCCAGGTACCCTGGTAAGATGTTTTTATGGTTGACTCGTTGTAAGCATTGATTTGACCTAAACTTCCATGTTCTGATTTTTGTGGTTGTATACATGAGTCTTGTCATATTAAATATTCTGTAAGTGACGCCTTCCAAGTGAGTTCCTTCAAGAAAAAGATGACTGAGCAATCATGAATGTTAAGCGGTCCTAGACCAAGAAGGAAAAGTGAAAAAATTGGAGTTCTGAATCAGTAAGTCACTACTTGCCTAAGCAGTAGAATGAGGGAGCTACATTAGATGGTCTTCAAGTTACCTTCCAACTCTGAAATTCTGTGATCGGTATTAAGTCTCGTAATAGAACTGGGATCTTTTAATTTCCACGACTCTTAGGAAGTCAGTTGTATCAAGGATGATTGCAAGATTGGGGGTAGGGGAGTTACTGTCCGTGATCTTTTGTGCCCACTAAGAACAGAAAAAGAAGTTGGTGTTTGATTCTACCATGTTTGCCAAAATAGGAATCACAACTCCTTCCTTTCACGCAGTCTAGTTCTCCAAGTATAATTTTTTTTCTACTGGCAAGCAGTTTATGAAATTCCATTTAACCGGCAACTAAGGGCTCTCCTGGGTCAGGGAAAGGAAGACCTTTCCATCCTCAAGGAGTTTGGAATCTAAGCAAGGCTGAATGCTATAAAATGGAAAATGTCCTAAAATACCTTTCTAAGGGATGAATTTCCAAAGACACATACCCATGTGGTCCAAGTGCTTGTTAACTCCTTCGGAAGGTGCTAAGTGAGTTACATGCTCTCTGGAGGCCTTTGAAGGTGTGCTGCGCCCTGATTTGGTTAAGTCTCTTTCATAAGCAATATAGACCTTTGTAATCCAGTAGTACTGGTATTTCATGATCTGTGACTTCATAAGTTCAAAGCCTTTGCTGTAATTTAGAATTCTCTTATATCAATAATCCTTAGGAAGCAAGAGTACTGTGTTGGTGATACACACAGATAAGTGGGAGGTGAGGGGTTTACAGCAGCCAGTGGGGGTATGCACGCGTGTGTGAGTGGTATGTGTGATGAGTTAGAGAAGATGCCACGTCAAGAATAATCTTGGGGCACCTGGGTGGCTCAGTCATAAAGTATCTGCCTTCGGCTCAGGTTATTACCCCAGGGTCCTGGGATCGAGCCCCACATCGGGCTCCCTACTCAGTGGCAAGCCTGCTTCTCCCTCTCTCACTCCCTTTGCTTGTGTTCTCTCTCTCGCTGTGTCTTTTTCTCTGTCAAATAAATAAATCTTAAAAAGAACAATCCCGAAGAGGTTTCAGAGGTAAGGCATTGAGAGAAAAAGAACCTTTTGGTGAGCTTATTTAAGTCAGCACTGTATCGATCCAAGACAAATTTTTTGGAGTATGGGTAAATACAGGGAGGGAACAACAATTTCTCTGACATTTCCTTGAATCCTTTTTTGGAATTTCTAATAATTATCCCCATTTTTTTGTTTAAAAAAGATAATTATCTATAGTAAAATGGGCTACCTTGGAGCATAGAAAGCTCCTGGCACCAGGAAATGTTTCAGAGTTCACAAAAAAGTAACTAATTCACTATCTCCCTCAGGTCAGGACTTTTCTTCACTTTTCTAAAATTTTAAACATTTTCTGGTGCCTGCCAGGAGCTTTCTATGCTCCAAGGCAGTAGCCAGTTTTTACTATGGATGGTTCTAATGGTTATACACTCCTAAGACCTATCCCCGCCTTCCATTCCACTATTTCTGCGTAGTTGGCCAACTACATAATAAACCTACTTCTTATACAGGGAAGCTCTAAAAATATAGTAAATGCACTGTCAAATTTCTTATGAGCCTTTCCCTCCCCTCCCACTGCCCCCCACCCCTGCAGGCTTAACATCTTTACTTTCTTC
This sequence comes from Enhydra lutris kenyoni, assembly GCF_002288905.1. NCBI lineage: Eukaryota > Metazoa > Chordata > Mammalia > Carnivora > Mustelidae > Enhydra > Enhydra lutris. Next base: position 16,828,592 of record NW_019154095.1, on the reverse strand, counting down.
AACCATTTACATATGCTATAGTTTCCATTTCTTAACAGACCTGATGGCTCATGTCTGGGTCTCCAGCTTGTCCCTGCTAGTCTTGAGCACAGCGTGTAGAACAGGTTGGCAACCATCCTGTTTCTTGAACGTTACTGTTACTTAGGACTACATTAGTTCAGCACATGTCACCTTGTTTCCCTGCTTCTCGAAGGCTGGGCTGGCTAGGTGTGGTTTGCCACAGCTTTGCCGAGTTCCCTGGCATTCTTCCATGCAGTTACGGTTTGCTTGTGTTTTTGGTTTTAGAAAGAAAGATATGGATCCATTATATTGCATTGATAATAGAATTGGATTTTATACTAGCAGAGATCCTTGCTCTTGGGCACTTCTTAAATGTTTACTGAATATCATTGAGTAAGTCATGAACCTTTACATGTTTACGATCCTTGTTAAATGTGTAGCAGTTTGACCTAGAGTTGCCAGGATTATAGGTCAAACATTAAAATTGATCTTCTCAAATCCTGCCATTTGGATAAATAAGTTCACTTCAGAAAAATTTTGCATTAAACTGTTTGAATGCACTTAAAAATTTTTGTTTTTACTGAGGAAATGACTTACCTGTTCATTTGTCTTTGAGCACAATTATAGTCTTCATTCCCGTCTTCCCTTGCTGATAGTGTTTTTGGTAAAATAATAATTATCAGAGTTCTCTAACAGTCTGTAAAATTTTTAAGCCAACTGCTAGTCATAATATTTCCAAGTTTAGGGTTGTTGTTACAACTTTAATCAGGTACAGAATATAACTAGATTTCTTTTCTGTCCTACCTGAGCAGTGAAGTAGAACCAGAAGTTGATGGTGGTTATTGTTGCAAGAATTAAGGAAAATGAGAGCAGGCATTTTATCCAAAACTTTTACCTAAGTAAATTGGTTGATAAAACCCCTGCTCAAGCAAAAGTGTAACTTAATTACCTTTTACAGAGGAATATGAGAATTACTATTTACTTCTGCAGTTGGATTTACTTAGTTCTTTCCTAACAAAGGAAGGTAAAGGGAGAGGCATTTTGCATACAGATACTATATTGTTTTATCTTTCTATATTTTTATTCCCTTTGCATTAATGCTATTCTTAGATAGCTTGGATGTACCACAGTTTAGGTTAAGTTTGTGTTCTGTCTAGAGCTAGGCCTAGGAAGGTGTGGTCTTGTTTTAAATGTGGGGTTTTTGTTTTTGTTTTTCCCCAGAGGAGGAATATCTGAATTTACTTAAGTATCAAAAATTGTCTGATGCTATAGTACTAGGGGTTATTTTGGCCTATGTTATTTTAGATGAAGTTAACGTGAGTTGTAGTCGTAATCCTCAAGGAAATAATGTTTGGAGGATAAACTTTGTGTGCATCATTTAAAAGCAAATCTCTTTAATCATAAAGCCAAAAGGAAAGGATGTGTTCTTTTTTCCATGTTTCCTGTCGGATCTTAAAGTGGAATCGGAGGAGTCATGAATTGGCAAATTCCAAGAAATGAAGAAGTAATTTAGATCATAAAGCAAAATCTTTTCCTTTGAGAGTCCTTTCTGAGGGTAGCATAATGATGTAGAGGCACTGATTTTTGATTTACAAAGAATCTTGGAGCACCTGAGAGAGAACCTTAGGCTGACTTTGTAGTGATTGTCTCAAAAAAAGGGATACAGTAGTAAGAAAATCTTTTGACATTCTGAAGATCCGTTTTTTCTTTTTCTTTTTTTTTTTTTTTAATTTTTATTTTTGAAAGAGGGGGAAGAAAGACTCTTAAGCAGGCTGTGCCCTTGATGTGGGGCTCAATCTCATGACCTTGAGATCATGACCTGAGCTGAAATCAGGAGTCAGACACCCAACTGACTGAGCCACCCGGGCGCCCCAATCTGTTTTTCTAAAAGGGGAAAAACGTTCCTCTTTAGAGTTAATCTCCCATTCATGTCTTCCTTGCTAATTCAGTTCCTTTTGTAAAATATAACTTAAAATTTTTAATTGTGGTTTTAAAAATGTGCTATCTTAACAATTTTTAAGTGTACAGTTTAGTGCTAAGTGTGTTCACATTGTGCAACACCTTCGGAACTTTTTCTTGCAAAACTGAAACTCTATACCTATTAAACAACTCCCCATTTCCCCTCCCCTGCCCCTGGCAACCCCCATTCTACTTTCTGTTTCTATCAGTTGGTCTACTGTAGATATCTTTTATAAGTAGTGTCATACGTATAGTGTGTCTTTTTGTGACTGGCTTATCTTAGCATGATGTCCTCAGGTTCATCCATGTTATAGCATATGTCAGAATTCCCCTTCTTTTTAAGGCTGAATAATACCCCATTGTATGTAAATATATTTTTCTCTGTCCATTCATTTGTTGAGCATTTGGGTTGGTTCCATCTCCTGGCTGTTATGAATTATGCTGCTGTAAACATGAAAGTGCAGATATCTCCTTGAGATCCTGTGTTCAGTTCTTTTGGATGTATTCCCAGAAGTGAGATTGCTGGCTCATAGGGTAAATTCTACGTTCAGTTTTTCTGAAGAATTGCCATACTGTTTTCCAGAGGGACTGCACCATTGACATTCCCACTAACAGTGCAGAAGGTTTCCAGTTTTTCTCCATCTTCGGCTACCCTTGTTTTGTGGTTTTATTATTATATAGTAATTGTCAGTTTTTAACACTAGCCATAATCAATTTTGTAGTTTCCAGGGGTGCACAGATGGGATTTGGGTGCCATCTAAAAAGCTAGAGTTCTAAATTGTTTGTAATGTCTGCTGCAGATATCCTTGTTTCTTGATGTTCAGCACAGCCAGTATGGGAATTTTTAACCTAGGTAGAAAAAACTGGAACATTAACTAAAGTTGCAGATCTCAAACTTGGCACAACTATTAAGCTGATTTAAAAAAAAAAAAAAGTTCAGTAGAACAGATTGTGGGGAAAGCATTATTCATGTCATAAGGGTTTACAAATAACAGGTGAACATAGTCAATGCACTGGGATGCTTCCTGCCCATTAATGGAAATTCTCCAGAGACTGGACAGTCATGAAAGATGGATAAGGTGGTGGATCTTTTCAGCTTTCTCTAGTATTTCACTTTTTCCATCATAATGCCTGTTTCCATCCTTTCTCTGTTTCAGAATCTAGGTAGTAGCAAAATGTTTCCTTGCTGTTAAATCTGTGCGATGAACCCTCCAAAAAATGAAAGGGAAGAATCTAATGTTTTACATCAGATTCTGATAAATCTGTCGTCAGTAGTTTCTACTTTTTTTTGTATCCTTTTGTATGAGAAATAATGTTATAATCTACCTCCAGCAGGTTACATGTATTAGAGAATCAAGTAAACTTGCATAGAGGAACACGGGAAAGTTCTGACCTAAGAACATGTAGGGGCTAACACTTTTAAATAATACTTTTTTGGGACCTTTACTATGCCAGATGTTCCCTCTGGTGATCTAGGCATAGGTCAACCAAAATATGTAAAATAATCTCAGCTTCTTGACGCTCCATTTTTCTTTTTCTCTGCCTCTCCAGACCCTAGTGGCTTTTTACCTTTGCCCTTCGTTTTGGAGCACTCCTAAGCCCCTGCCTGGAAAGGTTTTCCTCCCTCGCCCCATCTCCTCTGACTCTGGCAGCTCCAGAATGCGGATTTGGTGTCGCTTTATCTTGGTTCTCCAAACCTTCTTGGCCAGGCACAGCCTTGTCCATTTTAATTACATTCTTCCCTCCCCCGCCCCTGTGTCTTCCTGGAACGCTTCCCGTCTTGACTTGACGCCTGTTCCTCGGTCTTCATCTTGCTGTCTGCTTGTCTCCGCCCGCGGAGGCCCCCCTCCTGCGTGCAGCCGACAGCAGGGCCGGAAGCGGGGCCTGGTGCGCAGCCCCACTTCCGGTAGCTTCGCCTCTGTCCTCCGCCATCTTGAGAGAAGGTCAGAGGGCGGGGAGAGCCCAAATACCCGTAAGGGTTTTATTCAGGCGTCGTTCAGGGGGAGGAAGGAAAGGTCAGAGGTCAGCGTTTTGGGTGATGCCCGTGGTTGAATTGGGGCTTCTGAGGAAAGACTTGGCGACTAGCTCATGCTCTTGGTGCGGTGCCTCTTAATCATTAATTTTTTTTTTCCACTATAACTTTCTTGTAACCCTGGTATTGTCCCTTGAAACCTGCACTTGCGACACTAAGAACGATGAACACAGCCTGTCCTTGGACACCCTTGTTCATACAGCTGTGACAGTGAGGCTTCAAGCTCCGCTGTTTAATCACAACCCAGATGTGGAAGAATCTGCTGCGTGGATGTTGGTTATTTAAAAATAATAGCGTGATTTTGCCCAAAGTCTATTTTTCCTTAAAATGCAGTATTTTCTTTTTCTGAAGCGTAACTATAGTTTTTAAAAGATTGATAAAATAAAAGGTCTCCTGCATTAATTTTGGTAATCATGGCTGGAGAAAACCAAAAGCCTCACTCATCTGTGTGATGTAAAAAGAAAGTCTGCACAGGTAATGGCTAAGAGTCCAGGCTTTGAATGGCTCCAGTCGCTTTAATGCTTAAAAATCGTTGTGTTGTTTTTGTTTTGTTTTTAACTTTGGGCAGGTTCCTTAACCCTCCATTTCCTCATTTGCAAGAAAGCTCTTTCCCCTTAGGGTTGTGGTGCTGGTAATTGAGTGGATAAAGGTCTACACTTCTTACCTGAAGTCCTTGGGACCAGATGTCCTTTAGAATCTTTAGGTTTTAGAAGGTAACACAGTGCTTAACCCACAGATAATGCAGTAAGCACAGTGGGGTCAAAGGTAACACCTTAATAATTAGGCACATTATGTCTGTAGTGAAACACGGAGGTACACTGAGTGGGATAAATTAAGACTATAAAAAAGTACGACCTCATTTTGCTGTGCCACCCAGTGAGTTTGCACGTACAAACCCTCTGCCTTCAACACAAATTAGAGAGCATTCGGATTTTGGAGTCGTGGATTAGGGTTTGTGGATCTGTAGATACAAAGCGTTTGTCAACACCATGTAAATGCTAGTTGTGGGCAAAACGGATTTCTTTCTGTCCTTTATGACTTTTGGTTTGTCATTATTTATAAGAATGTTAAATGTTAAATCTTTGTGGTTTAAAGTGAACGTGGTGGAAGCCACACATCACTGTATGTGTTTTTCACATACCAGGGTTTCATTTGGGTTTCAAGCCTCCTCTTTTTCCCAGTTGTAAAAGAACAGGAAAGAAAAGAACAAGAAAGATAAAGCATAAAAGTTCGGTTCCCCTTAACTCCATCTTGCCTTTCCTACCTCGTAGAACATTTTTTAAGAACATCTACTTGAAAGATTTCATGTAACTTCTGAATTACTTTCTTGTTGTGACTTTTGCCTTGACTTGCCTCTCTTATGCACACATTAAATTACGCACATATGTAAAGCCACCCTGTGGATCCAAATCTTTTGATCTGTTTAGCTGCTAATGGATCATTGCTGGGACATCTGCTGGTGTAGAAAAATCTTTAGTTTTTAATAACTGAAGCACTCTTAAGATTTCAGCTTTCCTTTTCAAAGAGAGCAGCAGCCTCCCGAGTTTACAACTGTGAGTTTAGGTATGATCTTATGGCCATGTTATGGTTGGCCTGAAAATCTGCTATATCTTATCCTATTAAAATCTATTGGGAATCTATTGAAGTTCTTATAGTAGGAAATAATTAGACCTTTAGTAGGAAATAATTTAGACCTTTAGGAAATAATTTAGAGCTTTTAGATTTGCATCCCCTTTTTCCACCTAATACACGTATTTATTTGGTTGAAGTCTGACCAAAAGGGGAATGTGGAAATGTTTGAAAGAGTAACATATGCTTTAAAAAAAAAAAAAAATAATGTATGCTTTTGAAAAGATAAACCAGGTACTGGAAGCAGAAACTATATACCCTATCAAGGGGAAATGTTATGTTTGACAGAAACAGGTATATTGACAAAAGTAACTAAAGACCTAGATATTTAGATACTTCAAGAGGATAACAGTTTTTAGATTACTTTACTAACATTATCTATTTTCTGAACTATAAATTGTTTTTTTTACCCATAAATCAGTAATCCATGTGTTCTTAAAAATAATTTATGCTGTATAGAAGGAAAGCTGATATTTCAGTTTTATAGTTTTCTTTCTTTCTAATACTTATAATTTATTTTCTATTTGTCCATAAATGTGTTTGCGTGAGGACTCTGTTAAAGAGGCAAAGAAATCACTTCAGATATACCAATGTGGTTTACTAAACAGAGCTTGGAAAGTTAGATCAAAATGTCAAAGATCACCTGCTTGAATTAAGCCTTTTTTTTTTCATATAAATTAATCTTTTGCTGCCTCACATTAGAGTAATATATATTAATTTTTTTAACTTTTTTTTTAAGATTTTATTTATTTATTTTACAGACAGAGATCACAAGTAGGCAGAGAGGCAGGCAGAGAGAGAGGAGGAAGCAGGCCCCCCCGCTGAGCAGAGAGCCTGATCCTGGGATCATGACCTGAGCTGAAGGCAGAGGCTTTAACCCACTGAGCCACCCAGGCGCCCCAATGTATATTAATTTTAAAGGTGATTTTGTAGTTTATTGTGTTTAGTGACTCCTTCTAGTTCTCTTTCTCATTCATTGTGGTTAATCTTTGAGATAGATTTAGGTCATTAAGTACATTGAAAATACTGTGAGAAAGCTAAAAATAAAATCTTTTACTCCTGTAACAAGTAAGAAACAAGACCAGGGGAGGCATTTGTGCTTCAAACTTGCTACTCAGAAACCAAGGAGGTTAAGGAAGAAAGTCAGATATCTTGGGTTCTTCTGTTTCTGTTTTCTATTTAAAGATTTAGTACAAGTAGATTAATTTTTCAGTCAGTTTAATAAACTTAGGTTTAAAAAGGGGATGATATTTTAGTTGTAGAATGAGAATAACTTCTTGGGTGTGTGTGTGTGGGTGTGTGTGTGGGTGTGTGTGTACATGCATGCTGAGGATATTGATTGCAGCAACAAAAAACAAAATGTGGCTTAAACATAATAGAACTTCCTCTCTCACATGAAAGCCTGGAAAAGTCCATGGCAGGTTTGTGGGTCCATTTCATCAGGGACTCTGTTTTGCTGCTCTGCCATTTTTAACATGTAGCTTTCATCTTTTTTTTTTTTTTTAAGATTTTATTTATTTATTTGACAGACCAAGGTCACAAGTAGGCAGAGAGGCAGGCAGAGAGAGAGGCAGGCTCCCCACCGAGCTTGTGGGGCTCGATCCTAGGACCCTGGGATCATGACCCGAGCCGAAGGCAGAGGCTTTAACCCACTGAGCCACCCAGGTGCCCCTGGGTCGCTTGCATCTTACAGTCTAAGACGGCTGTTCCAGTTCCAACCATCGTATCTTCTCGACAACAGGAAAGAGGGAAGGTGTGCTCCCTTTGTAAAGGCAAGCACCATTCTACCCACATAGGTGAGACCTTGACATTGTAGTCCTAACTACTAAGGGAGTTTGAGAAATAGCGTGCCCAGCTAAAATGTGAAATAGGAAGAATAGATACTGGAGAAGGTGGGCAGTGGTTACTAGAGTATATGTTAATTGCAGTGTTCAGTTAACTGTGGATATCCATCATTATCAGTATTTACCAAAAGATTCAACTTCTATTCAGCCATTGGGATTCATAAATTCCCAGTCTTGGATAGCCTTAAAAAAAAATTTCCTTCCAATCTGTCACATATGGAGAGAGTTCCTAATTCTTAGCTTATGGAAGACTTTGTAAGGAGAAATTACTATTTAAAAAGTGAAACATATGGTTAAAAAAAAAATTAAAGGTTAGAAAATAAAAGTCCTGCATCCAGCAGTCAGTGAGATGCTTTTAAAAGTTTGCTATGTCAGTATATACAAAATTGTACCTGCATGGTGTTTTTAACTTGCCAGGGTGTCTTAGACCCCTCTCTCTATCCACAATAGAGAGCTACTTCATTAGAAAAAAAAAAAAAAAAAAAAGTTATGTCACATTTATTTGGGGGAATTTTTAAACGTTGCTGTTAATATAACTGTCACATACTTCATTTGTGATTACATTTTTTGCCAGATGATGAATCATAGATAGCTCCCTGATCTAAACAGGAGATTTCAAAAGCTCCTTAGTTCATTTTGTCCTCTTGCCTCAGAAATCTATAGTCTTCCAGTGTTCCTGAATTTTCTGTGAGAATACGTACGCTGTTAGAGGTAAGTGGGCTCTGCCAAGAGCAAAACAGCTAAAATAGTTTACAACTACAGTGCCCGCTACTAAATTCAGAATGAAACATTTTTTAAAAACCCAATCTGTCTTCTGATTATAATTTTTACATAATTCTTTTGTAATCGGAACATGAGGAGTTAACTAATTAGTGGCGAGTAAAGCAGAAGGCTTACCTGTACTTTCTTACATTAAGCATGTGTGAAGTCCTCCTTTGAGCAGCATAATGTACAGCGTGATGTTTTTGGTGGAAGATTGTAAGATGCTTACAGGGTGATGCGTTCTCAGTGTTTGACCCCTGGGCCCTTCCTCTCACTGGCATATGGGGAGCAGCTTCCCCATTCTTTTCAGTACTTGTCTTAAAATTAGCTCCCTTTTCATTCCTTCCCCCTATTTATTATGTCGCCTCTCAAATTCAAGTCAAGGCGCCTTTTCTGTCAAATAGAGAATTTGAAATGGAAGCAGTAGTACATTGAAGAAGAGAAGGGTGCCTGGTAGAAATTGGAGAAATATAGAGAGGAAGCAGTGGGTAAAAATAGCTGTGATGGTTCAGGGCTCTTGAACATTCAAGGTTCAAATCTTGGCTCTGTCACTTTCAAGTTCTGTTACAAGTTCCTTAAGCTTTCTGAGCTTCAGTTTCCTTGTCCATAAAACGGGCAGAAATAAGACCTCATTTATCTGGTTGAAGTTCAGATGAAATAAATGCATATAATAAAATGCTTGAGAGTATGTTTGGCAGGTATACACAGCTCTGTATATACTCTCCATTTCTTCTGCATGCCTAAGTCATCAAAATTTTGTGAGACCATGCTCCTAGGAAAAGGTTTTCTATCCATTGTTTCTCTTATCTGTCATCCTGCCTGCCCTTTCTCTGGAGTTGAAGTTAGGCTTAGGAACTGGGGGATGTGGCCAATTGTATTTTCTGTTCACTCAGTAGTAATTCTGGAGAAGGACAGGGGACTTTTTGCAAGGGGGAAAATGGTGATTAGAGCAATGCTAATTCCACATTATGTGGCTTTTTTTTTTTTTTTTAAGATTTTATTTATTTATTTGACAGTCAGAAATCACAAGTAGGCAGAGAAGCAGGCAGAGATAGAGGGGGAAGCAGGCTCCCTGCTGAGCAGGGTGCCCGACTTGGGGCTCGATCCCAGGACCCCGGGATCATGACCTGAGCCGAAGGCAGAGGCTTTAACCCACTGAGCCACCCAGGCACCCCCATTATGTGGCTTTTTGAATAGTTTACCAGTCCAACATGTATTCCTTAAATTTATCAAGCCTAATGAAGATTGAAAAGAAGAAAAAGAAGGGAAAATGTGAAAGACAAGCTTCATAGTATTTTTAACCGGGAGTTTCTAGTTAAAATAGGAAATCTCTAACATCTTACTTTTCTGACTTTGGTCCTATGGGACAAAGAACATACCCTTAGGTATGTTCTGATACCTTGAAGCAACTTGAATAATGTCCTCTTTCTCCCCCCAGCTCTTAGGTCATCAAGTCTGTCCTCTTCACATACCACCTCCTCTCAGGAGACAGAAGCAAGCATTGTCACCTCCACCCCACACCGGGAGAAACTGGGCCCCAGGGAGAAGCATAACTAACTGTTCAGATGTGACAGGGAGGCCAGATTCTAGGGGGTTCCTGCTCCTGGTAGTCTCCGCATTTTCTCTGAGTACTTTTCCATTGTTTTAGCAAGAACTCATTCAGGACCACAGTATACGGTTTTATGGGCAGAATTTGGTTTCAACAGAAAATCATGAAAAATTACAATTTACATTGAGTTTCACTCTAAGTCAACTAGGATGTCCTGTTTAGAAGCAGGGCTCCAAGCCTTTTTAAAGAACAGTTTATCTTTCTTTTAAACAAATGGAGGTATTAGAAGAGACACAGATGGAAGGAAGGTTGCCACATCAAAATAAATTAATGCATGGTTTCCTTCTCCCAAATAACTTTCCTCTTAAAATGAGGGGTGGGAGAATGGATTGAAATTACAGAATTTTAGATTGCTATATCTAGTCATTTTACAATCAAGAAGCTCGATGACTAGCCAGCATTTTAATCTGTTTTAAAATACACTGCTTTAGGGGTGCCTGGGTGGCTCAGTGGGTTAAAGCCTCTGCCTTTGGCTTGGGTCATGATCTCAGGGTCCTGGGATCGAGGCCCCCCCCCACCCCCCCCAGGCTCTCTGTTCCGTGGGGAGCCTGCTTCCTTCTGTCTCTCTGTCTGCCTCTCTGCCTACTTGTGATCTCTGTCTGTCAAATAAATAAATAAAATCTTAAAAAAAAAAAATACTGCTTTAAAAGCCCTGGAGGTAGAATATTCAGTCACTTGCATGGTAGTTCCTAAGAATTAATAATTAAACCATTCAGCATGAAATGAATTTATAGATGGACAACTTTGGGTTTAAAACTTTGTCCAGAGTAGCCTTAGTTTCAGTCTGGTGGTAACTCTGGGTGGTTACAACCCGATCTGCTTGCTTTTATTCCTTGTAGAATAAAACTAGAACTAGACTTTGAGGAGGAAGGTAGGACAGACACCATGGGTGGCCAACTATAGGTAGGGGCTAGAGGGTGTGAGCAGAACGCCATGCCCACACCTGTGGTGTTGGCTGGGAACTCCAAGGTGGCCAGAGAATGGCAACTTCTGGTAGTTTCCCTCCAACCAGCTCAGGTCTTCAGTCCCGATTCAGTCCTGGTTCCTGCCTTGGGATTCATGATACTTGGATTATAGGAGGTCATCACATAAAATGCTGCATAGTGTTTCCAGAACTGCACAATTATGAAAAAAAAAAAAAAAATGGGGTTCTCAATGCTGGCAGAGTTTTCTATAACACACATGGTAAACGTAGCTGTTAATCTTTTGCTTCGGGTTTGATTTGGTTTCTCACTGGCTGAAAGCAATAAGAATGTTTTCTTTAGGAAACACAAATTTTTTAAAGATTTATTTATTTTAGAGTGGGTGTGTGCAAGTGGGGGTGGGGGGAGCACAGGGAGAAGGGGGAGAAAGAGAATCCTCAAGCAGACTCCCTGTTGAGCACAGAACTTGACAGCGGAAGGGGGAGGCTCAGTCCCAGGACCCTGAGATCATGACCGGAGCAGAAACCAAGAGCTGGCCACCCAACTGACTGAGCCATCCACGTGCGCCCCCCCCCCACCCCCAATGTTGTCTTAAACTGAGAGCCTTTCATTTGAAAATAGAAAAACTGTTGGATGCCTGGTGGCTCAGCTGGTTAAGCATTTGCCTTCAGCTCAGACCGTGAGCCCAGGGATAGAGTCCTGCATCTGGCTCCCTCCCTAGAGTCTAGAAGCAGGCTCTACCCCTTGGGGAGCCTGCTTCTCCCTATGCCTGTTCTGCGTGCTTGTGTGTGCTCTCAGAATCTCTGACAAATAAAATTAAAAAAAAAAAAAAAAAAAAAAAAGCTTTGTGGAGTAAATTATTTTTCTTAGCCTCTTGACGCTGATGAAAGGCAGGTGTATTTCTTCAGTAAAAATCCTACTACATAGATTAAAATGAGTAGAAAAATATCAGTAAGCATGACTAGCCTGCATTTTAATATTTATTTAAAAGTAGACTGCTTTATAAGCCTTGGAGGTAGAATATGTAATCATTTGCATTCCAAAAGAAAGGTTCCAGTCTTAAGTCTTGAACAGACCCTGGGTGCTACAACATAGCAATTTTTTCTTTTTCTTAACCTGCTCCGTAGCAGAAGGAGGCAGGTCACAGCACATTTCACTGGCCTGGCCTCCTGGGGTCTTTAGACTCACACCTGCCATCCCAAGCCCCTAAGCCTCAGAAGGTTTCTTTTTCATACTTACCTAAGCTGATACCTGATAAATTTCACTTATAAAATGATCTCGATCAGGTGTTCAGCCACTGACACAGGGTCTATACTCCTGGGGTTTGGTTGATTTTAAGGTGAGACTGAAGTGTCTCTCATAATTTAGTGTGGGTGCTTTGGTATTAGTTATGCGAAGGCTGTCTGTTAAGCAAAACAATGCTTTGCACAGAAACTAAGTTGAGGTTCTGATAGAGGTAGATGATGATCTCCCCCTCCCCCAAACAGTTTTTCTCTTTGGAGATAACTCCCACTATGGCAGGCTCTCTAGAAGTGGGAATGAGGCTAGTGTCTTTTCTCAGGGAAAACTGCCATTTCACTGAGGTCTCTCAGCAAGAAACTGTTGGTGATGGACATAAACGCTGATGAGAATGAAGAACAAGTGAGAAATGGGATTTTTTGCAGAGTTTGGACTAATTTTATTTCTGGAAATACTTAGACCATTTGTTTTTTAAAATCAGATTGTTGATTCTATAAATCTATCTCCCGGGGACTGCAGAATAGTTTGCTGGACACAGCGTTAATTTAGAAATGGTCCTTATTCTGGAACTACTATAGTGTGGTTGGTTCTGTGTTTTTTTTTCATCATCATTTTAGTTACAGTAGTAGTTGAAGCTTTCTCAGAAAGATGTCCTGTCTCTGCTTAACAATTCTAGGAATGAAGGTAGTGGTCAAAGATTATTAATGCTAGGGGCACCTGGGTGGCTCAGTTGGTTAAGCAACTGCCTTTGGCTCAGATCATGATCCTGGAGTCCCGGGATCGAGTCTCACATCGGACTCCCTGCTCAGCGGGGAGTCTGCTTTTCCCTCTGACCCTCCCCCTTCTCATGCTCTCTCTCTCTCTCTCTCAAATAAAACCTTTTAAAAAAATTATTGATGCTAGAATACAGGACTCCTAATTCCTTGTCAAGTGCCTTTTCCTTCATATCACTCTACCTTCCTCTTTTTTAAAAGTTTGATTCCAGTAAAGTTAACATACAGTGTTGTATTAATTTTAGGCGTACAGTACAGTGATCTTCCTTCCTCTTTTTTGAGTTTCTTTAATAAGGCCGCATTCCCGCTAACTCACTATAGGTTGAACTTAAGAGGAAGGTGATGATCAGAATGTATTTTATGGTCAACAGTGCTTAGATATGAAAAAATAGGTGTTTTGGAAGGCTTTTATGTCTATTCAGAGGTGACCAAGAAGCTAAGGTCCATCAGGTCCAGTCTAGGGAAAGCGGGACGGAATGAGTAATTCATGTTTGATGTGCAGACAGGATTGTACGGGGCATTACCATCGACAGAGAAGACATCCAGAGCATAATAAAAAATGCTATCTGTCATGCAGAGGAAGGAGAGGTAGAGAATCACTAGGTTAGAGTTATGTATCCATCGCTGGCATTTTGTTCAGATACTAGATGAATGTGACTGTTGGCATCTAAATTTATTAGCTCTCTTCCCCACCTCCACCTGCCTTAGAAGAACTTTCTGGTTTCTGTTAGTGCATCAGACTGATCCTTCTTTTGTTGCTCCGGGAATACAGTTCCTGTAGTTCTGTTGTCTTTGACTTCTGTTGATGCTTAGGTAAAGATGCCAAATGATTCTTCTGCTTCAAATTTCTGCCAGTCAGTGGGATGTTGATAGTATTTAGTGTGGGGCATATACCAGGGCAAAGAGCGTTTAGCATTAAGCTATTTATATCAGACTGTGGGAGGCGGACTCCTGGCATTTGTTGATGTTATATGAGGGATACGTACTCTTTCTAGTTAAAGACTGCCCTTTTCATACTTAATAGTTACTGTTTGTTCATTAAAACTTCAAAATCTCTTCCTTTGCAAAATGTCCGTATCTCCTAACTTTTAGAGAAAATTGAGTACTGTTCTTAACAAGTATCTCATACTGCCTTTGAAGCATGGCTGTTTGGCGGGGTTTTCTTCTTTCCCGTACTCTAGACGTTCCTCAGAAAGAGATACCAAGCTTTACTAATCTTCGTGACCTCTGTAGTATTTCTCAGTATGGGTTCCATGCGCTTCCTATATCCGTATCCTGCAAAGCCGTTCTAAAATTGCAAGTTCCAGGGTTGGCCTTACTTAATCAGAATATCCAGGAATGGAGACCAAGAATCTTCATTGTAAGTAATCATGTTCTCCCTGTGATCCTTCTGCACATTCAAGTTTGGGTGATTGTTCCTGTAGAATTTTTCAGGTGTGGTCTGTGGACCTGGCAGTAGCTAGAAATGCAGAATCTCGGGCCCCACACTAGATCTACTGAATCAGTCTACGTTTTAACAAATTTCTGTGTGATAATTATGCACACTCAAGTTTGAACATGGCTTTACAACTTCTTACAAGTAGTAAGTTGTTTTTTCTTTTTCTTTTTTAAACACCCACAAACTTTTAATGTCTTAAAATTTTAGGGAATATCTCAGGAGAACTATTATTTTCAATAAAGAATCATAGAGTTCATTGTGTCACAGTTTAAGCACAGCTTTAGTAATTACCTCCTAAATGAATGCCCAAGTACCTCATAAAATATAATTGCAAATCTGTTTCTCATACGGAAGGATCGAATCCTTCTCTGCCTGTGCGAGATTCACTCTGGGTCTGGCTCAAAGGCCTCTACTCCAAGATCAAGCAAAGTCTTAGCAACAGGCTCTATGGCATTTGGCAGTGAGCGGTTTTCAGGGGCCCCAACCTCATCTCAGTGGGAGTAAGTATAATTGAATGTTGTTTGTATGTTCTTTTAAAACTAGAAAACCTTCCTGTGGATTTGGTAATGTGTTATATTAGTGATTCGCAAATATGCCTGATCAGGAAAATCATCTGTTGCTTGTTAAAAATTCAGAGTCCTAAGCCTGTATTGAAATTTCTGGAGGGTGTGATCTATTTTTTGATCGACACCCTAGACTTTCTTGCTCTCAGGCATGTTTAAGAAACACGGAATTATGTGACCTTTTCCCCCAGGTTAACTTTTTGATTATATTTTTTGGAGCTCTTAGTGTCATCCCTTCTGTTTTCTCGAGCAGACAGTGCCCCAAGAACAGTAGAGAGGAAGTTCAGGATTAGTATTGAAAACCGGAAATGGGGATAACGAAGTACTGCACAATACTGTTTGTCAGGGATTTAAAAAATACTTGATTAGTTATTTCATGCTTTCTCTATTCCTTTGCAAATGTCCTAAGGATGGCAAGTGTTCTGTCCATTCTGCATGTGAAAGGGAGGAAACAAAGACCCACAACAAGCATCTGGGATACTGGAGTGGTGGATGTGTGTGCACCTGTGCATGGAGGGGAAGAGGAGGGGATTAGACCTGTGCAATTTGCCATCTCTTCTCTCAGAGCTCCTTTTCTTCACATTTAACTCTAGAATGTGCTTTAACCTCAGAAGTGAAACTTGTAAATAATAATTTATTTCTCTAAATAGTAAATTAAGCTCCCCTTCCCCTGAAAATAAACCGTTCGTGGGCCATCCTTTCTGAACTTTGAGGAAGAAACCTGGTTTTTAGAAAGAAATCGTGTTGACCTCTAATTTAGGAATAGGGTCATCCTTGAATCTTGTGCAAGAAGACAAAAAGATAATACTTGCGAGGACTCTTAGGATCTATTTGTGTAAATCCGTAATCAGTGTTACCTAGTTTGGGATCTCATTCTTATATTCTTACTTTTATATTCTTATGTTTTATAAATTCTTACATTTTATAAATCCTTTCATGGTTTTAAAATTTGTAATTGTTTTTCATGGATAGATAGAAAAGGGAGCCTTGTCCTCTTACAAATAAAACCTGACATTTATGTGCAGTAATTTTTAAAGATTTTATTTATTTGAGAGAATGAACATTGGGGGGTGACAGAGGGGGAGAGGGAGGGAGGGAAGGAAGGAGGAAGAGAGAGAGGGAGGGAGAAGGACATAGACTCCCCGCTGAGCAGGCAACCCGATGTGGGGCTTGATCCCAGGACCCAGAGATCATGACTTGAGCTGAAGGCACATGCTTAACCGACTGAGCTACCCAGGTGCCCCTCTGTGCAAAAATTTAAATACTATCCAACTAACGACTTTTTCCAGGTGGCCATTATTAAATAACAGATGCAGGCAGGAAAGGCAGGTCTCTAATCTAAGGCAGTTTAGATCCCTAAATCGAGATTATAGGGATAGCTAAGTAAGGTACGGTACCTGCTCTCAAGGAATTTATGGTTTAATTGGAAAGAACTTAGCCTGTGAAAGTTAGGGAACAGAGTAAGACCTATGACTGTAGTAACAATAGTGCAACAGGAATTCCAGGAAGGAAGGAAAGAACTGGAACGGTTGCAGAAAGCTTCTTCCTCGGTTTAGGCTTCTAAGTCCAGAAGTGAGCTTTCAACACAAGTGAAGAATAGCTATAAAAGGAAAGGCTTTTAGTCTGGAATTAAGCAAGGTGTGATGTTAAGACTGACCCATGATAGCCCAGAGAAGCAAAGTGGCAGAGGAGAAAGGAACTATAATTATGGAACACTAGAAGGGCAGAGGCTCTGGAATTTTGTTGTGATAAGGTGGGAAAGAACTGATGTGTGGTAGCAGAGCTAATTGTGAAGTTAGAAAAACAGTAGTGTTTTGGGGGTATATCCATTCTGGTTTTAAAAATCTTAGAGCCATAAGGTAACTTCACAAATAAATTCTAAAACTTTTGATGAATGGTATACTCTCTGGCACAGATTAAGACACTTGGAGGAGGGTGAAGGAGATGGCCGTGCTAGTTTTAGGGGGTCCCCCGAAGCTTATGGGCCCATTATTCAAGTACTGCTTAAACCTGGACGGTGTCAGAGGGAGGAAGTATGAGGTCAGGGATCCATATTCATGTTCCCTGGGTTTGTAGTCCTATACAATTTCAGGTAGCAAAAAAGTGTATTACATGTGGTGTGTGGTGTTAACTATACTGTTTAAAACGATTTTTTTAAAGTTGTAGTTAGGGGCACTTGGGTGACTCAGATGGTTAAGCATCTGACTCCTGATTTCGGCTCAGGTCACAATCTCTGGGCCCTGAGATCCAGCCTGAGAGCCCCCGTCACCACTTTTCTGTCCCTGCCCCCTGCTCGCACGTGCTCACTTGCTCTTTCTCTCTCCCCCCCTCCCCAAAAAGTCATGGTATATTGTAGTTCAATATCTACACACATTCTTAGATTTCTGATGAGGTTTTATGTTCTCTTGTATTCAGAACACTTGGAAATTTTTCCATGAGACTCCAAATAAATTACATTTTAATAAATAGCCTAGATGCGGCCATTTGGAAGAATGAGAAGTTTTGGCACAATAGAGCAGCTTATCTGGGATGTTGGTTGTATCTTTATTTGGTCATATTAGAGCACAGACGCTCTGGCACTGCGATTACTGTTTTTGAATATTGTAGCCTGTGTTCTGGCTAGAGCTGGGCTGGCACAACTAGCTTCCAGGGAGATCACTGACAGGTTGAGTCATGTCCACTATGAAAGCTCCTTCACATGCCCCCAGGTTCTCCGACGATTCTGAGAATTTTTCCTCAGTTGGAGAGGAATAGTTTTGGAAACTGCCTTAGCTGTTTGAAATTCACAAAATGGGAGCTAATGAGGTGGTTTCTGTAGAATGTACAAATGCATATTCTCATTCACATGTTAAACTTGCAGAGGAATTCAAGTTCCTGAAAGGGAGTGAAAGTGGTAGAGGTAGTGTGAATAACAGCATTTCACTCTGGAAACCCAGGATTAATAATGAGATATTTGTCTTAAGTGGTATGCAATTTGTTCAGTGGTCATTTTTTTTTTAATTTAATAGATATTTTTGGAGTACAATATTTTATTTTTTTTTAAAAGATTTTATTTGTTTATTTGACAGAGAGCGATCACAAGTAGGCAGAGAGGCCGGCAGAGAGAGAGAGAGGGAAGCAAGCTCCCTGCTGAGCAGAGAGCCCGATGCGGGACTCGATCCCAGGACCCCGAGATCATGACCTGAGCCAAAGGCAGAGGCTTAACCCACTGAGCCACCCAGGTGCCCGGAGTATAATATTTTATTAAGAGACTTTGAAAAGTTACCCATCAGCTGGCTAGATGAAGACCTAAGTTTCAGGATTTGAATAATTTCATTCCTTGGTGCTCATTCTACCCCATTAGCAAGAAGTGTTACCAGATAGCAGTTGAAGGATTTTGCTTCACAATCTCTGTTTGCTTATTTAATCTCTGTTCACAAATAACCTGTTTGCTTATTTAACAAAAATTCCTATAACGCTTGCCATGTGCCAGGTACTTTTCTAAATGCTTTACCAACAGTAACTTATTTAAACCTCTTAGCAACCCAC
Source organism: Enhydra lutris kenyoni (assembly GCF_002288905.1). Lineage (NCBI taxonomy): Eukaryota > Metazoa > Chordata > Mammalia > Carnivora > Mustelidae > Enhydra > Enhydra lutris. The sequence continues at coordinate 16,810,293 of NW_019154095.1, read as the reverse complement.
TTAGGTGGGCTTTATTATATCTCCCATTTTGTAGATGAGGAAACTGAGGCTGCACTGGTTCATAAGTTGTCCAGGATCACTCACATAGTAGATGTCGGCACTACATTCAGATCTGGGCAGTCTGACTCTGGACTTTGTGTGCTTAAGCACTATGCTCTATGAAGTAATTCTCACAGGGGAAAAAAACCCCAATGCAAATAGACTTAATCATGACTGTTAGGTCAGTGTTTGTGATGAAATGACCGCACATCGGTAGCTCTGGAGCCCATTTCCCTTGTTTTGCACTGACAACTCCGCTGAATTCTTGAAATTTGTGGTTTAAGATGTCACTGACATGAGTCATAAACAAAAACTGACAATTTAAATACATTTATACAAATATTTAGCGAAATACATTTCAATGGCTTGATTGGGAGCTCAGTGGCAAGAACAAGGTCTTCTTGACTTGATGTCCTTTGACTCTCATATACCTTTACCAAAAACCATCCTTTCAGTATACTTTTGGAGTCAAAATGAAACCTGGAGACCAACTATTGCACACCTTCTCTTTATAAATAAGGAAACTGAAGCTCCGAGAGGTCAGTCCCCAAGCCCTCAACAGCTAGTTTGGAAGCAGAGATGGAATTTAAACCACTAGGTTCAGTGTAGTGGTGTTTTCCTTCCATTATGGTCGTTGAAAAGTTTAGAGTGCTGTGGGAGTTCAGATTAAATATTTAACATGTACTTAAATATTCTAGATTGATTTGTAAATCCTATTACTTTTGTTAATATAGGTTATTTCTCAGCTTCTCAGACTTCACCCATGTCTTTTTTTTCCTGACATTTTTTATGTCTTTCGTTGTGCCTAGCCAACATGTGTAGTCCTTACTTGGAGGTCCTGCCAAGTTTTCTGGAACCTTCATCCCTTTACATAAGTACATGCGCACATAAGTAACTTATAACCTTAATACTGACTTGATTCAAGTGACCACATAAATGGTTTACAAACAGGTGGTTATCAAGTCAGACAATTTCTCACTGGAGGGGTGGTTGGTAGTTCCTGTAGTAGGCTGGGGGATTGGTAGCTGTAGCCTAAATGCATTGAAGGTATTCTGGATTGGGAAATTCCTAGGACTGGAAAAGCTATGGTAATCTAAATTTTAAAATGGAAGTTTGCGGGGCGCCTGGGTGGCTCAGTGGGTTAAAGCCTCTGCTTTTGGCTCAGGTCATGATCCCAGGGTCCTGGGATCGAGCCCCACATCGGGCTCTCTGCTCAGCGGGGAGCCTGCTTCCCCCTCTCTCTCTGCCTGCCTCTCTGCCTACTTGTGATCTCTCTCTGTCAAATAAATCAATAAAAAAAAAATCTTAAAAAAAAAATGGAAGTTTGCTGTTTTACTGGAAGAGCACATTAGAAGCACTAGGCTTTGCAGTGTTGAAAGCAAAGTAGCTAGTTTATGAATTACAGGAAGTAGCCTTAAAGTAGGTTGTATTCCAAATACTCATCTTATAGTCATGTAGTATTTTAAGTGCAAGCAGGTTTCAGCTGAATGAATTTTCGCATAGAAACAAGTTTCGAAATGTAGGTAGTTATTAAGCAGTGAGCTCACCATAGCCCAGTTAATGCAAAATGTGGCCTGCGTATATGTCTGTACACTGCGAACTTCCCTGGGCTTGAACCTGTTTGTCTTTTCCCTGATGGTAGTTAAAAATAGCAAATATCAGTTTAAAATATTTTAATTTCCTGTGTCATGTGAGATCCTGGAATGAGCTGTGGATATTTTTAAAGAAATTTTTATTTGTCAGAGAGCACTTGCATGCACACAAGCACGGGGAGGGGCACGCAGAGGGAGAAGCAGGCTCCCCGCTGAGCAAAGAGCCTGATGTGGGACTTGATCGCAGCATCCTGGGATCCTGACCTGAGCCGGAGGCAGATGTTTAACCTACTGAGCCACCCAGGCGCCCCTGAGCTAAAAATATTGATCAGAGCGGAACATAACTAAACTATCATACACTACAGTAAAAGGTAGTGATTGAGTGTATCAGGAAAACTATAAATCGAGTAAAACGTACTTCCTTTTTTTTTTTTTTTTTAAGATTTTATTTATTTGAAAGAGAGATCGATCGATCACAAGTAGGCAGAGAGAAGGGGGAAGCAGGCTCTGCCCTGAGCAGAGAGCCCAATGTGGGGCTCAATCCCAGGACCCTGAGATCATGACCTGAGTGGAAGGCAGAGGCTTAACCCACTGAGCCACCTAGGCGCCCCAACATACTTCCTTTAAAAAAGAGTTGCACAGGTGGTGCCTGGGTGGCTCAGTGGGTTAAAGCCTCTGCCTTTGGCTCAAGTCATGATCCCAGGGTCCTGGGATCGAGCCCCACATCAGGCTCTCTGCTCAGCAGGGAGCCTGCTTCTTCCTCTCTCTCTGCCTCCTTCTCTGCGATCTCTGTCTGTCAAATAAATTAATCTTTAAAAAAAAGTTGCACATATCTTTTTCTAGTGTCTTTTATAAAAGTGAATCTCAACCATTAAAAAATTGTTTTCCCTATCTTTTGGTAGAGCTCTAAAACAGAAATGCATATGAATCCATAACTACATAGTTTTACATCCTAGTTTTACCAACTGATGTAAATGTCTTGGTTAAAGTTTGTGATTATTTTTCAGTTTTGTATTTTATTTTATTTATTTGACCAAGAGGGTGAGACAGTGAGAGAGGGAACACAAGCAGGAGGAGTGGGAGAGGGAGAAGCAGTCTCCCCGCTGAGCAGGGAGCCTGATATGGGGATCGATCCCAGGACTGTGGGATCATGACCTGAGCCGAAGGCAGAACTTGACGGACTTAGCCGCCCAGGTGCCCCTATTTGTCAGTTTAAGTGTACACTTTAAATTTTGAGATTATTGTAGGTTCATACGCAGTGACAAGAAGTAGTACAGAGAGATCCTATGTGCTCTTTGCCTAGTTTCCCTTAAGGATAACCTCCTATAAAAAAAAAAAAAAAAAGGATAACCTCCTATAATACTAGCACAATATCACAGTCAAGAAATTAACATTGATAGAATACACTCATTTTATTTAGACTTCCCCAGTTTTGCTGTGTGTGGTGTTCTGTGTAATTTTATCCCGTGTGCAGGTTTGTATATCCACCACAGTCAAGATCTAGAACAAGAGCCTTGGGGCTCTTGGGTGGCTCATTTGGTTAAGTGCCCAACTCTTGATTTCGGTTCAGCTCATGATCTCAGGGTGTGACAATGAGCTTCAGATTCGGCTCCCCCTACCCCTCTGGGGTGGGAGTAGCTCTAGAACAGTCCCATTACCACAAGGGTCCCAGTCATTGCCTTTGCACAACCACGTACTCTCCACTCCTCGTTTGCTCCCAACTCTTGGAAACTCCTCATTTGCTTTTCATCTCTGTGATTTCAAGAATGTCCCATAAAAGGAATCCTGCAGTATGTCATCTTTCAGAATTGTTTTATTTTTTACTCAGCATAATTCCCTTGAGATTTATCCGTGTTTTTGTATTAATAGGCTGTTTTTTTGTTTTTGTTTTTTTGTTTTAATTGCGTGATATCCCATGGTAGCGGTATACCAGTTAACCATTCACCCGCTACAGGACATCTGGCTTATTGCCAGTGTTTGATTATGACTCAGACATTTCTGAATATTTGTGTACAGATTTTTGTGTGAATATATAAACTTTCATTTCTCTAGGATAAGCACTCGAGAGTACAATTGCTAGGTTGTAGGGTAATCACATTTTTCAATCAGAAACTCCCAAACTGCTTTCTAGAGTGGTTGTACCTTTTCACATTCCTGCCAGCAATGTATATAAGAGATTTGGTTTCTTCGCATCCTTCCCAGTGTTGGTATTCTCAGTATTTTTGTATCCTAGAAGATGATACAGTACAGTGTGGATATTAAGTGGATGACTTAATTGAGTTTTGGGTACCAATTCATGTGTAATGGAGCTAAAATGTATACAATAAAAAGTAGTGATTAGAAAATAAAAAATGTTCTCAAATTGAGTAAAATATACTTTTCATGTACCTTGAATGATGATGCTTAAGAAGTTAATTCATACTTTTAATTTTCCCTCAAAAGTAGGTAAGAATGGGGCGCCTGGGTGGCTCAGTGGCTTAAAGCCTCTGCCTTCGGCTCAGGTCATGATCCCAGGGTCCTGGGATCGAGCCCTGCATCGGGCTCTCTGCTCAGTGGGGAGCCTGCTTCCTCCTCTCTCTCTCTGCCTGCCTCTCTGCCTACTTGTGATCTCTGTCAAATAAATAAATAATATATTTTTTTTAAAGTAGGTAAGAAGAGGGCAGATGTTCAGTCCAAATTTACTTAACTAAGGGATTGAAAACTTGCTTAGTATCATTCAACGTCTCTTACTTTCTCCTTGATCAGGAATACTTAAACCATTAGTCTTGATTTTTTAAAAATCTAAAATGAAGAGAGATTTCTCCTTTCTTGTTCAACTCTTGTCATATGAGAAAAGAGTCGAGGCGGATGCATGAGCAGCAGGAAGGTGGGGTGCTGGCTAGAGTGGGATTTGCTCCTGACCTTCTGGAGAGGTAGAGATAATGTTACTGAAGGGACTCTGAGGCTCGCTTTTGGGAAAATGTGCCCCATGGAGAATACTTATGCGTGTTAGTGTTCCTTTTGCTATGCAGACTTTTCCTTCTGCCCACTTTAAGCCCGTATATAACAGTTGCATGATATGATCAGTACAGCTTTTTAGGATGGCCTTTGGAGCATGAAAATGGATCTTTTGAATGTGCTAAGCTACTTTAATATAACATTCTCTGAGCCTTTACTCTGTGAACCTGGCACTGAACTTTAGATATTTCATGTCTCTTAATTTATTTAATCCCTCCAACAACTCTAAGAAATTACCCCAGAATTTAGTAGTTGAAACAACATTTCACAGTTCGTAAGGATCAAGGATTTGGGAGAAGCGTTGCTAGGTGAATCTGGCTCAGAATCTTGGGGATGCAGTCAAGGCATTTTTAGCGAAGGGCTGCGGTCATCTGAAGAGTTGACTGGGGCGGGAAGATCTTCCAAGATGGTTGCCTCACTTGGCTTTTGGCAAGCGGCCTCTCAGTTCCTGTCATGTGGACCTCTCCATATTGTTTCTTGAATTACAGTATGACAGCAGCTGGCTTCCCCCAGAGCAAGATCCGAGAGGACCTGCTTCTGCTGAGGAAGCCAACAGTGCCTTTTTTTGACCCAGGGTTAGAAGTCATGCACTATCACTTCTGCTGTATTCTGTTCATTAGAAGTGAGTCACTAAGGAAGCCCACCCTGAAGGGGAGGGGAGTTAAGTTCCACCTCTTGAAGGGAAGCATCCAGAAAATTTTGTGGACATAATTTAAAAACTGCCACAAGTAGGTGCCTCTGTTGTCTCCATTTCCCAAATGAGGAAACTTCTGAGTGGTGTAGTTAAGGGACTTACCCAAGGTTCATAGCTAGGGAGTTAGAGAACTGGGATTTGAATCCCAGCAGCCTGGTTCCACATGAATGCTTGTTTATTTTCCCTATGTATCCTTCTTACTGTTTTGAGTACTTATCTCTTGAATGCATTTAAAAAAAAGAATCAGAATGACTTTGTTTCTTCATATTCCTCCATATCTGGATATTCATAAATTACATGGCTGTCTCCTATGCCTCAGTCCTAGCACTGTGACTCCGTTTTTACATTCACTCCTTTAGTTCCTTGCGTAGATACTTAGCACCTACTGCTGTGTACTAGGATGCTTCCTACTAATCATGGGGAAGAACATTCAGTTTGAAAGTGAGCTGACCTGCCAGCAAAGAATTTGAAAGTGTATATTGGGTCATCTCCCACAGCTGAATATTGGGAAGCAGACCTTTTCACCACAGCTTTCTAGTTATGTGAGAACAGTGGTGCATTGTGGGTGGTTATTCAGAATACATTGCAAGGGCACCAGGGGTGGGGGTGGGGGTGGTGGCTTAGTCAATTAAGTGTCTGCTTTCAGCTCAGGTCACGATCCCAGGATCCTGGGGTCGAGCTTCATGTTCAGCAAGGAGTCTGCTTCTCATTCTCCCTCTCTTCCCCCCGTGTCCCCCACCCTGTCCTGCTTGAGCACTCCCTCTCAAGTAAATTCTTTTATTTTTTTAAGATTTTATTTATTTGACACAAAAACCGCAAGTAGGCAGAGAGGCAGGCAGAGGGAAGGGGGAAGCAGGCTCCCTGCTGAGCAGAGAGCCTGATGTGGAGCTCGATCCCAGGACCCTGGGATCATGACCTGAGCCGAAGGCAGAGGCTTAACCCACTGAGCCACCCAGGTGCCCCTCAAGTAAAATCTTAAAAAAAAAAAAAAATTAAAAAAAAAAATTGCAAACTAAAGTTTGCAGTGGGATCAAGTTCCTCCAAATAAACTTTATCCACTATTAATAGCAAGAACACATATTTTAGAGCCCTGGACAGTGTCAGGACCATAATCCGCCAGTGAGTAAATTTTTTTTAAGGTATTCTGTAGGACTGTGCTGTTGGGGATAGTTTTTGCTGTGTAGTTGGGAGAGGTGAGTGACTTTTTTCTTATTTTGTGAAGCAGATCTATTCAATCATCCAAACTGCGCAGAAGGAGAAAGAAAAGGCTTGAGATTCCGAGAAGCTCTTTTTTCTTATATTTCATTTTGTCAGTGCTTGGAAAAACAGGTACGTGGATAGGCCAGATAATCTTGTGGACGTTGAACTTCAGGGTACTCTATAGGATTAACATCCTAAGGGCAAGTGCACTTGAGGGGATTAAAACGCAAACTTCTGTTTACAATGCACTGCATTAATGAATACATTTAAAAATCTTCATGTTTTAGCAATACAGGCAGTGAAATTGAAGAGTAGGATTCCATGGGCGATCCAGGGTTGAACAGAGTAAGCCATCCAAAGTTGACTTGAAGGAACTAAGAAAAAAAAAAGGGAGGGGAGACTAAGGGAAACCAGGGTAGATGAGACTAGGACTAGAGTTAGAGGGGTAAAATGTCCTGCTTTTCTAAGTTTCTTCTTGAACTCTGACTTGACAACCATATACTGTGTTTGACAGGACTCGGTGAAACTTCCTAATAATGAGGTTAAGTTCTTATATGCACACTTTTATGCATCTAGTTTTCTGTGTAGGCTAATTGAAACCCTAAATTCCTGATTTGTCTCTGGTACCCACCTCCCTTTGTGTCTGACAGCACCAAGGAAATTTCTTAATAATGAAGTTGAGGGCTCACATGTACAGACATATCTGCATCTGCCCAATCTTGGGTGGTTTCAAACCCTAGAAATTCTCAATTTATCTCTTACCTTTTCACTATATGGCAGACATGAGGTATGGCCTAGGTCAGGCTTTGGTCTTAAGCAGTTCTGTGAAACTGGGAGATTATGAGACCATCTGATTATAAACAGTCATTGGGTTGGGCTCGGACATCTCAGTGAACATAGTGGTGTGGTGTGCTCAGTGCGAACTTGCTGTCCTTACTTCCTGTGCATGTTCTGAGCCCTGCACATACAAATTTATGGAACCATGTTGGTTCCTCTTCTGTAAGTGCTCCCATGAGTCTTCTAGCTTCTAACCCTGGTTTCCAGGGGCCCTAAATAAGAGTGTAAATTTGGTTATCCTACAGATAGTGATATTCTACAACTGGATTTCTCTTAGGGTAGGTAGATAGTCATTAGAGCTCTCCGGACTAGGAAGGCCTACTTGTGGATAATTATATTTGAGATTATCAATCTACAACTAAACCCTGGGAGTTCATAACAACAAAGTGACCCTTTTATCCTTTTGGTTAGTCGGTACCTGGTGTCTGTAGCCACCTGGTCTCCTGAACCAAAACATACCTTTCCTGGGCCGGAAATGGATCATCTGTAAGTCCAGCAGGTGGCCAGGAGACCGGAACTTGGCCACCTGTTGCATCTTGCAATCAATGCCAACAAGAAATCGGAGCTTGACCAAAGGCTGGTCAGTTTTTGTTGAGCAGCCACCAGGATTAAATTCCTGGCAGACCATTTTCATAACTTGGTGGTCTGTTTTAGTAGTGGCAAGACATGAATGCAGCAAAGCCGCCCTTGGAAATGAGCTGATGGGCCGTCCTCAGCACGGTTCTTTGTTGCAGTTTGGTGTTTCAGGTGATGCTTACAGAAGAAGCCAAGAACTTAAATCCACCAAGACTTGATTTAAAAAGAATAAAATAATCAGGCTGTAAAGCTTAACTAAGGCTCTGAGCCACCCCCTGCACTATGGGATTTATGCTGGCATGATCTATGGAGCTCTTTAACTCTTCTGTCCCTGAAACCGAGTTTATATTACGTGATCTCTCAGAAGAATGACGGCACTTCCTTGGGGGTTGGACAGTGCATGATCCTCTCTCTCTTGTCTTAGTGGGGAGTAGGGTGGTCACAAAGGAGGAAGACCTCTTTGACTGAAACTAGGATGGTCCTGCTCCTAGGGCCTTAATTTAGAGTCATTGATGCCCATTTTGGTTAGGTTTTATTTCTGGTGTAAGTACAAAGAAACATGGACTTAGTCAGAATTGAAATGTGAAGCAAATTTAAATGAGTATATACTTCTGCGTGGTCAAGCTTGTTCCTGTGGAGCAACAGGCAGAAAGACAGAGTCTCTATGGACAAATGATAGGCTGGACCCAGGGTGCATATTTTCTAATGAAGGAGATCTGTTTGGACTTGTCGTTGTTGTCCTCTTCTCCCTTTCCTCCTCCTCCTCCTTTTCTCCTTCCTCCTCCTCTTTTCCTTTCTCCTCCTCCTCCTCTTCAAGAAATGGTTTATGCTTATGAATATTTAAATGCTTACATGTATAATTACTTAAAATGAAAGTTCTCTAATACCACCTTTTCTCCCTACTATTAACATAAGAGTAATTTAGTAAACATTCTTTCAATACCCCCCCCCTTTTTAGCATGTACTAACTTATAAAGCCACTTGAATTAAACTGGGATGGGCAAATTCTGGTGTTTGCTTTTTCACTTAATAGTCAGAAGCCTTGTTTTCAATCAATAAACACGGATATCTACTTGCCATTTTAAGTGTGCAGACTAGCGAGTTAAGAGTATCTTTTCAAAAACCTTTGTAGATTATTCCTATAGCCGTTGTTTTGGGACTTAACCACAAGTAGGTTTAAGTCATTAGGAACTGAAATGTGAATGATTTTACTGGTAACCATATTTTGATCATTCTTTCCATGTTAAATGAGTGCTCAGTGCATACTTTTTTTTTATGATCTGTTTGTCTTCAAGTCTACATGAATTTCACTCTTCGTTTTTCTCCCTGGGTTCTGATAGTTTGTCTCATTTCTTTTTCTTCTGAATTTCTGTCCTTATAATGTTAACCTTTCTGTCATACAAATGTTTAGCGTTCGGTGTTGTAGCCATACTGACATGCTGGTGCCTGGGGAACCGGGTTACCTCATTGTGTTGTCACCAGAGCTGATGACATGCAAACACATACTGTCTCCCATGAACAAACAATATTAGATTTCTTAAGTAATTCAAGAGAGATTTACAGACTGTATGCTCTGTGCCTAGGATTAGGTTTACACTGTACCAAATAAGAGACTTCAGACTCTAAAACACCCTTTGAAAGATACTAACCTGTAAATATACTTGTGTGATTCAAAGAATGGTTACTCCAAAAGAATGACTTAAACATAGAGCATGTTTGAAAGCTTATTGTGAAGTTTACCTTTCTTCATAGGTTTAAGAATGTGGATGGATGGAGAGAAAGCTAGCCGAGGATAGACTACCAAGAAGCACCTCCATGGGCTTTACTCATTAGAATGATTTAAATGAGTGACTCACATAGTTATTTGTGAGTCATTAGAACCTGAGAAATAGCCTTTCCCTATCCTGTGAATTTAAGGTGAACCTTAAGAGGTTACCTCAGAGCAGCTAGAAGTGATCCCCCACATCTTGTTATAAACAACTAAAAACATACACAGAAAATGCCCATGGGCCTACAGTCTTTGGACACTATAGTGTCTAGCGGATATGGCCATTGCCTGAAAAGTGATTATTCTCTGCTGAAATTAAGCATGTGTCCCTTTGATTTGTATTTTTCATGTCTAGATGACCTATGTGTTCTTTGTTAAAGGTTAAGACCTTTGGGGGGGGCACCTGGGTGTCCCATTTGCTTGAGCATCTCTCTCTCTCTCGGTTTTGGCCCAGGTTGTGGTTTCGGGATTGTGGGATAGCCCCATGTCCAGCTCTGTGCTCAAGGCAGAGTCAGCTTGGGATTCTCCCCCTCTCGTCTGCCCCTCTCCCTGCGTGTGTGCATGTGTCTGCACAGGCGTGCATGAGAGCACTTACACTCTCTCTCAAATAAAATGGTTAAGTAAAATCTTTAAAAAAGAAAAGAAAAGGTAGGACCTTTCCATTTCAAGTTCTATTTTGACCTTTCTATCCAGAAAAATTCAAGACTGACACAATGACTTAGAGTTTATTAAACTAGAAGTTAGTCACTGAGGGGCGCCTGGCTGGCTCAATCGGTAGAGCACGTGACTCTTGATCTCGGCGTTACGAGTTTGAGCCCCTCGTTGGGTGTCGAGATTACTTCAAAAATAAAAGCTTAAAAAAAAGTCACTGAAATGTGGCTTGATTTTCTGAGTGGGAACTGGCAGTGCCATTGAAGAACACAGAGTTCGTTTTTATCCAAAAGAGAACTGTGGCCTCTGTAGGGAATGGCCGATACACGGCTGAGCAGAGAAGTCTCCTAGCTCTCTCTGCCCAGCGCAGGCCTTCCCCTAGCATTTATTCTTTCGGTTCTGTTGTGAAAATGAAGTTGGAGGTACATCCACAGAATCCATTAGAGTCCCTTCGGGATAGAGCTGTCAGCAGCTTCATGTCTTGATCTTCTGTGAGGCATGTTGTGTCCTTGACTAAGAAATGTGTTTCCCCGTGTGTCTGATAAAGTAAACATCTGCAATGCTGAGGGCCTGGTGCCAGGCACATCTGTGTCCGTCGACACTGCTGGTAAGTTAAGGGCTGCCCTGGGTCATGATTGACCTGCCACAGAGTTCATTTGGTGTCATTCATTTGTTGTTTGGGGGAACTTTTTTTTTTTTTTCCCCATAACCTGAGTATTTATTTGATCATTTATTTACCTGTCTCGAACTTTCCTCTCACTCTTGGTTACTTTGTGAATGATCTGAGCTTTCTGTTCACGTAGATGGTCCTTTATGTACTGTTTCCTTCACTGACTGAAACCTCCCTGCAAGCAAGAATCACATTTTAGGGGCGCCTGGGTGGCTCAGTGGGTTAAGCCTCTACCTTCGGCTCAGGTCATGATCTCAGGGTTCTGGGATCGAGCCCCCCATTGGGCTCTCTCCTCAGCAGGGAGCCCTACTCCCCTGTCTCTCTGCCTACTTGTGATCTCTGTCAAATAAATAAAATCTTAAAAAAAAAAAAAAAGAATCACGTTTTAACTTTGTGATTTCCTCAGACATGGCAAAGACAAGGCCCACAAGTGTTCTCTATTTAATGGCTAAGATAAAAAGTGTCGGAGGGAGAACAGTGGGGAAACTAAGCTGTTTCCAAATATCCCTGTGATCTAGGTCCCAGTCACTATAGAAAAACATGAATTAGATATTCAGGAAGGGTTTTTTCTCGTACATTATCCATGATTTTTTTTTTTAACTTAATGAAAGTTTAAACATCCGAGTCTGAGGTCTAGAGAGGATTCAAAGCTTATAGATTCCAAGCGCTTGGATTAAAATGATCTTTATTTGTATTCATAGATGTTTAAGTATTGAAAAATTATTTCTGCTAGTCAGTTTGTTCTGTCAGAGGAGAGAATATCTCTTCAGTGAGAGATGAGAGATCCTGGCATGTTTTTGGGACCATGAGATTTGTTAGATTATGGAAGGTGTAACTCATACCCATGTAAATAAAATGCCGGACATTTTAGTTGCCTCCAGTTGATGAACAAAACAGAGTTGTGGGGCGCCTGGGTTGCTCAGTCAGTTAAGCATCTCAGGTCATGATCTCAGGGTCCTGGGATCAAGGCCTGCATGGGGCTCCCTGCTCAGTGGAGAGCCTGCTTCTCCACACCCGCTGCCCTCCCGCATGCTCTCACTCTTTCTCTCAAATAAATAAAATCTTAAAAAAAAAAAAAAAAAAAGTTGCTTTGAGCTTCCTGTCATCTGTGGGTGATTGGCAAACTTAGGGTTAATGGGAGTTCTGGGTTTTTTTTTTTTTATGTATAATAGTTTGAGGTATTAAAATAAGAATCACTTCTAATTCTGAAATATTTACATTATTTTTATTGGTGTTAAATATTGACATTGTTTATAGTTTCCTAAAGGAAACAATAAAAAATAGTTCTTAATCTAACAAAGTATCTAATACATGTGTATTGTAGAAAAAATACAAATAAGCAAATAAACATTAGAATCACTTTACCACTCCGGGTAAATTCTATAAATATAACTATTTTGGTGTCTATGCAAAGGCGTGTTATCCCTATCTTAATACGTATGTGTGTCCGTGTTTGTTTTATAGAATAAAATCAAATTTTTTCCTTGAATGTAATTTTTTTCTTGAACATAATTTTTATTGGTTGCATAATACATTTTGCTGATGTATGTGAACCTTAACTTATATCAAGTAATATTTTGTTGATAACCCCCAGAGTTCTATTGTATTTTGTTGGTAAATTGTTTGACTTGCAAGTTTGTGGGCTTTTTCTTTAGAACAATACTATAAATGGTAGTTTATTTTCTAAGTTAACTCCCTGAATTTTAACTGATACCTGTTATATAGCTAAGCTTCCCTGATGGACAACGGGAACTCCAGGGCTTAAACCATAGGATCTGCTCATTGCATTATTTCCTCAGAAAACTCTGTAATCCAGTCAACCCCTGGCACAGTGTCAGACGTTGGGTTGGGTACTCAGCAAAATCTGAATGAATGCGAGCTGGGATTCCTTCTCTACTCAAGTTGTCCTGGCTAGAGCAGCCAAGGACAGATGGTGTTTACTTTTTTGGACTGTGGGAATAGGGTTGTGGATGCAGGGAGGGCACACCGAAGAGCAGGTTTCCCTCATCAGCTGTGTGTTTTGCACTTGTCCATAATTTGGCTTTAGCTTTGATAAAACAAGTTCCCGGAAAAAGAGTCTTCATCACTGGCGAAGTTGAGGGAGTTGAGAGAAGGCAGATACATTGAATAACAAACTTTCCCTAATGGACATTTGTAAAACATACTATCCAAGAGCAATACAATACACATTTCTTCTTAAGTACACAGCATTTATCATGTTCTGGGCCCTAAAACAAGGAATTGAAGGGCCAGTTTGTTGTTTTCTTTGTTTTTTTGAGTTAAGCATGTACCTACCCTATCATTCAGCCCTTCCTCGCCTAGGTATTGAATGAACCAGGAAGAAAGAAAACCTACATACATCCATGCAAGGACTTGTACAAATTGATACATGAATGCTCCTAGCCGTTGTATTTGTAAAAGCCAAAAACTAGAAGTAACCCAAATGTCCCATCAAGTGAATGGAGAAATGAACTGTGGTATATCCATACAACAGGATACTACTCGGCAGTGAAAAGGAGCAGACTATGAATACACCCAACAGTGGATGAATCTCCGAATAGTTACACAAAAGTCAAAAAGCCAGACAAAAAGGATACATTATGGTTCCGTTTGTATAAACCTTTAGAACATACATACCAATTAATCGTGGCAGAAGGCAGATCTGTGATTGCCTGGGAATGCGGATGGTAGAACCAGGGTGGCAGGAAACTTAGAGATGGTAGATCTGTTTACTATCTTGATCGTTGTGGTGGTTTCACAGGTTATGCATAGGTCAAAACTTACCAAGCTGTAAACAAAGAGGACAATTTATTACACAGTTGGCCCGTGATCCATGTGGGGACCAGACGGCACTGATGCACGGTCAGAAATCCACATACGGCTTTTCACTCCCTTAATACTTCTCATAGCCTGCTATGTACTGAAAGCCTTACTGGCAACACACACTTGATAAGCACAGATTTTGTATATTATATGTATTTCATACAATATTCTTACAGTAAAATAAGCTAGAGAAAAAGTTATTAAGAAAATCATAAGGAAGAGAAAGTACACTTATGTTACTTTATTTATTGGGGGGGAAAATCTGCCTTTAAATGGACCCACACGGTTCAAACCTGTGTTCAAAGGTCAACTGCATATCAACAATTGCACAACAAATCTATCTAAAATATGAATGAATAACAAGAAAACAAGGCTTTCATGATTCTGAGGCTGTTTACATCATCATAGTGTTGCTTATACACCTGTACACAGATGGCATCACCTTCTACTATGTGCTGCCATCAATAAAAGGGCCTTCCTTGCTGATTTGTGCTTCTTTACAGCCAGAATCAATGGAAAGCGTTAGGGTTCTAGAAGATCTCCCTTTCACACTGAGGGAGAAAATCTAGAGTTACAGACGGTTAAGAACTGGGCATTGAATTTTTAAGTAGCAACATGATTTCTAATGAGGACCTCAATCATGTTGTATCAGCTGGAGTAGAGAAGAGGAATAGAAAATGTGGGGGTGAAGTCAGACTCCTAGAAACAGCAGAATGGTGGGTACCCGGGGATCAGGATGGAGGAAGTGAGAAGTTGGTCAAAGATTACAAATGTCCAGTTAGAAGTTGAGTACGTTATGGGGATCCAATGCACAGCATTGTGGTTAGAGGTAACAATTCTGTATTCTGTATACTCACAAGTCACTGAGAATAGATGTTAAATGTTCTCACCCCCAAAAAGAAGTGGTTAATCCTAGGACACCGTGGAGGCAGTAGCTAACACCATAGCGGCAATCATTTTGTAATATATAAGCTTAGTGAATAACTACATGGTACATCTTAAACTTAACACATTGTTATATGTCCATTACATTTCAATGTTGGGGTGGGAGGGGTTAGAAAACTTAAAGGCACACTAGCTAAAATAAGTAAAAAGAAAACATGGTGGTGACCATTCATTCGGTGATTTCTCTTTGCCTGTTGGATGAAGACCAGATTCCCGAGCCAGTGACTTGTGGTGTCCCCTGTAGTTCGAACCTCAGCTTTGGTTTGGTTTGGCTTCGCCTTCTCCCAGAATATTCTGAGGTATCTCCCCCTTTACCGGCTTGGTTAATGCTTTTCTTTGCCTCCGAGTCTCTTCCATTTCCTCTCACCTTTTATATCCACGTGGTGAAATTTTACCCATCCTTTAAGTTCCCAGTCAAATGCTAACATGTTTCCTCTGATCTCCCAAATGGAAGTGTGTCATCTGTGTTCTTTTAGTAGACTCTAATCATGTAATTTGTATCTTCGGCCTGATGGGTTATAGGTCAGTGAGGTCTTCCCTCCCTGCTGTTTCGGAACCGAACAGATGAAGAGTTCTACATTTTGGCTACTATTTAGATGTGTTTGGATTCTTTTTTACATGGATTAAAATTATCGGGGTATCTGGCTGGCTCAATAGAACACGTGACTCTTGATCTCAGGGTTGTAAGTCTAAGCCCCATGTTGGGTGTAGAGATGACTTAAAAATAAGATACTTTTGAAAATGACTAATTATTAATGCCGATGACGGAGGCAAGGACAAAACAAGCAGAAAAAAATGAAAATCGTTCTGATTTTATTTTTGAACCGTGTTCTGTGTTCATTTGATTGAGAGCAAAGAAGTGGTAAGTTTACTGTTCTTGTGACCTTTTTTTTTTTTCTTCCTTAAACTGATATTTTAACTATGTGGACCTCCTTCTCTTTACTTCATAATGTCAGAACCAGGTAATGGCTAATTGGGGAAGGAGAAATCAGTTTGTAAATTTAAATCAGCTGGAAGTAATTCACTCTGAGTCATCCCATAGAAATACCCAAGAGTTGGTCTAATGGTGTCTTAAGATGAGAGTGTTCATTGGGTTATGGAAAGAACATGAATTACATAGGGTTTGTGAAATATATGAAGACTTGTGTTTTTGAGGTGACAAGTGAGAGCTATTCCTCAGGTTGTACAGTCTTGTGATCACGTCTCTTATTTATTTTCCAGGTCCGGACCCTATTTGTCAGCGGTCTCCCTCTGGATATCAAACCTCGGGAGCTCTATCTGCTCTTCAGACCATTTAAGGTACCTTTTCTCTTTCAGAAATTAATAAAAGGAGACAAAAAGTGTGTGAATAAATAAGCTATAAAGGGCTTTTTATATTTTTTATATATTTATAAATTTATAAATTAAATTTCTATTTATACATTTATAAATAAGCAAAAAGGGGGCTTTTTGCAGGAGGAAATATGTTTGAGAAAGCATCTTACAAAGTGACCCCCCCTTTTTTTAAAGTTTAGTTAGAAAAGAGATTTAACAACTCAGTTCAGGTGTACAGTCTCAGAAAAGTCTGAAATTGCCTTTTGTCCTTCCCAATAGCTGATCTAGAAAAGTCTCTTTGCTTCCTAGTAATGGGGACATGTGTCTGGCTCTGTTTTGAACAGTTTTAGTGTCCTCCCTGTTTATCATTTTCCGATGGGAGTGTTCTTCTGAGTACAGCTCACCAAAAACACTATCGATTCCTGTTATTTATAATATTCCCAGTAAAATAACATAAGTCAAGGCCTGTTCTGCAAGGTTTCTTATTAGTTGAAATAGTGCTAGTACTATTCTTTGAAGACTAGTAAGTTGATTACATTTTGATAAACCAGATTGAGAACCTGACCACCATTATTTTTTCTGTAGGAAGAATGTCCTAAATTTCAAACAAAGTAAAATGAACTTTTAAGGAATTACTTGTTATGCTGGTACCTAGTATAGTATTTTAATTCAGTTGCCTGTCCATGGGGACTACGGAGATACAGTCACTTGAGAGATAGTTAATGTTGCTAGAAAACTTAACAGGAAATTGGACAAAAGCTGAAATAACCATGCTGTCAGGAGAAACCTTGAAGGCCAACCTATGGAGAATGAGAGAAAACTGGGACTGGGAGGATTGTGGGCTGGAGGCCTCGGCCCTCAAGGGGAACACCCGGAAGTCATGATAAATTACGGGCTTGTGTCTGGTCCCTGAGAACATGGTAGCAGCAGTGCCTGGCCAGGGGCCCCCTTAGGATTAGGTGGCAGACCATCCTGATTAATGATTAAAGCTCCATCCTGTTGAAGCAGGACCCTAGCCACAGAGGCAAGACAGGTTGAGGGACAGGATCTTAGCCTTTAAGGGGAGAGCGATGTGACCACTGGAAACAGCTGGGTAGGAGAGGCAGACAGGTGGGAGGGGCAGCCAGGTTAAAGCCAGCAAAGCTAAGAGTCTAACTTAGGTGCCGGGAAGGTAATAATGTAATAATAGACCTACCTCTGTCCCAGCACCCATCCTCTTTCTGTAGCAGTGATGACAGTACAGTGGGAAATAGAAGGGTTAGACGTGAGGACAGCCGCAAGGAAGTGGGAAAGAAAGAGAAGACGCTGGGGATGGGGTTTGGCTTCGTAGAATTTCCTGAGTATCTTCTGCAGGGTTCCCATTTTTACTATTTGTCCCTTTCGTAGGATGAGGACTTTTCTAAGATTTTATTTATTTGACAGAGAGAGAGAGAGAGAGAGAGAGAGAGAGAGAGAGAGAATACAACCGAGGGGGATGATGGGAGAGCGAGAAGCAGGCTTCCCACTGATTAGGGAGCAGGATGCAGGGCTCGATCCCAGGACCCTGGGATCATGACCTGAGCCAAAGGCAGATACTTAGGATTGAGCCACCCAGGCAGATGGGGACTTTTTGAAGCGAGTTGATCTTATTAATGGACAAAATACTGGAGATTTAGCCAGCAAGCCCCTCATAAGAATTATTCCATTTAATTTTTATCATAACCCTTTAAAGGGGGTTGGCCTCCATTCTTCCAATGAGGAAAATGAAACTTAGAGCAACTGAATAAATTTTGCTCAAGGTCACACTTCATAAATGGCAGGGCTAGGATTCAAACCCAAGCAGTCTGACTGCCGTCCGTGCTAAAGTAGTCTGCGAGAGAGCACAATTCATTGCCACCAGTGGTGGTGTGCTTGAGTGAAATATCCATTTGTCCTTTGCCTCTGAGGCCTTCAGGGTGTTTAAACCTCCAGGTTTTTTGGAGAGAAAGCACCTTGAGAAAGGAAGAGACAGGGCTGTGAATCATGACCTCTCTGGCCAGAAGAGCTCAAGGTCTTTGAGGTAAAATGTTTACAGTAGCTAATTGGTAACATAGTTCTCTGCTGGGAAGATAGGAGGATGAATCAATCCCAACATCCTGCCCAGAAACCCCAACGCAAGAGTCAGGACCCTGGTACATTCCTAACAACCCTCTTTTAATTAAAGTCCCCGGAGGTTGACCCCAGTCTGCAAATCTGTCTTGGCACTGATCTGTGCAGTGGTCAGTCATGTCAAGTGGTGTTTTTCCCCTTGTGTCATCCATCAGTGCAAGCCACCAGCCATTGATTATTTTCAGAAATAAACACACTTTGTTATCCTTCTCCTGAGGAGCCAGGAGGGGTGAAGGGAGGGAGTGCAAAGGGAGGGTTTCTGTCCTCCTTGAGGATGGGCTGGAGTAAGAGCCCTACAGGGGATTTTCGTAATGTCCCAGTCAGAATACCAGCATGAAAACTAGCTGCTTCAGGAAGTAAGCAAAATAACTCAGAAGAATTTAGTGTCGCTACCTGTGTAACTTTTCCCGGCAGTTTTGAAATTTCAAGTAATAAGTTCTACGTAGGACATTCTTAATGTTTTAATGTTATTTTATAGCAAACACATGACCAAGTCCTCACATACTTATCTTCCTGTCTTATTAAATTTACTCCCTTCACTATTCTAATTCTGTAAAATGAGAAAGATCTGTTGACAGAAGAACCTGTTTTTCTACCATTGTACAATTTCATGGAAAAAAGGAAAACAAACCTAGATACATGTGCATAAATTTCAAGGTATGATTTGTTTTAGGCCTTAAAGGTGGAAGGACCAGCACGTATGTGCTTATGTGTGTAAAATCTGCCTTCTCAGTTACTTTGAGGCATTTGTAAGAAGAGTTCGTCAGTAGTCATAATGGACTCACTTTTACTTGAGCAAGATGTTATTACAGTTGGGTTTTTTTTTTCCTAGTAATTTTGCAAGATGCTATTACAGTTGATTTTTTTTTTTTCCTAGTAATTTTTTTTCGTCTAATTTTGGTTCTTAATTTTCAGGGCTACGAGGGTTCTCTTATAAAGCTCACATCTAAGCAGGTAAGAATTTCAAACTTGCGTATAAATGATCACTTCCACAATAAATTTGAATTGATCTTCTTCTAGAAAGTTACTGGGTCTCAGCATTCTCCTTTATAATTCTCGATTTAATTTTTGTTGTTGATTTAAAATTCAGTGTGAGATTAGTTAGGAAATAGGACAGGAAAATTATTTACAATTCTTTTGTCTCCAGCTGGGATGTCTGGGACCATCCATGAGGAAGGCAGACAGCATGATTATATTGGGACTGGTCCGTATATTGAAAAGAAATCATCCAAACCCACTTTTATTCCCGATCCTTCCTTTTTTTAAAAAATAAGGTCAAACAGGCAAGCGTTCACAGTGCGTGTAAGTATCTGTTGGTGGAGAATCATGCTGTGTTTCAAACTTGTAATAACCACAGGCAGAGTCCCAAGTCTAGGGTAGAGCACAGAAGGGGCAGGATGAAGAGTGGTAGTCAGTGACACTGATAGTTTCTATAGACTGCTTGAAATATTTGGCTTTAGGCTTTTTTACCCCCAAAATGCTGAATACCCAGCGTGCTCACCTCTCAGTCGCTTTTCATCTCTCGGTAAGGTATTCTCTGATTTGTCAGGAATAAGCTATGTTCTGAGCATCTTTCTGGACTGAAAGATTGAGTCCAAAGGGATTATCACCCCTCTCTGTTGAGTTGGAACAATTTGGTTTACACACCTAGTTAAACACAAGACGTTTTAAAGGTATCCCTTGGGATTTGAGCTGGAAATGTGCATTTTATAGTTCTGATCGTGCGGTGAGCGCGTACAGGGCTTGTGTCATTGTATCATCATATTCCTTGCACTTACAGTGTACCGAAAGGTGATTTGGTTCTCTTTCCATTTTAAAAGATGAAGAAACTGAGGTACAGTGAATTTGATTTAGGAAAGTAGAGCCTCTCGACCCAAGTTTTCCTCTATTCTCTTGTCCACTGCTGCTCACTTTCCAATCCCTTCTAGAATTTTTTTTTTTTTTTTTAATGATTCTCTAAATCCCCAGCTGTGCCCCTGAAGAACCACCCTCACAATCCTTTTGATTCATGTTAGAAATTTGGCTAAGCCACTGCGTCATGATTCTTTTGAACTGGCTTTCTTATTTCTACCCATTGCCTGTGGTCATTTCTTTATCTTAGCTCTTTGGTTTGACATCACCTTTGACCCAGAAAAATAGATATCTCCTGATTTGCTTTTTGTTCATATTTTTTTTTCTTTCCTCAGCCCGTAGGTTTTGTCAGTTTTGACAGTCGCTCAGAAGCAGAAGCTGCAAAGAATGCTTTGAATGTAAGTAGTAATGATGTCATCATTGGTGTTTCCTTGTGAGGTGGTGGTGGGAGGCAGTAGAAGCTCTTTGGACAGGAAATCACATGGAGGGAATGTGACTGCTCATTCTGATAGGAGGGATTCATCCATTTAATTAGCCATCTGAAGAGATTTTTTCCTTGAATCGTGGTCCGATGTGCAAACTACTGAATAATGCTTTGCTCTTCTCCAGCTTTTACTGTAATGCTCAGAATACCTGCCAATGTCTTACTCTAATTGAGCTTGGTCACCGCCCGTGGTAATGTGCAGGTTGGTTTAGCCATTGTCATACTCTCAGAGATTAAACCTAACCCAAGAGTGGACGAAAACTTGGCTTTCCTTCTCATATGAGGTTTCCATTTTAGCTGTGTGGGTTTGTGTGTGTGTGTGTGTGTGTGTGTGTTGTTGTTTGGTGGATTTTTTTTGTCTTGTTTTTTTTAAGGTTATAGTCCTTCCTCTCACTGTTTTCCCCAAAGACATTCTGCATTGTGCTGTGGCAAATGGTTGTCAGTTGAGTTGAGTGGAGGTACCTGTTTTGGTTTGTAGGCGTCTCGTCTGCCATATGTTTTGAAGCTTTTGCCAGCTTCATTTTAGAAAATATTTTTCCACTTTAGTGTGCTGAAAACCAAAACAATTTAAGGGGAACCCAGCTGAGAGAAGGTGAAAGGAAGCAGAATCTGAGTTCCAGATGCTGAGGGCTGCTCCTGAGGTGAAGGGAGTTGGAGGGAAGAAGTCTGGCTCCCTCCTGCTCCAGGCCGTCGGCCTAAGTGACCATGAAAGGGGTCGATGAAGGCGGCCAAAAGGGTTTAGGGTGCTTCTTAAAAGGCAAGTGACCACTTGACTGGTTGCCATCTGAGGGTCATAGTGTAGGCCCTTGTGTTGCTATGGAATCTACAGGTGCCCTCCCAACTGCTCCTTTGAGCCCCTGGATGCTAGAGCAGCCTGTGCTGAGGGAGGGCTGTGGGAGAGACATGGTATCCTGGAGAGTTGGAGGCTGCAGGGAAAGACCTCCAGAGGGGTCCGTTTCCTCAGCATAATGGTGTCATTGTGACACAATCTTGAAAGCTTTTCAGGCTTTGAAAAAAACCACACACACTCTCAGAAGACATGGTTTGCTTCTTACTGTTGGTTTTTCATGATCATCTTTGGAATCCAGGAACTCCGAAGAGCTCAGGATTTTCCTGGATTTGGGCGAATAACCTTCTGGTCAGAGAAACTGCTGCCTTAACCTGTTTGTCTTCCGCAGAACAAAATACAAACCAGTTGTTTATCGTGTACCAGTGGTACACAGTGAAACACGGTGTATGATTGAATATTTTGATATAAAAGTTATTTTGATTTTTATCATTACATAGATGGAGCCAGAATTTTCTCAGTATAACCAAATTTTAAGCTTCTCAATAAAACTAGGCTTTTATTTAGATCCTGGTATTCTTTCATTCTTAACCAGGTAGCACGTTTCTAACTGCAGAACTATTCTGGGTCCTTGAAAGTTATGTGAGGTGAAGTTTTCACCATGTTGTTTTCATTGTTCTTCTAAAGGAAGTAACAGCAGTTGAAGGTTGTTTACAGAATTGGCTCTCTGCGGCCTGCCTTGACTGTCTGAGGAGCACTAGGCTTTTATAGTGACTTCTGTCCTCTGACGAAGGCAACTTTCCCTTACGGGCTAGAGTTTGTGTTTTTGTTTGATGGAAGCTTGTTTTCAAACTGCCTAAATGGTCATAAACTGTGTTTCCTTGCCTCAGTAAGCAGGAGTATAGCAAACAATTTCAATTTTTCTTGGTGCACAAGGGTTATATCCATTCCAAGAATCAGGTTTGGAGCCCTCCTGTACCATAGCTGTGGAGGTGAGGTGTTCAAGTCCATCCTCAGGCCAACCAGCCCCAGGTCCTTGTGCTTGCGTGTCCTGACATCTGGTTTTAGGTTGGCTCTTCCTCCTTTTTCATTGACAGTGAGCTTTCCTTTAGCAGCTTCTTTTCCCTTAGTCATTAATGTTCTTTTGTTGCTAGTGTATTAATAACTTGGGAAGAACTCCAAGCGAAACTGTTCAAATTCTGTAGATCTAAGGGTGACTTACTATTTGTGAATTACTGAACCTGAGCTCTCTTCTTCTCAGAGGCTGACTCGTGAGTGTAGGCATTTACTGAGCTCATGCTTGATTTCTTGACATATTTAACTTTTATTATATATAAGGTATTAGAGGCCTTTGTACCTTAGAAACCATCCTCTTGTTCTGGGAACGGAGACCTCGAAAGGATGGATGGCTCGGTCAGGAAGCTTAGGTTTAAAGCTACAACTAGAAGGAAGCCTTCTGTATCTTCGTCCTGTCTGCTTTGTTCAACATCTTGCTGCTTGCTTGGTCCATGGAATGCTGCTGCATTTTTCCTGATGGCAGTGATAGACTATTTAACGTACATCGTCCAGGACAAATGGCCATGATAAAGTTTGGCCTGTGTGACAGTGGGGCAGGGTTTCTTTTCTCTGCAGAGAAAATGAGCCCGTTCGGGATAATTTACTTAATCACGAGGCTGACAGCTTTTCTCTATGGCCCAACATATTATGCTCTTTTCAGGTCATCTTTCTAATTGGTGAATTAAAAAACATACGAGGCTCATAGCCATTACAAAATTTATTCCCCTCATGTCATTTGTTCAGCCTTCTCTTAAAAGCATTTCCTTACACTCCTTTGGGGGAAAGTTCCATGTTGTCATGTTTTGTTTCATTCCACTATTGAGAAACTAAAGCCTCAGTCCAGTAAGGAACTCTATCTAGAACAGTTCATGGTGTCACGAACCACTTCTCTGCACTTCCTTCCCTCTCTTGGTTACTGTTTGGTTCAGTTATTAGTATTAATAATTAGTCTTCTCCCAAATGCCTGATTTTTTTTTTTAATCTATTTTCTTCTATCTTTGGATTATGCGTCAATTTGATAATTTTATGGAAAAACATGCTCAGATTGAATTAAGTGGTAACACTGAACTTTTATCAGGAGGTTACACAAATCTTCTAAAGTAAATATAGTATATTTTGTTTTTACAGCAAAAACTCCCAAATTAAGCTAAAAATAACCAAAACCCAGACGTCCCTTCAGGTTATCTATGGTCCCATTAATCCACATGATTAGAAACCCCATTCATTCTTGAACCTGACAACAAAGTATCTGACCTACCCTTCACCCTTCCTACACGTTTGTAATTTCCATACGGCAGTTTTCTATTTCCCATGAAGGTGGTGTTAATATTCCAAAGTATCCAGCTATTTTTAGGATTTGTTTGTAATTTTGGAGTATAAATCAATATGGTGAGTGAGATTGAGAGTTAGACAGCTATAGTAAAATTTGTGGAAATTAAAAAAAAAAAATAGAGTAGGCATACAGGTGAAAACCCTGAGCAGAAGTTGGAATAAGCCATCCCTGGCTTCCTGCCCACTGCCAAGACCCCAGTATTGCCCCGTTGCCTAGTTAAAATCTTGTTTTAAGAAATAAGAGTGATTTGTAGTTAATACTTCAGATCAACAGGCTTGTCGTGGTCCTTGCTTGTGTAAGTTTCCGTCACAGGCGTTGTCTTACACTGGTGTTTGGGAATCATTCACCTAAAGTACAGTTGACCCTTTAACTTCACAGGGATCAAGGGTGCAAACCACTTCCTGAGTAAAAACAACACACACACACACCCCTTTTGTTTCTCCCAAAACTTAATAGCTTACTGTTGACCAGAAGCTTTATTGATACCATAGTCAAGTCACATATTCTGTGATATATATATTGTATTTTGTATTTAAATAGTTGTTATTGAGCTAGGTTTTATCATAGATTCTTGTAAATTATTGTATCAGAATTAGAGAAGTCTGATGTCATCAAACAATGGACATCACTGCAAGTTGCTTTCACAACTAAACATTGCCTGGATGAGCATAGTAATTGCATTACTCTCAGATTTTAGACTATTTGATATAAATGATTCCAATTATCATTGCAACCCCTAGTCTGTTGGATTCTTTTCTAAAAGTTTGAGTTACAACTCCTATAACATAAAACCCATTTGAAGTGTGCAATTCAGTGGTTTGGTATGTTATATATTATAAAAGTTTGCCATTTTAATGATTATTTAATTGCACAATTCATTGGCATCCATTACATTCACTGTGTTGTGCAACCATCACTGCTCCATATTTCCAAAAAAATTTTCATCATCCCAAACAAACTCTGTAACCTTGTATGTGGGTTTGATCCTCCCATGTTACGAAGTTTATGATAGATCTGGGTCCAGTGTTTACGCTGAGCCTAAAGAGTGGCAGTTGGGGGGTACCTGGGTGGCTCAGTGGGTTAAAACCTCTGCCTTCGGCTCAGGTCGTGATCCCAGGGTCCTGGGATCGAGCCCCGCATCGGGCTCTCTGCTCAGTGGGGAGCCTGCTTCCTCCTCTCTCTTTTATTTATCCATTCATCTGTTGATGGACACTTGGGGTTATTTCCACCTTTTTGCTCTTGTGAGTAAAGCTCC
>NW_019154095.1:16783933-16785284 GCF_002288905.1 Enhydra lutris kenyoni | reverse complement strand
AGTGAGTACTGGTGTACAAGTTTCTATTTGAGTCCCTGTTGTCAGTTACTTTAGGTATATACCTAGGAGCGGAATTGCTGAGTCTTATGGTAATTTTAGCTTTAGCTTTTTGAGGAACTTCCAAACCTTTCCATAGTAGCTGCACCATTTTACATTCCCACCAATAATATATAGTGTTCCAGTTTCTCCATGTCCTCACCAGTACTTGTCATTTTTTTAAATTGTGATCATCCTAATAGGTATGAAGGAATCATTGGGTTCTTGATAAATACTTTTTGACTGATTGCAATAGTAGATTTGGGTTCTTTTCGAATCTCACATGACTTAAAATGTTTCTTTTAACAGGGATTAATAAGATTTCTCTTCTGTGATGGCAGTTCTAATAGTGAGTACTGGTGTACAAGTTTCTATTTGAGTCCCTGTTGTCAGTTACTTTAGGTATATACCTAGGAGCGGAATTGCTGAGTCTTATGGTAATTTTAGCTTTAGCTTTTTGAGGAACTTCCAAACCTTTCCATAGTAGCTGCACCATTTTACATTCCCACCAATAATATATAGTGTTCCAGTTTCTCCATGTCCTCACCAGTACTTGTCATTTTTTTAAATTGTGATCATCCTAATAGGTATGAAGGAATCATTGGGTTCTTGATAAATACTTTTTGACTGATTGCAATAGTAGATTTGGGTTCTTTTCGAATCTCACATGACTTAAAATGTTTCTTTTAACAGGGATTAATAAGATTTCTCTTCTGTGATGGCAGTTCTAATAAATAGAACTGTAACCGTTCAACAGTTTAGTTTACCTGTTAATAAAATAAAGGTTGGGGGAAAAGCCAGCCATTGGGTGAATAAGACTTAGGCTTTATATTCTTTTCTGTACAAGATGTAAGACATGAAGGAAAGGTAGTTTCTCAAGGTCTAAAAGGACTTTGGAATAGAGATTGAAGGGCAGTTTGGTTTCAAAGCGGGAAAAGTGGCAGTCACATAGACTTTGAATGCAAAGAAGCCTTAATAAGTGGAAAATGAAGAGAATTTGAGGATATGTAGTATTAAATTCTTTATGATTAAGGAAATGTTATCAATTCAGTAGCACGTATGATAAAGAATTTTTAGAGAAATCCTTATAATTTGTAAGAAAGCATGTTGAAAATGCACTTGATAGTGTCACGTGTTAAAAATAGCCCATCTAATCAGGGAAATTGTCTTTTCCATCCCCATAAAATTCCTGGTATTAAAGTAAACACTATGGTTATTTTTTTTTTTTAAAGATTTTATTTATTTATTTGACAGGCAGAGATCACAAGTAGGCAGAGAGGCAGGCAGAGAGAGAGAGAGAGAGAGAGAGAGAGAG
>NW_019154095.1:16740517-16783833 GCF_002288905.1 Enhydra lutris kenyoni | reverse complement strand
AAAGTAGGCAGAGAGGCAGGCAGAGAGAGAGAGAGAGAGAGAGAGAGAGAGAGAGGTGGAAGCAGACTCCCTGCTGAGCAGAGAGCCCGATGCGGGGCTCGATCCCAGGACCCTGGGACCATGACCTGAGCCGAAGGCAGAGGCTTTAACCCACTGAGCCACCCAGGCGCCCCAACTATGGTTATTTATATCACAATTATTCCAGCCTTGTGCGTAATTTCAATTTTGTTGTATAGCTTGAACTCTTCCAGCTATCCAGTTAGTAAACAGTATGGTATAATTAATCCGTTCATTCTAGACCAGGCTCCTCATCACAGCTGGGGGTATCATTCACTTCCAAAGGTGTTAAAAGGAAATCACCAAGCAAAAGCACTTGCAAATGTTCTAGGCATGAACCTCTACCAGGAGTGTACTTGCATGGTCAAAAGATGTGGCCATAAAGTGCTGGTACAAATTCTCTGAGTGCAGAGGGACTCCAGGGCAGCCAAGATCGCCATGATCACACAAAGACATTCTGGCTTTGGTTTAGCAGAAGTCTGGACAACAGTCTCTGTTTCCTGTATCACAGGTTTTCCTGACAGGTTGTGCAAGTTAGGACTTTTGATCTTAATATTTGTACAGCTTGTGAGTTAGGTGAATTATTTCCACTAAACAAAAGGTTTCACAGACACAAGCATCCAGATGGCCTGTGTCAGCTCCCCCTCACCAGGCATTCTGTCAATATGTTTCTTATCAGTTTTAAAATTTTCTCCTTAAATTTCTCTTCGCCTGTTGCTCAATGTGGTTGAAGAGGCCCAATTAGTGTGATCCCAGCTGGGACTTTTGGATGGGAAATACGCAAGGCTGCCAGATGAGATCATGAGTCCAATCTAATGTTTATCTGTTAAATCTGTTTATAACTGCTGACTCTTGACTTGCAAAGTTCTAAAACAGCCATTTGACGTCACTGGGCTGGGGGCTGGGCCTGTGCCAGTCGGTATAGAGCTGCCATGATGCAGGGCTATTGGTCTCTTCTCTTTCTCCCCATGACCGCATGCTTGGGGCTTGATAAGCAGCTCAGTCCGGCTAGCGCCCTCAACAAAGTTTGAGATAGGCTTCCACAATAGTTGACACCACCAAAAGTGACTCATAACCCGAATACAGTGTAAAAAAATAAAAAGAGTAAATGCTCAGTGGTATGACTGTTTAAAGTTCTAGAGTCTGTCAGATCATTTTTCTCTGCTTTTCTTTATGATGGTCCTGCATTTTTGGATGGTTCTACAACCTCCCTAGGATAATGCAGCAACATGATTTACACGTCTTTCTGAAAAAACAACTAATGAAGATGAATGCGAGGAATTTGTTATATTCCTAATTAGAGTCTTCGCTTGAAGAAAACTAGGTTATTTTGAAAGATCTTGTTTATTTGAGAGACAGAGAGCATGAGCAGGGAGGTGAGGGAGATCATGACCTGAGGCGAAGGCAGACGCTTAACCGACTGAGCCACCCAGGCGCCCTGAAAAGTGAGTTATTTAAATCTACTAAGTATTCACGTAAGAAACTAGAAACCACAATGCTCCTAAAAGAAATCCTAAAGAAGTTTAAAGAAAGAAAAGTAGCCAGAAAATGTTAGCATCATCCTTTCCCCAAGGAAACAAGCAGGAAGAGCTACAGATTCTCCCAAATAAACTGGTTTACTCCAGTGGTAAGTGTATGTGGAAATCTCGAGTTCATCAGATATTACATGACTGTGTGAAATAGCCCTCAGCTTTTGCATCGCGCCTTTTTTGAGGATCTAACTTACTTAAACCGAGAACTCCCTTTTAAAAATACTATCTTCTATTGACCTTGACCTTTCCCGCATGGTTCTTCGGGTGTTTCAGAAATGCTGAGAATCCATTTGCCTCTATCATAAATGTAAGTAGGAAATATAGTTAGTGTTTGCAGAACACGAAGGACAAAGAATGAGTTATTTGCTAGGATCTTTTTGCTAAGTCTTAGAATGAAAGCTCTTTGGGCCATTCACATTGCTGATTGTCCTGCAGTGTGGCACATTTTGCCCCCGTAAATCACTCTTTATTATAAAATCACATTTATTTTTAGTGAATGATCATACCATCCTTAGGACTAGGGGTTCCAGCACTCCCTTCCACACTGGCTTTGTGTTTCTGATGATAATCTACACAGATTTTAACTTTTCGGCCACAAAGCTTTTGTCTTATTCTGTAACTGGAATGCTTTAGAACATTTTATAGACTTGGGGCATAGGAATGGGACTTGACCCCATTAAAATGGACTAAGGTGTTTTGCCAAGACTTTTGTCAGTGATTGTGTTCTTATTTCCTTAAAGATACATAGAGTATGAGGTGTTTTCTTTCTTTATAATTAGTATAAAATTTTCATACCATTTTTAATGGTTATTTATTAATTGTTACAGAGAAACATTAAAAACTTACAGAACCACAATAGTCAGGGATTTTTATGTACATAAAAATAAGGGGGGAAGAAATAGAGTAAATAGAGAAATGGAGAATAGAAATAAATAGAATCTATTTTATAGTAGAAATAAAATAGAGAAATAAGGTAAATCCTTCTGAAATTGGGAGAGAGATATATATATTTTAGATATATATATATTTTAGATATTTATATATATGATCATATTTTTAGATATATATACAATACATATTTACAATACATACCATATATGTGTGTGTGTGTGGGTATATACACACATAATACATACCATGTATACATATGGTATGTATTATAAATATGTATTGTATTGTAAAATACAATATGTATTGTAACTACGGAATTAGGAATAAGAAAACAATTTTTGGTGTTTTTTTCTTGGGGGGGGGGGGGCGTGGAGAGCACATGTTTCCACATAAGCAACAGGGTCAGAAGGAGAGAGTCTTAAGCAGGCTCCAGGCCCAGCCCAGAGCCCAGTAGCAGCAGGGGAAGGGTGGCTCAGTCTCAAAACCCTGACATCATGACCTGAAACCAAGAATCAGACGCTTAACCCACTGAACCAGCCAGGTGCCCCAGAAATAAAACAGTTCTAAGAAACATGATTATACTGACTAATCTAAAATCTTAAAAATAATACTGTCTAAAAAGGCTAATATTTATTGGAAAAAGAAAAGTATATTTTTAGGACTAAAATTTCTAAAAATGTAAGTTTCAGGAGTGAATTATTGAAAAATTAAGTGGTACCTTGAGTAACCTGGACATTGGAAAAAAAAGTTTCTAAGTGTGTTTTTTTTTTTTTCTAGCCATTGTGGGGCAAGTTAATTTTAAAGATTAATGTTTTAAAATTAAAAGAGCTGAATAATTCCCCTAGAGAATGAAGTTATGTAGAAAAATCCCTAGTATAAACTAGTAACCAGTGGTTCTCTTGTGTTTTGAATCGCTTTAATCCGTTTTGTCCTTTGTTTGCCTTACGTAGGACAGCACTCAAAAAGTATAAATGGATACGGGCTCTCTGCTCTGCAGGGAGCCTGCTTCCTCCTCTCTCTCTGCCTGCCTCTCTGCCTACTTGTGATCTCTGTCTGTCAAATAAATAAATAAAATCTTTAAAAAAAAAGTATAAATGGATGAATAAATACACAGAACTTAAAAAGTAAATTTGGAGACATGGGACATGAAAATAAATTTAAATGGAATGGAATTCACCATGTTCTCAAGCAGAAGGTTAGTTTATAATAAAGGAGCAAAAACAGGCAAGGTACAAAAGTGTTTCTATACTTTCAAAAATAGCAATAAAAATTAGAGTTCACACAATATTACAGAATAATTTTTCAAAGAATTTTAGTATTCACATAGAAGGCCAGTGTAATGTGCAAATGGACATTAAACCGAAGGCTGAAAAACTATTCAAGGTGTTACAGATTATGGATACACCTCGATGAAAACAAACAAGGTTATGAAAGAGAAATCAGGCTGTTTAAACATCTTAGAATGCTACACAAATGAATGACAAGACTACTGGAGGTTTTTAGGTTTAGAAAGGTCCTTGGTGGGGCACCTGGGTGGCTCAGTGAGTTAAGCCTCTGCCTTCGGCCAGGGTTTTGATCTCAGGGTCCTGGGATCGAGCCCCGCATCGGGCTCTCTGCTCAGCAAGAAGCCCGCTTCCCCCTCTCTCTCTGCCTGCTTCTCTGCCTGCCTCTCTGCCTACTTGTAATCTCTCTCTCTGTCAAATAAATATTAAAAAAAAAAAAAAAAGAAAGGTCCTTGGTAACTGTGGTAGGAAGATGTTTGCTTTTCCAACACTCTAGCAGGTCATCTTTGTTTATCTATAGGCATGTTCACCAAATTCTAAAAACATCCTTAAAATAATCTTAAAAATGAAACTCACTGATATTAAATAGGTACTGTGTATTTGTAGTTCTCTGTGCAGAACATTATTACTATGTTGGTACCCGTGAAAAGGTACTAAATCTCTACATTGAGGCTAAGAGAGAACAGAGAAGGTTTCTTCTTGGTAACCAGTTATGTCTGGGAGGCTTTCTAGGCAAAGTGTAATAAAAGTGTCTGTCAAGCTGACCTGGTTCAAATCCAGGTTCTGCTACCTACTGATTCAAGACCCTTCTCTGGACCACAGTTTTCTTCCGGTTAACATTTTGTTGATACTACCTATCTCAGAGGGTGTAAATGTATCTCAAAGTCAATGAGATATTTTTTAAAGCACTGGCCACTCAGTAGTAAAAATTCTGATAATTGGGATGATCATCTTCACAAAGGGCTGGTTTTATTCCTTAAGCCCACTTCGCGACAGTCTAATTTTAAAATAATGTCTGTGGTATTCCGCATTCCACTGGGTTCGGAGTACTTCTGAACATTGACCTACATTATAATGAAATTAATGATAAATTGATTCATTAGTCCTTTCTTGGAGCTTTTTTGGAAAACGAAGTTGCAGTGTTGTCCTTAATATATATTCAAGCCTTCAAAATACAGTGAACCCAAAAAGCAGCCCCACCTCTTCCTTTTCTATGGAACTGATCATGTACATTTCTTTGTCCATTTCAGGTTCCTGTTGAATCTCTTTAAAACCAAAGACACCACATCCATTCCATAGAAAGTATTTTATTTAGCAGCCATTGGGATTCCTTAAGTTAATGGTTGAACAAGCTTTTTTGCAAGGAGAAGTTTAGCCTCAGCACATCGGGTCAACAGTAAATAGACTTGAGGTGATGCATCAGAACCGAGGCCGAGCGCTGATGCAAGTTGCTCAGAGGCGAGATCTGTTTTGACTCACTTTCCTTTGGCTCTCTGTGCAGCACAGGAAGTACTTTGCAGTGAACCTCCAAAGTTTGAAATTAACTGTTCACGTTCTTTACAACTAATTTGTGCCTGAGCCCCAAACTCTTGGTTGGAAGGAGCTTCATAGAGGTTTTTGTTTTTGTTTTTAGAGTTTTTTTAAAAACAGGTTTACAGAGCAAATCCTACCCTCTTTCCTTATTTTTGTATTTTTACCATATCCATCAGAGAATAGATTTTTCCAGCCCATGGATTGATTTATCTGTAGTGGTATTCATCAGTGACTTTGAGAACCAAAGGATGTATTGCTGTAGATGGTCCTCATTTTTGTCCTCAATAAAATTGAGGGTATAAAGTTGTTGATTTCAAGAATATTCTAATACTTATTTTTAAATGTAATACAGCCTTCCTTCTTAAAGAATTGCTCTTACCCTATTGTGCTGCCTATAGTCAGGACCAAGCTTATATGCATCTTCTACTCCCTCCTGGTACTTGGCTTAGGATGAGCTCATCTTGGTTATGCACAGGTTGTGTGCACACTGAGTAGGAGATGCCCCTGGTTCTTTTCTAGGGAGGGTGGTCATTGCTCAAAAACTGGAAAGCAGAAACAGGGCTGTTATACTTGGAGGGTGTTGTGTCTGATCTTTAAATGGAAGTCTTTGCACAATGATTTTGGGAAGGTACGGCACCTGTCTTTTATCAGTTGTAGACTTTCTTAATATCCACACTTGTTTTTCTCTCCTTCCTTCATCTTTTTCTACATCAGCCGCCAGTAAAGGCTTAAAGTAAACTTTGCAGAATTATCCTTAAAGGAGATAGAGAAAGTTAAGATGGTGCCTGAAATGAACCAACAAGCACTTTAGGTGAACCTTAGAGTGCGTTAAATGTACTTTTGACTTTAGTCTGTCTACTTGACCAGTAGGACTTACTCTTGATATGTTTTTCTACTTAGATATAGAATCCTCGGTTTTTATCATTCTAAGACTCCTTATATTGCACAACATCTAACATATCTCAGAATTCATAAGGTATTTCCTACAAACACACATACCTCTTATTTTGCCTGGCATGTGCCTAATGTGTGTTAGGTACAGAGGCAGGTTGGTCTCCTTTTCAATAATTAGAAGATTAGTTTGTAATAGTATGATTGGTCTTGTCCTTGAAACCTGTAGCCCTTTTATCTTAAAGGACCTGTGTGGTCATCTATTAATGATATCAGAAATGTAATTAGAAAATATTTAGAAACTCTTCCCTTCCCAGTTTGATCCTGTTTTTGTTTTTTTGGTTTTTTTTTATACTTGGTACAAGCTGTAGGAGCACATATATGGCCTTTATGAAAATGATGCTCCTAATTAATCTTCATTAGGGATTTAATCTTTTTGTAGTTACAATAATAAATTTGCACATAAACACCTTTGCTATCTCATCAGATACACTTTGTGACCAAAGAAGTATATTTTCTAAATGGACCTGGTTTAGTAATATAAACTATGGCTAAGAATAGGGTTGTGATCTCTTCTGTTTTATTGTTTTCTTTTTCCCTTCGTGCCAGACTCACTGATGTAAGCCCATGTTCTGGGCTTTACAGAGATAAACCATTTTACCTAGAAATCACTTAACACTGACACACATTATGTTTTATCCCTCAAAAATTTTTGCTGGGACAGCCATAAGGCTCTGGACAAGTATAGGGAGGTACTTGCTTGAGGCAGAACCTGTTTATTTCCCAAATAAGTGATGTTAGCCATTAAAATGCCAAGGGGTTTTGGGTGTCCATGGACGCAACAAACATCAGACTAGATGGTCACAGGCCACCATTAGGTGGATGTGGACCATCCCAGGTTTGTCCTGATCCCACCTCAAGATCTCGTGAGGGTCAAAAACCTAACTAAATGCAGGTACTGCCTAGCTATCTGCTTCCTTTTAAGCTTTCGTAAGTTGTGCCGTTTGTTCGAGTGCCAGCGTTCAGTACGGAGTGGGACCAAAAGGTAAAAGACGGTCATGTAGGTGCTACCTTCCCCCCGAAAAGGGGGCAGGGAGGATGCTTATGGCCGTTGTCGTCCCAACTGTGAGAACATGAGAGGAGGCGGCACTAGGACTACACGGTAAACGGCTGCTGGCAGCACGAGCCACATCTGGTGTTGGGGTGTTCAAGATTCTAAGAAATGCCTTTGTCCTGACCAGAAGAGTTGACCTCTGTTTACCTTCAAAATCCTTGGAGTAAAAATGTTAACGTCAGGATTCCTGAATGAAAGAACACCATCTGCACTCTGGCCTATGTTTCAAGGCGTCACTGTAAAATACTGCTTTAATGGGTAACTGTCCATGCCAGAAGTGGAGACCTCCTTTTCCTAACATTGTGAGGGCCCAGGTCTTTCGATCATCCTTTTCAGGACAGTTTGAGAACCTAGTGGCAAGAGTTCAAATAATCGTGCCCTCGCAGCCCTCTGGAAAATAAACTGTTTGACTCGGGGTCTGTTGACATGTTTAAGGTGGAGTTTATAGCTTCTTCAAAGACCCTGTCATGACTTTACAGTCACCCTATACAAAGCAGATTCTCCTGGGGCACGGCTATGGGCACGGGGGCTGGCTGGCTCGCGAAAAGTGCGCTTTAGCAGAAAAGAAATTGAGGTGGGGTGGACGGCCAAGTCAGACGGAGCTCCAGATGCCTCCGCAGGCCTCATGCCTGATTCTCCCAGAAAGTGGATCTGGCCTCTGCGGTTAGCAGTCAGCACCCCAAGAGCCCCCTCGACTGTGTGAATGAACAGAAATGGGCAAGAGGAGGAGGACATCCATCATCAGCTCCCTGAAGCTGGGGGGGAGGGGGTATGGGGGGGGGGATGGCTGAGGGAAGTGAAACCAGGTGGACTAAAAGAAGAATTTGAAACCGCACAGCACTAATGTGGCCAGCAGCTCCGATAATCCTGCTGCTTTGTCCAGTTGCGGGAATCCCACAGTTCAGTCATGACTCTCCTTCCCTTTTGCAAGTGGTAGAAGCACCTTTTCCAGAAAAGCCAAAATAGAGAAGTAATTGTCAGCAGTCCACGTTTAAGGGCGGTATCTCCTTAGCGGATGAGCCCTAGGCCACAGGAAGGTTTATCATAGGCCAAATGTTAACCACTGACATATGAAGAACTTTTTTTTTTTTTTTTTTTTTTTTTTTTAAAGACTTTGTTTGAGGAAGACACAGAGAGCATGAGCAGGGGGAGGGGCAAAGGCAGAGGGAGAAGCAGGCTGCCCACTGAGCAGGGAGCCCGATGTGGGACTCGATCCCAGGACCCTGGGATCATGACCTGGGCAGAAGGCAGACGCCCAAGAACCATGTTCTTAAAAGCAGCTCTGGAATATGGACTATTGATTTCCAGTTTATAACTGTGGAAAGTGAGGCTCAGAAAGGTTAAACAACATTCCTAGGATCTGCAGCGGAGGGAGATTTGAGTGCAGGCGGACTCCAAAGCACCCACTCCTAATTGCCACAGTTTAAGCCTGTTTGGGAGGAAGTTCCATCCAGAATGAGTTGTGAGCTTGGATTGGGGGTTGTCTCTTTTCTAACTGTCACTCTAACTCTAGCTGATACTTCGGAGAACCAGCGGTTTTCTCGGGTTTTTGTGTTTTTGTTTGCTTTGTGTGTGTGTTTTGCTACCTTCCCCTGTAAGGGGAAGGGGACCCACCAGGACCATCTTTTCTTAGTTTTCTAGTCCTGTACTTAGGGGGCAGAAACAAGGTTTTGCTCACTTCGTTGTTGGGGTGCATACATCCTCTTTTAACTGCTTTGCAGGTTTTCACTGTAAGATTCTGGCTTGGTAGTTAGAGGGTATGGATGTGAATGCTGTAGTTTGTTGACATGAATAAAAGTAAAGCCAAGGGTAAAAATTGTGTTCTAGGAAGTGTCCCAGTCACTAGGAAATACTATCAAAACACTTCTATTCCAGACCCAGGATGGCTAGTGAAAGGTGATAATGGGTTTCTCTACTGTGGCCAAGCTGATTCTATTAGAGAACTGCGCTTGTCACAAAATGTTATCAGAGGAGGAATTAATTACATAGGCTTAAAAATGAAGGATGACCCTCTGGAGACCTTCTGGGCTGGGTGTGGATACCTACTCCTTTGTCACTAAAATTTTCAAAGCAGGTTAGTTTCATTGTGTTTTATGGAACATGTGGTTTAGAAACAAAATTATACAGATTTTTTTTTTTTATTTAAGGGGTTAAAAACAAGGACATGTGACCACCAAAAACCTAATATTCACTTGGAAAAGTATTCTATTAGGCTGTGTGGAGCAAGGAACTGTCCTTGGATACATAGCTCGACTTCAGTTCAAGGGCACATATACTTCCAGAGAGCGCTTGGAAAGGGGTCTCTTCAAGTGTAATTGAGATGCATTACTAAGAGAATGGGACACATTCTTTTCAAATGACTGTTTAGGCAAGGAGAATAATGAGTAGTAAATCAGATTATTCTAAGGTAAATCCAGAGCAAGGATTTTGGGGTAGTTGGATTAAGAGAAAGAACGAGGCATAATTGCTATGATAATTTCTCAGTGGGCAGTGGCCCAGCAGCACAGGCTGTTGTGTTGACGATCCTGGTGTTTCTACAAGCAATGCCCTTATTTAGGGAAAGTATGAAATATGGTTTACATACGACAGCTTCTTCTCACTTATTCATTCCTTGTCGAATCCCACGTACCTAAGTTTCAACACAGTGGAAATGGAACAACTCCCTCCCGTATTTTCAAAAGATAATGTAGTCTTTGTCAGATAAATAGCTTTACAGCAATGTAATATTACATATTCACGCAATCATGGGAATCGGAAAATTGAATTCTGGGACGCCTGGGTGACTCAGTTGGGCGTCTGCCTTCGTGGGTCACCTGACCAAGCCCTGCATTGGGGCGGGGGGGGGGGGGTGTCCTTGCTCAGCAGGAGCCTGCTTCTCCCTCTTGCCTCCTCCCACCCATATTCATGCTTGCTCTCTTTTTCTCTCGCAAGAATAAAATCTTTAGGGGCGCCTGGGTGGCTCAGTGGGTTAAAACCTCTGCCTTGGGCTCAGGTCATAATCTCAGGGTCCTGGGATCGAGCCCCATATCGGACTGTCTGCTCAACGGGGAGCCTGCTTACCCCTCTCTCTCTCTGCCTGCCTCTCTGCCTACTTGTGAACTCTGTCTGTAAATAAATAAAACCTTGAAAAAAAAAAAAAAGTGAATTCGGGATTCTCCCAGTCAGTTGTGAATTTAGGTGGATTACTTTTTGGATCTTAATTTCTCCGTCTATATGGAGGAAGTTACTGGCCTTCTGAGCGAGACTGTATTGCTGTAGTGTCAGACTGCCCTTGTAGCAGGACTCTAACATCCTTGCCTCCTGCCCACTGAATGCCAGTGTGGTCTCAAGTCTTGTAACAGCCCCAAACACCCTCACACATTTCCAGATATCCCTAAGGAGTTGGCGTGGGTGGGGGACACGGCCAGTGAGGAATGCTACCCATGATGAAAAACTGCTAGGTTAGGTGATCCCAAAAATTAAATCTTACAATTCTGTGAATTTCATGCTTTATTTTGCTCTCTCTCTACTACTTACCGACTTACTGTCAGAGAACCTGACCTAGACCTCTACCAACAACGTGCTTCTGTGATCTTTATTTAGATAAGTCGGGGTGGTTTTTCTTTTGTTTTTTGTTTTTTTTTTTTTTAAAGATTTTATTTATTTATATATTTGTCAGAAAGAGAGAGCACACAAGCAGGCAGATGCGGAGAGAGAGGCAGGCTCCCCACTGAGCAAGGAGCCCGATGCGGGACTGGATCCCAGACCCCGGGATCATGACCTGAGCGCAAGGCAGCGGCTTAACCCACTGAGCCACCCAGGCAGCCCTTGTTTGTTTTTTTTTTGTTTTTTGTTTTTAAGTTTTATAAATGGTAATAGAAAACTTTTACACTTTATAAGTGGTAGAAAATTTTTACTCATTCGTTTTCAGAAATGGCACATTGGAACAAGTTTTTGAAATTGTGTTGATTCCCGGTCGCACCCCCCTCCCCCCACCCCAGGTCCCTTTTCTGTTTATAACATGTAGCTCTTCCTTTAACTTCCTCCACACTTTTGTTTCTGAGCCTCATCTCCACAGTAACAGATTCCCAGATGCGTGTGTCTTTTTGGCTTGTCTTGAGTCATTGTAAGGTTCCAACTGAATGTAGCAATTGTTTTCAGACTCCTAGGGAAACTTCTGCATGTACCTTGCCTAGAGTCTGTTTCTAATCTGAATATTTTATGCCGCCTATGAAAGAGAAAGCTGACAATTCTCAGAAAGCTGTAAATAAATCTTGGTCCCCTCAGACTTGAGAGCATCTCCAAAGTATGGATTTACTTTGT
The DNA here is from genome assembly GCF_002288905.1 of Enhydra lutris kenyoni. Lineage (NCBI taxonomy): Eukaryota > Metazoa > Chordata > Mammalia > Carnivora > Mustelidae > Enhydra > Enhydra lutris. The sequence goes on along the minus strand of NW_019154095.1, from coordinate 16,772,230 downwards.
GATGGGAATGACATGTCTATCAATAATTTTCCAAAAACCATTTGTATTTCTTAACTTTTGTTTTTAACTTCTACAAGGTAAAATTTAATTCTTTCAACTTCATTTTTTATATGTTGAAAGATTTGCGGTCCCCAGGTTATTTCCTTCCCCGTAGCCAAAATGCTCTTTGTAAATCGGAGGACTTTATTCTTAGCCCTCTTAATAAAATGTTTTAAAATACAACAGCAGAGAGAAATGTGAATCAAAACCACAATGAGATACCATATCATGCCTGTTAGGATGGCTGAGATAATAAAGGCAATCACAAGTGTTGGGGAGGATGTGAAAAAATTGGGATACTCCTGCATTGGTAGTAGGATTGAAATGGTATATCCATGTTGGAGAAGAGTTTTACAGTTCTTCAAAAAAGTTAACATGGGGTTCAACAGTTCCACTCCTATAGAGTTGTGTCCACACAAAAACTTGACACAAGTTTTTGCCGCCAAAAAAGAGTGGAAATGATTCAATGTCCATGAACTGATGAAAGGGGAAACAAAATGTGATGTATTTGTACAATGGATTATTATTTGGCAATAAAAAGCAATGAGGGTGTCCTGTGTGGTATAATATGGATGAACTTTGAAAACATTATTCTGGATGAAAAAAGCCAGTCACAAAGGACCGTGTATTGTATGATTCCATTTATAGGAAATATCCAGAATAAATAGGCATGGAGACTTCAAGCAGATTATGGGTTGGAGGGGTAAGTTGAAGAGTGGGGAGAGGGAGGAATGAGAGGCTACTGCTGGGTACAGAATTTCTTTAGAGGGCTATGAAAATGTGTTAAGCTCTATAGTGGTGATGGTTGTATAACCCAGTGACTATATGAAAACTCACTGAATTGAACCCAAAAGGGTGAATTTAAGGATATGTAAATTATATTTCATAAAGCTGTTTAAAAAATAGCTTATGGTATTCTAGCAACTTTAAGGATAGCATTTAATTTCTAGGTAAGCCAGCATTAAATAAATAGAAACCAAAGTCATAAATAGATTTTTAATATTTGGTCATTCAGCAAGAAAGGACCTAAATGTATTTTTGTGGCTGGATAGTGTAACATAATGAAGCTACCTCCAACCTCTGAATCTCTTGGCCGTATCTTCCCCACACACTACGACTGGAAATCTGTCGAGTGCAGCATATATAGGTAATAATCGTTCTCTTTTATTTACGAACTTGTTGTAGTCAGCAGCATGGGAGAGAACTGATTTATCAGTGTGTCTCGTCAGCTGTAGCAGAGGCAACTGGTGTTGGAGCACTAAGTTTCTTACAGAAGAAGCTAAGAGGTTGCTGAGGAAATGGATAGCTGTTGACTAAAACGCAGCCAGAGTTGTGATCACAATACCTAAGTATGTTAAGTGCTTTACAAAGCCTGCGTGCCATCAGCAGAGTATGTCAGTCTCTTTACTTACTCCTGAGAATTGAACGAGTTCTTCCTTCCCCAAAGATACTGTTTAATGTACCACCTTTTACAGAAATGAGCGATGTTGCTTCAACTTTTGTGTCTGATCCTTGAGAATTTAGAAGGAAGTCAGTGCTCCCCGTCTCCACCCTTCCCCACTGCCCCCTGCCTCAGTCCCACCATACTGATTTCTTCTGCCTTGTGGGATAATAACCTCTGCCTTCAAAAAGAGAAAGAAAAGCAATAAAAGTTATAACTTAGGGGACGCCTGGGTGCCTCAGTGGGTTAAGCCTCTGCCTTCGGCTCAGGTCATGGTCTCAGGGTCCTGGGGTTGAGCTCCGCATCAGGCTCTCTGCTCAGCAGGGAGCCTGCTTCCCCCCCCCCTCTCTGCCTGCCTCTCTGCCTACTTGTGATCTCTGTCAAATAAAAAATTTTAAAAATCTTTTTTAAAAAAAAAGTTGTAACTTAGGGCACCTGGGTGGCTCAGTCGTTAAGCGTCTGCCTTCAGCTCAGGTCGTGATCCCAGAGTTCTGGGATGGAGCCCCGCGTGGGACTCCCTGCTCCGTGGGGAGTCTGCTTCTCCCTCTCCTGCTGCTTGTGTTCCCTCTCTCCCGGTCTCTGTCAAATAAAATCGAATCTTAAAAAAATGTTAAGGCTCCGTCAGTGGTGAGAGACGCCAGCAGTGGACACCAGGCAGATCAGCTGCCACCTGGTGGAGCTCTGAGTCTTTGAGTTTGTTAGAGCAGGTTGTGAAGTCGCCCCGGAGATGTACTGGGGGTACTGCTTGGGTGAACCTGAAAAGGCCTGTCGGAACTCCGGCTCTCGAAAGATCTGCAGTTCAGTACCAGAAACCGAGATAAGGAGGGAGGTGTGGAGTGGAGAGAAGACGAGATCCAGGTACCGAGATTAGATTAGAAGAGGTCAGAGAGTGGTCACTCCTAAGCTTGACCTTGACTTGAGCTCCTTGCCTCAGGTTTCTCTTTTCCTGCAGACAGGATGGATTCATTGACTTCATTTGTAAAGGTTAGAAGATTCCCAAGGCTAAGGAAGAACTGAGCAGATTATTATAAAAGAAAATGGATTTTTATACGCTGAGGTTTTTTTGTACTACATGTATGGTTTCTGGTGACAGATTACTCTCATTCTGTATTAGAAAGTCAGAATGAATTGGTTAAAACGTACAACTTAAAGGGCATTTGTTTCTCCTCTTCAGCTTAGACACCTGGCTAGGCAGGGTTTTCTGGATGCCCCACATTCCTTTCAAGCAGCGGTGAGTTTTCGGTTGGATTTGGGGATGGAGGAAGGGTCAGTAAAAAGCTTATTAGAATCAGCCAGGAAACGCTTTCAGCGTATGCAGTGGAGTCTTAGGGAATGGCTGCCGCCTTATTACTTTCCTTTGACCCAAAAAAAAGGGAGCGGCAGTTTCTTCTGACCCAGGACATCCAGTATAGATCAGATCGGCTGGATTACTGGATCGGAAAGGGGGGTGTGTGTGAAACGCCTAGGAGATTCTGGTAGGAAACGACCTTTTTTCGAAAAGAACTGGGTAGCTTACTGGGTGGCTTGACTGTCTCCCAGAGAAGGGTAGAGTCCACTGACCGTGGAATGAGCGGTAGAGGCAGCCTGTTACTTTCCAGTGGTTTCCTACCCTTCACCAAACGGAATAATCCTAAACATTTGAATTTGCTGGTATTGGGACTTTGTAAAGGCTTTCAGCCTGGGACTGTAACTGGGAGAAACCAGGCATCCAGAACAACTCAGCCTGGAGAAATGCTCCCTCCCCTCGCTTCAGGCCGTGAACTTCAGTGATCCTTTATAAAAGCCGTGTTTTTTACAACAGATTAAGCTCCAGTTATCTATCCCTTTCCCTTCTCTCTCCCCCTTGTAAAAAACAGTCCAACATATTGTAGTTAGAAGTTGAAAATTAAATAAAAGTTAGCTACAATAAATTCGATCAGAAATGTTGGGCTAGATGCTTCCTTTTAAAGGTTCAGGATCTTAGGACGTCCCAGTAGGTGGCAAGGGGGTGCCAAAATTCTAGGTCCTCAGCTTTTTGGTCCCCAGACATAAAATTGGTGAATGAGTTGTTGAATCAACTTTTAACTTTTTAAGTGGTAGAATAGTCTTACCTTCTATGAATACATAAAGACAAGGATGGGGAGAGACCCAAGTGGAATACAAAGCAAAAGGAGTGAGTCAGCCTGTGTTTCCAATGAGTAATGCAGCCACACTAAAGTGGGAGCAGGAGACCGAAGGCGAGTAGTTCTTGAATATACATACCCGCTGTATACTTTCAGGCTAAAAAGTCAAAAAGAACTGTAAATATTGAACTTGAGTTAGCGAGTTTGTTTTTACGTTGATACTGTTGCAGGAGTTCTGAAACAACCTAGTATGCCGTCCTGGGCTGAGCAAATACATAAATGTGTAGTGCGGAGAAGGAGTTAGAAAACGTGGAGAGGGGAGACTAGAATTAACCCAGTGGTATGAGGTTGGAATTGGAGCTGTCAGTACAAACTTGTGTTTTTGTTTTTTGTTTTTGTTGTTGTTGTTTGAAGATTTTATTTATTTGACAGAGAGAGATCACAGGTAGGCAGAGAGGCAGGCAGAGAGAGAAGCGGGGGAAGCAGGCTCCCCGCCACGCAGAGAGCCCGATGTGGGACTCGATCCCAGGACCCGGCGGAGACCATGACCTGAGCCACAGGCAGAGGCTTAACCCACTGAGCCACCCAGGCGCCCCAGTGTTTTTAATACATCTAAATAGATGTAGAGAAATAGTTGAGGGTGTGAAAGTATTCGTGTGCGTGTATATACAGACCTGGAACGATCTGAGTACCGAGACAAATAGTAATTATAAATTGTCAAGTGCAAGAAGCTATGAATCAGTACTGATAATATGAGTGAACAAATGAATAGACAAATGAATAAACAGTAGATGGGGCAGAAAGGTAAGCTTTTCCTTAGAGGAGAAAAAAATACGGAAGGAATGACGAGAGCAGCAAATCAGCACTTGATAATTGCAATAGTAGTGATGGCTTCAGGCAAGAATCAGTAGATGTTAAAATTGGTGAAAGCTTAATGGGAAACAGGATATTTATATAGTCTCTTAAGTATCTCCCTAGGAGATCTTTAATTAGGAGATCTATTTTTTTAATTAAAAAAAATAACCTTATAGTGGAAAAACTTGGCAAGTGATCAGAGTTGTCACTAGTAATGGGACAAAAATGACATCATGTGCCTCCTGATTCGGTACACTGAGAATGACACATCTTTTCTGTGATATTCCTGCCTAAAATGCATAACCTGAATCTAATCAAAAAACAAATCAGATAAATCCAAATTGAGGGACATTCTACAAAACAGCCTGTACTCCTAAAAAAAAAAAAAAAAAAATGTCAAGGTCACAGAAGACAAGGACAAAGGAAGATGTCCCGGGAGACTAAAGAGATGACAGCTAAGTGCTCTGTATGACTCTGGAGTAGATCCTCGATCAGGGAAACAGATGTCTTGGCTTTTGGGAAATCAAACCGTAAAGGGTAAAGGGGCGTCGTGTTTCATCTTCCTCTTACGCAGTGGGGAGGGGGTCTGGGCAGAGGGCATATAGGAGTTGTTTGTACTGCGTTTGCAACTTTTCTTTAAATCAGAAGTTCCTTCAAAATACTTTCTTAAAAACTGAACAGAAACCACTAATGCATCTAGTGGAGGGCTCTGCTCTAGGGTGTCTTCTCCTGTTCTGTTCCGCCTCTGCTAGAACCCCCTAGGAAACCTCTCCTACCAGCTTTCCTCCTTCCTCCTTTTTAATCAGATTTTATAAATTCTAACTTTTCAGATTAAGCTTATTTGTCAGAAACTCAATACAAACTATTCAAAACACAAGTGCTCTCCCCCTCCCCACAAAGCACCCCCAAAGTTACCACTCTTAGCAGGTTAATTAGTCCCACTGTGAACATTCCAGGGCTCACACAGATAGTGTTCACATCCAAGTGTATATGGTCTCCTCTCCCTGCCAGACTACCAAACACTGTTCTTTTTTTCTTAACCTTGTGCTGCAGTGGGGATGGCTGTAGCTTTGCCTCATTCTTTACCAGTATTTTCTCTACATGAATGCTTTCATTGTCCCTAAAACTAGTTCTCCAGGACTGACAAACCGACCTGCTTTTATTGTGAAGACAACGGGGGGAAGCTGCTCGCTCACAGGTTTGAAGAATGTACCAAGTAAGCCTCCATCAGGCATCAGGACAGCTCGGAAGACCTCAGTGGCAGGGACTGGGAGACATTTCCTGTAGTGGGAGACTGTCAAGGGGACTTACTGCCCATCACCTCCATTTTCTGTCACTGATACTCAAGGTTGAAATCCTCAGAATAAAAAACATGTTTGGTCATTTAGGGCAGCCCCTGTTTCCCTTGACTAGCCAGAGCTGTTGCTAGGGAAGTAAGGGCTCAGAAGGCGGACCCTGGCCTCTGGGTGCCCTCCTATAGAAGAGGGGCCACCCCGGCAGCCACCCCAAACACCTTCTCTTTCCAGATCTGCTCTGCCCTGCTTCACGTCTTGTCTGTTCCGTGTCTGCTGTCAGCCCTGCTGGGCTGGCACCACCGGAGCTGTCCGCCACGACAGTGATTCTCGAATAGCCCCGTGCAGGCAGTACTAGCGGCGGCTTGGGAACTCGTTAGAAATGCCGATTCTCAGGTCCCCTCCTAGACCTACTGAATCGGAGACTCGGGAGGTGGGGTGCTCAGCACTCTGTATTCGGGAAGTCAACGAGATGATTCTGATGCCTGTGAACACCTGAAAATCATGGCTCTACTAAATCTGATCCTATTATTTATCCAGTTTAATAAGTTGTAATAGCTCTGCCATGCCACATACTCCAGGGTCCTTCCTGGTGGCGTGAACGGCCCTGTGATCTCACCGCAGCCGGCTGGTGCAGTCCTTTCCCCACCTCCCCTGCACGCATGGGCGCCACACGCACACTCCCCCTGCTGTGCGTCCTGTCACATGCGGCTCTGCTGAGCCCTTTCCTGGACCGCCACCTGGTCAGTTTCTGCCCTTCCATCACTTCCTCTATGATGCCTCTGCCACCCCCACTGTGCCGTTCCCCAGTCACGTTCTGCCTTGGCTGTGTTTCTCACAAGACCCCAGGTCATGACCTGAGCCAAAGGCAGATGCTTAACCAGCTGAGCCACCCAGGCGCCCCCCTCCCCTTTTTTTAACTTTCTGTCCTGCAACTTGAGGCATACCAGGAAGTAGAGGATATAGTAATTAACCCATCACCAGAATTTACCAACTTAACATTTTGCCACATTTGCTTCATTTTTTTTCCTAAGTATTTTAACGTAAATACATGCTGTCATATTGTGACATTTTGTCATTGCAGTCTTTGTATTTTAGTACTAAAAGCTAAAGACATTTTCCTAAATTACCGTAATCTCACACCTAATAAAATTGACAGTTCCCAAATATCCCCTGTGCTTGTATTCTGTATTTGGTTTTCTCCATTTTTCCACAAAAGGTCTTTTATATCTGGTTTGTTTTCTCAAGGACCGCACATGGCAATGAAGGTAAGCCCGTAAGGATACTTTAATCATTGTAGAATAGCCCTTTTCCTCCCCCCCCCCCCCCCCCATTCAGTGAATAAAGTCCTGGTAATCTTTATTCCTACTCACGTGAGATAACATTAACCCAAGACTAGTGATATTACTAAGGAGTTGGAATGATGTTGTACCTTTATGTGCAGAATGATTGTCTCATAGGGTCCCAAATCCTTGCTTTCAGCTGCTAAGTCTTTCCAGTACCAGCCAGAATGCACCAGAAGCCAGTGTCACAAGTACCCAAGAAACTGGAGAGCTCCCTGGGATCTGGGCTTCGTGCATATTGGCCTAATAGCTTCTCCGTCTTCTCTTAGAAAGTCTCCGGAGGAGCTAGAATTCGTTTACCGGTGACTCTGGATCTCTGTGGGCTTCAGTCCTCAGGATTTGGTCATTCTACCTTGCCCGTTTTCTTGTGTTTTATTCTTTTACTAGCTCTTTCCTTATCCCTTTAGGACTCGAGGTTTTGATGGAGTTTTTGAGCTGTAAGATGGCATTTTTAAGCTAACTTACTTAGAAAGTTAATTCAGTATCAGTAGGACACAAATTTGCACTTGGAGGTTTAAGCCCACAGTTCAGAAAAATCTCTTTTAACCTTTATTTACAAATACTACTTAAGCTTTGTGTACATTTAAGAGAAAGGGAAAAAGAGTGTTGTTGTTGTTGTTGGGGTGTGTGTGTGTGTTGTTGTTGTTGTTGTTGTTTTTTAATTTCTTCAGCAGAGTCCTGAATGCAGTAACTGAGTTTAAAGCATAGTAGTAAATGCAGAGCCCGAATTTTCCTTAGGAGTTGCTAATTGTTCTTAGTAGCTTTTGAGACTGAATTAGTAGGGCTTCCAGTGATTATAATCCCAGGCCATGCACCAGTGGAGTAAGACTGCTCCTGTGGGTCGAGTCCCTGTGATGTGGGGGAGTGGGTGGGGTTGGAGGCGGGGCTCGTGGAAAAGGGGACATTACGCGTAGGAGGCCACAGAAGGTTCAGAAAAAGTACTGCGAAGCATTTTAGACACTTGCCCAGGAAAGAAGACCGTGTTAGCACGTTAGCAAGACTAGCTGGGCCTGCCATAACGAAACACAATAGACTGGGATGGTTCAAACAGCCAACAGTTAATTCTCTCGGTTCTGGAGGCTAGAAAGTCCAGGATCATGTTACCATCTGAGTCCGGATCTAGTGCAAACCCCCTGGCGTGCTTGCAGTCCTCAAGGACCGCTCGGGTGGCCTCTCGTTGGTGTGTGCTGTTGGAGAGCCATCCTGGTGTTTCTTTCTTCCTCATATGAGCGTTTACTAATCCCCTTTTAGGGCCCACCCTCATGACCTCATCTAACCCTAATTACCTCCTTAGACCCCACCTCCAGATACCATCACATTGGGGGTTAGGGGTTCAATATAGGAATTTGGGGAGGACATAAACATTCCGTCCCTGACACCAAAGCGTATGATTTGAAACTGCCCTGATAGACTCTTAGGAATCCTAGATGTGAAGGTACGTTGTTTTGTCCCCACTATCTTCATACCTCCCAGAGCCTGCTCTCAGAGGGGTTTCAGTCTTGGTAGATCAGTGGGAACCTGTATTGGTTTGGTGAGTGTGTTTCAGGTCCCCTTGAAGAGAGACTGTTGGCTGTCCCTGTAGCCTAGTCAGTCAGATTAGGTTGCTTCTAAGTAACTGTATTCTCAGATTGACATCATGCTGTTAGCCAGAAACTGTGTAAATAAGTTACCATTTACAGGTGTAAGAGGAGGGTTTCTCTTCATTAGAAGAGGAGTTTTGGTGAGTTACAGGCAAAAAGGGAAGAAGTTGATTTTGAAAGGCACAGAGTTCCCCCTTGATGTGGCAGTAATCTTATCCTGTCAGGGTTTAATGTGAAGTCACTCTGGCCAGAGAATAATCTTATTAGGACTTTAATTAAAAGCACAAGGTGTTGGGTTGGTTTTTTGGTGTGTTTTTGTGTGTTTTCTTTTTTCTTTTCTTTTTTTTTTTTAATGTTTCCTTATCTTCCTCTTTTTTTCCCCTTCCATTTCCATGTTCTCCCTAGCCCTGCTCCCCTCTCCCCCTCTTCATCATCCTTTAACATTTAGAATGTTTTTGGCTTGGCTGATCCCTCTGGGTAGGAAGTGAGCCAAGCAGGATATTGATTACCAAATATGGTATTGCTGCTAAAGATGCTAGCGGAATGCGGCTTGTATTCTAAGCCTCCGGCCTCTGAATAAGCTGCCAAACAAATTAGGTCATTTTAATTCTGAGCTTGCTTTTTTTTTTTTTAAATAAGGAGCTGGAACTCTGATTTGGAACATGATGGTGTTGTTCCTTGAGCTCACACAGGGAGGAGGGATATGAAGAGGGAATGGGGGAGACTCAATTCAGCATGTCTTAGGACACAAGCCACCAGTCCAGGTGGCGTGAGAGGCAAGCATGTTGTGCAGAGCTTCTGTTGACTCCGGGACATGAGGGGAAGAGCTGGGACGCAGAATTCAGATGTGCCGCCTCATTACCTCCTTGTTGTCCAGGCTAGAAGCTCCAGAGGACCACTGGCCGGTCCCAGGATGCTCTTCTCAGGCTACTGGGGCCTTGACCACAGTGACCAAGGTGACGTGGGCTCAGGTTTAGGAAAGTTCCTTCTTTACAGGAAGGTTGGTGGAGTTGACCGCCAAGGAGGACACCTTGAAATTGATGGTAGATCGTTACCGTGTGAGCTCATGGGGTGTCTTGTGAGTACTCGAGTCCTTCCACAGCATCCCCTTACATGATAGCCGGGCACTGACTACATTAGTCTCCCAGCAAAGACGACGCTCTTTGGGTCCGTATTTGGCAATATTTATTCTGTGGTGATATTAGCTTTGATAGAGTGAAATGCTTCAGAATGCTGCTTTGTTTCTCTTCCTCATAGACGTCTTTGGCAAGATAATACTGAGGTTTCCTAAGTTGAAACAAAAGCTGAGACCAGTTGGGGATAGAAGTTCTTTTTACACTTCTTATAACTGGCACCCCCCTTTTCTCTTCTTGCTGTCAGTTAGGGCTGTGCAAAGCGGGTTCCTTCTCTTCCTGCCCACCCTGTTTGCCACCTTCAGTTGGTTTCTTCTCAGAATGGATAAATCAGGCTCCCAGAGACGTTCCACCCACCCCAGGATGTCTGTAGGCACCTCCCGGAGCACCTCTCTTTCCTCCTCCCTGCTCATTTCTCGTTTTGCTGCTACCATCCAGTCACAGGCTCTTCTTCCCAGCTTTGGAGCTGAGCCTGCGAAGTTCAGAGTTGTTCATCCTGGTGTACATAGAGATTCTTACTGATTACTGGTGGGAATTGCTTTGACTTTTCTTGAGGCTAATTAAGTAGAAAGGGGACTTTGGGGCCCATAGGCTCACATGTGCACTAAATGGAAAAGCCGTATTCATACGATACACCTTTTCAGAACTCTACCCCCTTCCAGAACATACCATACAGACAAACACGGGACCTGAGCCTGTTTCGGATGCACATTTATTAAGCAGTCTACTGGGATGTCTTTTTGTTACTGTTGTTGGACTACATTACATTGGAAAATAGATATGATATTATTCATTATACTTAGTGATGGAGGCATTCCCTTTTTTTAATTTTTTTTTTTTAAGATTTTATTTGAGAGGGCAAGCACAAGGGGGGAGGGGTGGAGGGACAGAGGGAGAGGGAGACAGAGACTCCCCGGTGAGCACGGAGCCAGACTCTGGGCTAGATCCCAGGATCCTGAGATCATGACCTGAGCCAAAGGCGGATGCTTAACTGACTGAGCCACGCAGGCGCCCCAATGGAAGCATTCTTGAATGGTGGGAGGGTTTCAAAATAGACTTATCTTGTCCTAAATCTTGTGTTTTTATAATGTTTGTTATTTATTGAGTATGTTTGTTTTAGGTAAACTGCAATAATAGGGTCAAGGGTAATTGAAATTACTACCCTGTCTTTGGCCTGTATAGTATAATCTGATTTCTCTCCAGCCATGTAGCTAGTAGGCCAGCTCTAATCAAAACTGGGACTTTACCACATCAAGACATTAAAATTTTATATAAACTTACAAGCGAACTAGGATTAAGTGATACTAGTTACATTTAAATCTTAGTTCCTGTTTTACTAACTCAGTACATATATCACCATGAAGAAAACTCTCTAGTTAGGGAGGGGAATTTTCTCCCTTTTACTTCTGGGTGATGAAACTAAAGCATTGAAGAATGACATTGTTTTAGGCCAGTGTCAGAACACTGCAAAGGACCTAGAGCTCCACGATTTCCAGTAGGCACAGAGCTTTACAGTAATTATTTTATTCTCATCAGTGGCCATTAATTGAAGTTTTTCACTATGATAGGAATTTGCTAGTCCATATTTAAAACCTGAATCTGAATGTTTTTGTTCAGGAAGAAAAGGAATAATTGAAAAAACGTGTAGCTAAATGTTTTCATTAAGTAAACAAAAATCTCCCTTGACTTTTCTGGACATGTGGTATTACAGGTTTTCATGTATTCTGTGTAAGTAGTGAGAACCAGGGCTCTCGCTGACCTTTTTTTCGGCTAGGCCAGGATTTACTGGTGTGTTTATTTTGTCACCATTCCGGTTTGACTCTAAGGAAATGAAAACATCTTCCATTTGTTCTTTATTTCCAAAGGGCATCCGCTTCGATCCTGAAATTCCGCAAACACTACGACTAGAGTTTGCTAAGGCAAACACGAAGATGGCCAAGAACAAACTAGTAGGGACTCCAAACCCCAGTACTCCTCTGCCCAACACTGTACCTCAGTTCATTGCCAGAGAGCCATGTAAGTTGATCTACTTTTCATTTACAAAAAAAAAATAATAACCAAGAATTGTTTGTGTGCTGCACGTGAAATTACGCCACAGGACGTAGAGCTGGCTGAGTGTCCTTTTCCGTTTCTGCGAAGAGGCTGTGCATTCTTGCTGTCTGAATTCCAAATACAGCAATGTTCTTGATGATGGGCTGTCCTGAAAGGGGGTCCGGCCAGATCAGAACTGTAACTACTACAGAATTTCATTTGAGGTGATGTCGATTCCTTCACGTCATCTTGACCTTATTGTGAGGGTGTTCTGTTTGCCTGGGGGTACAAACCCTTCTTTATCCCCCCATCCCGGGATAGGAGAGCTGGTTCTCCGCAGTTATTTCATTTGTTGACGCTCATTGGTTCTGTGGCTTGGGAAAAGAGAATATTAAAAGTGAAAGCAGCAGATATTAAGAAGTTATATTTTTGAGAACATTTGAGCCCATAAATCTAGAGGGGAAAGTAAACACACACAAAGAATTTATATGTTGGAACAATCAGTTCTAGCAAACTAATAGTGGTAAATTTAAGGAAATCTAGGGCTTCCTGTTTTAAATTAATTGGGTAAAGATGTTGACTAATGGCTAAACAAGTGTTTACCCCCCCCCATCTAATGAGCTCCTTCCCTTAAATGGCCAGTCTGCGGATTTGCCTTTGAATAACTTGAAAAGGTTGTCTTAATTTTCTTTCTTAAGCTCAGTCAGTAGCATAAGTGAGGCGTGAGATAGGCCTTAACTTTTCCTTTCATTGCGTAGCTATATGTGATTGAATATGGCAGGGCATTCAAGGAATCCCAAGCGACTAGCTGTTATTTGGAATATTTTCGCCCTATCGTTCTCGGTCTTCTTTCCAGACCACATGATCTTGATCTTCCTGCTTTCCTTGACAATACGGTTCAACTTTTCTTATTGAAACTGAAGGGCACATGAGTTTCTTTCTCCCCCCATGTCATGTGTGTGTCAGATTTAATCAGGTTATTTTGGAAGTTAGAGCCATTCTGTAGCCGTGTAACTCTTGAGAAAGCTGCCACTTGTCAGGGGAAAGTAACAGATAAGAGTTTCTCCCCCAGCGTTCTCCAAAATTTTTCTGTGAGGCCAGGAGTCATAATGATGAAAAAAAAAGAAATGTGTGCTTCCATGTCCTAGGGAAACTTGAATCCTTTCTAAACAAAAGTTTCATCTTATGGTCCAGTTGTTCTACGGGCAGATGAGTAGACATTTCTTACACAATTCTGTATTCTTACACAATTCTGTATCCTTACAGCATCTAGTTCAGTACCTTGTGTACATCGTATATATTTAGTAAATATTACAGTGATAAGTGGATAAATATTTTAATTCGGCTATTTGCAGAATTATTCCGTTTGTATGCCTCTTCATTTCCCTCTGAAATGTCTTCTGTCTTGATTAAGGCATCAGAAAAGAGTATTTGTAGGATTCCTTGATAAAGAAAGGGTAACCTAGAGTGCCTCTTTAGTTTTCTAGTCAATTTTCTGCCTCAGATCAGAGAATGCTTTGAAAAGATGAATTCAGACAGCAAGTATAGTACTGATAATCCTTTATCCTGTCTTTTTTTTTTTTTTAAGATTTTATTAATTTGACAGACAGAGATCACAAGTAGGCAGAGAAGCAGGCAGAGAGAGAGAGGAGGAAGCAGGCTCCCTGCTGAGCAGAGAGCCTGATGCAGGGCTCGATCCCAGGACCCCGAGATCATGACCTAAGTCGAAGGCAGAGGCTTTAACCCACTGAGCTACCCAGGCACCCCAATACTTTATCCTTTCAATTCTTTATTGAATGCTTTAGTTCTGGGACCTCAGATTTTGTTTTGTTTTTGTTTTTTTGTTTGTTTAAATCTGTTTCAAAAGCTCTATGAAATTGGTAGCCGGGAAGGTGATAGCCGGTTCACAACCGGGAAGGTGATAGCCGGTTCACAACAGAGATGAACAAACGGACATCCAGAAGTCTCTGAAGTTGTCAGAGGGCTTAGAGCAAAGTTTAGAAGACCGCTCTGGCCACCTCTGCCCCCGTCCCTTCCCTGTGTACTCAGCAGCTCAGAAGTGGTCAGATAGTCTCCACGGTGCGGTCAAGACTTGCCTGGGCTGCTTGTGGCAAAACAACTTGATGTTTAAAAAAAATCCAAGCGGTGGTATATTCTTGAGAAACTAAAAGTTAGCCTGATTTCGCTTACTACGGCTCCTTTCTATGAGACAGGGGCCTTGCTGAACAGCAATTCCACTCTCAGATCAACCTTCTCATCCATTATAGTTCCCCCTGGGAATTAAGAATGTCCGTGCCCCACATGCAGAATTGTTTTCCTGAAAGCATGCCGCAGGCTAAGCCACTGCTGGTTCTCTGCTGGCAAGTCCCATTGCACTGTGCCTGGAATGGGTGTTCAAGGTGGTGGTCAGGTCAACTCCTGTTAGGAGTGGACGGCAGTGGATCTTAGAGTTGAGGGATTGGAAAAACCCTATAGGGGCCCCTGGGTAGCTTAGTCGGTTAAGTGTCCCAACTCTTGATTTTGGCTCAGGTCATGATCTCAGCGTCCTGGGTTCGTGTGACTCTTAGTCTCCACATGCAGTGGGGTGTCTGCTTGAGGAGTCTGTCTCTCCCTCCGCCCCTCCTCCCACTTGTGCTCGCTCGCTCGCTCGCTCTCTCGCTCTCTCTAAAATAAATCTTTGGAAAAAACCTATAGGCTTCTCTGTTGTAGACGATGGGAGAGGTTTTGAATGTTTCTTTTTGTTGCTGTTTTTGTAGAATTGTGCTGAAAAGTATCCGTTGCCATCACTAGTGGAAGAATGTGCTCAGATTCAATTATATAACAAATATTTACTCGAACTCTCATGTCTCAGATATCTGTTGAACTTGAATGAGCTCTCAGTGTGCTGGACACTGGGAAAGAGGGGGCCTGGTTGCTGCCTTAAAAGAGCTATCGGTCCAAGGGATTGGTGGTGGTCAGAGTGGTCAGGAAACTTGGCCTGTGTAAAGGATGTAAAAGATTTTTTTGCAGCTTAGTCCGCATTGCCCCAAATCAGGCTGTCTCATTTGCCAAGCACCCGCTCTCTTTATGTAGAGCACGAGAAGTGAGGAAACTAGGCATTGCACTTGCCAAAGGAGAGGGTGGCCTACAGCGGAGAGCCTTGGCTTTAGACGTGAAGATGTGTGTGAGAGTTCTGGTTCTGCCAGTCGTTGTGAAGCTTGTCAAGTCGTTGTCAAGTGTGACCTTAAACACACCGAACCTTGCGCTGTGCCTGTTCTCTCAGCTACAAAATGGGAATGATACCTTCTTCACATGCTTCTTACGAGCGCTAAATAAAGCAAGGTCATAAGAGTGTGTTGAGGATTAAGCAGCTGTAATAGATGTAGAGCGCCAGGCAAGCATAAAGTATAATCTTAGTTTAAAAAAAAACAACATGGAGTTGCTTTTCTTTTCTAATAGTTAAAAGTAGGCTTTGATCTTCCGAGGCTTCATCACTGTGACTATAGCCAGTTGCCTTCGCAAATCAGGAGAAAGGATGAATGAAAGTGGCACCCACAGTCCCAGGAAAGTATTATACTATCCTAATGAAATTTTTATTAGTTTTAACTTCTTACTCCCTTGTATATGACAAAGCAAGAAAAATACTGTGAGAAAGGAAGTAAGAGATACAGAAAATTTATAAATTATATAAAATTCTGCTAGATTATGCATTTGCTTGTACAGGAAAGTAGTGTTCTATAGGGTAAGAATTCCACCTGAGAGATGAAAACAGGGCAAGTCACCATCTCTCTGAGTTATGTTTTCCTTGTCTATAAAGTGATGATACTATGTGCCAGACATTGCTAAGCATTTTATGCGAAGAGGATTCTCAGTAGCACTGTTTTACAGTACAAAAACGAGATCTTAGGAGGATCTAGTAACGTTGAGGTGATCAGGTGTTATGGGTTGAATTGTGTTCTGTCAAAATTCCTGTGTTGAAATCCCAATCACCAGTGGCTCCCGAGGTAACTGTGTTTGGAGATAGTCTCTAAAGACATGATCAAATTAACCAGGGCCAATGGGGTGGGCCCCAATTCCATATGACTAGGTTCCTTAAAGAAGAAGAGGTGGGCAGGGATGTGTTCACACAGAGAAAAAGCCAGGTGAGGACATAGCAAGAAGGTGGCCATTTGCAAGCCAAGTTTACAGAGGCCTTGAGAGAAGCCAAGCCTGTCCCCACCTTGATCTTAAAGAACTTACAGCTTCTAGAACCGTGAGAAAATTAAATTCTATTGTTTAAACCCTGCAGTCTGTGGTATTTTGTAATGGCAGCCCGAGCAGACTAATAGGTCAAGTCATAGAGCCTAGATTTAAATTCTGACCTATTACTTTTTGGTTTTGTAACTTTGGTCAGCTTACTTAACTCTGTCTCCATTGTCTCATCTATAAAATGGCAGTAATAATTAAACTTACCGATAGGGTTGTGAGGATTAAATCAGTTGACTCGAGAGGGCCATATTCACAAGAGTGAGTAATTTCAGTGACCGTTTAATATGTGCGTGTAAGAATGTGTACGTCGGGGTATCTGGGTGACACAGTCGGTTAAGCGTCCAGCTCTTGGTTTTGGCTCAGGTCATGATCTCAGTGTTATGAGATGGGGCCCCCTGTGGGGTCCACGCTCAGTGTGGGGTCTGCTGAAGTTTCTCTCTCCCGCTCCCTCTCCCCTCCCTGTGCTTGCACAATGCTCTCTGTTGTCCCCTCCCCCTCTCCAAGTAAACAAATCTTAAAATAAGAGCGAATATGTTCATGTGCCTTCTGTTCTCATAGTTGAGACCTGTCGTTTTCTGCCTTTGTATACTTAGCATCTGGAACCTAGAAATATGAGTGAACTTAAGATACTACAGATTTTATTTTATGCTTTTTCATTTGGAAGTTTAAAAATTTACAGTATTATTAAATTAAGTATTAAAAAATGTTCAGCGTTCTTGAGGTATGATCAGGAAACGATTAAATGCACATATTAAGAGTGTCTGTTTTGTGACACCTGGGTGGCTCAGTCAGTTAAGCGCCTGCCTTCGGCTCAGGTCATGATCCCAAGGTTCGGGGATCAAGCCTCACATTGGGCACCTTGCTCAGTGGGAAACCTGCTTCTCCCTTTGCCTGTACGCTCACTTGCTCTCTCTCTGTCTCTGTCTCTCTCTCTGACAAATAAATAATCTTTAAAAAAAAAAAAAATACAGAGGGTCACCTGGGTGGCTCAGTTGGCTAAGCATCCAACTCTTGATTGCAGCTCAGGTTGTGATCTCAGGGTCATGAGATCGAGCCCCGAGTTGGGCTCCTCACTGAGTGTGGAACATGCTCGGGATTCTCTCTCACCCTCTCCCTCCCCCTTGCCCATGCTCTCTCTAAAAAAATAAACTAATTCACTTAAGCCTTTAAAGATGATCTTATTAGAAACCCCAGAGGCCTGGATGAGAGTCTAAGGAAAAGATTTCAGGGCAGGTCACCCCTCAGTGAAAGTCAAGCTTCCGTGTAACTGTTAAGCATCAGAATTTGATGGCCGGGTTGCATTAACGGGTAAAATATAGTCTTACATAGTTGACCAGGGGTTCCTGGGTGGCTCAGTGGGTTAAGCCTCTGCCTTCGGCTCGGGTCATGATCCCAGGGTCCTGGGATCAAGCCCCGCATTGGGCTCTCTGCTCTGTGGGGAGCCTGCTTCCCCCGCTCTCTCTGCCTGCCTCTCTGCCTACTTGTGATCTCTCTCTGTCAAATAAAGTCTTAAAAAAAAAAAAACAAACCAAACAGTTGACCAAATTGAACTACTAATGGTTTTTATTTAGTTTTGGTATAATTCATTGAGTTGCTTCAGAAAATATATGAGTGACCACTTTCAACAGTATTTTAGTTTAACGAATAATGCTATCATCAGTGAAGGTGAGGATGTTTGACTTTGATTTATACTTGGAGGACATGCAGGCAATTTACTAAAGTTTTTCACAACATTCAAATGGAAATGGAAATGAGCATGGATGGAAGCAGGCAGTAACACAGCTCTGTTTTACATTGTTTCAGATCCTAAGACTTCATCTGCACAGTCCTCTTGAAACAGTGACGGTATGAAACCGGCATATATATACCTGCCTGTTGATGGTTAAGTGGACCGTGTGTTCTCCGGGTGGTCCCACTTTGTAAAGTCCCAAAAGGCTAATGAGCAATCTGCAGAAAATGTTTCACACAGATCAAGAAACCTTACCTACTCCTCCTATAAAGGATGGGATTGAGGGACCAAGTCCTGCTATTGTTTGAAAGTAAAACTAACACAGGGACGCCCGGGTGGCTCAGTTGGTTAAGGGACTGTCTTGGGCTTAGGTCATGATCCTGGAGTCCCAGGTTCAAGTCCTGCATCCTGCTCAGCAGGAAGTCTGCTTCTCCCTCGGACCCTCCCCCCTCTCATGCTCTTTCTCTCTCAAATAAATAAATAAAAATCTTTACCAAAAAAAAAAAAGGTAAAACTAATACAGAAACAGGGATTGTCTAGCTGGTTGTTGGGTCTGTTATTTAGGGAGATAAAAGGTTTGAGTCCGTTTTAAGGAACATCCTTGTGGTCAGGTACGTTGACCACAAATTCACAATCTGGGCTCATCTGCATTTCAGAAATAGCTCCAATATCCTTTTTTTCCTTGAATCTTCTCTTTACAAAATTAGAGTTTCACTGCGTTTTGTAAAATGACCACGCTTAAGCCATTGTATTGTTAAAGAAGGAAACCATAAATTAAATTTAAAGGGTTAACAATACATTTTTTCTTACCATCCAGAAATAACCACTGTTAACGTTCTGTCGTATTTCTGTCGTATTTCTTTCTACACGCATTTCTATCCTTTTATACGTATATGTATGAAAACAGAGTGTCAGGTTGTCTTTGTTTTAGTTTGGTTACAGCGTATGATCACACTGTCCTCTTCGCTCACTTGTCTCATAACCAGGTTTCCATCCAGGACCATCTCCCCAAAGCATTATTTTCTTTATGGGCTCTTTACATAGAAGGTGTAGTGGTGAGGGCCTTTGATACCTGGCAAGGAATTTTTTCTCAGTTAACTGGTGGGGAGAGAACGCACATTGTTGAGCATGACAGTCTTGTGCTTTAAGACTCTCCTTCCCTAAAACTCTAGGAAGCTGCACTGGGGAGACAGGGTTGGAAGTAAAACACCATAAAATCTCTTTTATGTAGAGGAGGGAATTGAGTGGTAGTGAGGAAGGTGCTTGCCTGAAATTTTTTTTTTAAATATGACTTGAAATGCCACTAGGGAGTACCTTGGGGATGTGGTGCTTCTAGGAGGGAAGCTTCCCTCCACCCCAAACCCACACCCCACTTCCACGAAGTTTTAGGAAAGGGAGCCGGTGATGGTGAAGACACACATTATTATTCTACCTGTTTTCCCAGTCCTTGCTGGTAAGGTTTTTGATGGGAGGGGGAGCCCAAGTGTAAAAAGGAAGTTGGGA
Organism: Enhydra lutris kenyoni; assembly: GCF_002288905.1. NCBI lineage: Eukaryota > Metazoa > Chordata > Mammalia > Carnivora > Mustelidae > Enhydra > Enhydra lutris. The sequence continues at coordinate 16,752,955 of NW_019154095.1, read as the reverse complement.
AGTATAGCAGAGACACCGAGAGTCTTTGGGGGGGGGTCAAAGGCACTGGGAATTGGTACAGGAGGGGGACCAGGAGGTAGACACAGGCAGGAAGCAGGCACCTGGCTGCCCAGTGGAAAGGAGACCAGGACATCGAAGTGTGCAAGCTGAGCTTTGCAGGATGACGCTTGCTTGGATGGAGTGGCCGTTCCCTCGGAAGCAGCTCACGTGGGCCTGCGGAGGGATGCTGTCTTTGCTTCTGTTTGGAGCTACCAGAAGTGATGTTCACGGAAACTTACCAGTGGTTTCCTCTCTGGGGATTGAGACTTCCTAATGATAGAGTGGTCCCCTGAGCATTCTCTTACCCCAGCACCACAGGGCATTTGTGGGGTGATTCTCATATGACCAAGGAAGGCCTTCTGTCAAGAGTCAGGACAGGAATTTAACACTCAGGAGACATGTAAGGGCACCAGGGGCTCAGGGCCCTGCACATTCAGAGGAACAGAAACATGAAACGAAACTGCAGACGACGAGGCCAGCAAAGTACTCTTACAAACCAAGACACCTTAACGTTTATTTCCCCATAGTTCCCACTCTGACAAAGCAAAACTATGGTTTTCCTTAGGGAAAAAAAACCAAAAACATTTACTGTTTACAGCCCACTGCTGCCTCTGTCTTCTCTTCAAACCTGTACATGTTCCTAGTCTTGCTTAATGTGGATAATTTTTAATTACTGATTTTTAATTACTAAATTTAAGGGCCCCTGGCTGGCTCAGTCCGTTAAGCATCTGCCTTAGGCTCAGGTCATGATGCCAGGGTCCTGGGATTGAGTCCTGAGTAGGGCGCATGCTCAGCAGGGAGTCTGCCCTTCCCCCCTGCTCATGTGCTCTCGCCCTCCCACTCTTATCATAAATTTTTTTTAAGATTTTATTTACATATTTGACAGAGATCACAAGTAGGCAGAGAGACAGGCAGAGAGAGAGCGAGAGAGAGAGAGGAGGAAGCAGGCTCCCTGCTGAGCAGAGAGCCTGATGCGGGGCTCAATCCCAGGACTCTGGGATCATGACCTGAGCTGAAGGCAGAGGCTTTAACCCACTGAGCCACCCAGGCGCCCCATAAATAAAATTTTTTAAAAAAGTGAATTTAACAATTGTATTAATATCAGGTAGTGGATGTGGTAAGAACGGTTTCCATGTAGATAAATCTGGTTTTATGTGGGATGCAAGTTACTGCAGTAGTGTGTGGACCAGTGAGTCCGATCCAGTCATTGACGTTACAATCTAATGAGTAGCCGATCTTTGATCAACAGCGGTTATTAACATTTTGATTTGAATTTGTTTCTTGTTTAATCATTGATTAGGTATAAACAAAAGGCCTTAAGAACTCAGGAAGTCAAATCTCCTTGGAAATCACAGAATTCTTTTGTAATGCAAATAACTGCCCCCACTTTCATGTTTTGTAAACTCCAATTACTCATTACATCTGCAGAGAAATGAAAGAATAAAGGAGTTAATTTCCTGGGACATTCCAGAAGAAACAGCTACCAGAGACTTAATTCTTTAAGGCCATGTGCTCTCCTCACTCACTCACTAAAAGGAAGGCATTTCTTGCTTTGTTCAAGTTTGATGCAGGCTCCCTGTTTCTTCCTTTCTTCCTTTTCACATCCTTGTAAATCCTCAAAGAGGTGCCTTTCTCGGACAGCAGTTCTCAAAGTATTTGCCGGCCAACCCCTGGTTGGTCTCCAAGACCCTTTCAGGGAGTCCCCGAGGTCTAAGCTATTTTCATGAGAATAGTTTGTTTTTCTCACTGTGTGGCAGTGGGCACAACTGCTGGCACCTTCGCACATGTCCGGACAGCCTCACCAAACTGGGCGAATGAGCATTGTTCTCTTTAGGGTCCCAGGCTCTCAGACAAGAAACCAGTTTCATCTAAGAATGTCCTTGATGAAAAAGTAAAAAATATTTTTATTCAACCTCAGCTCTTGATTACATGTTTTATTACATTGTCCTTTTTTGATTACATGTCCTTTTTTATTTTTATTTTTTTAACAAAAATGGGGAGGATCCATATTACCATATTAAAGATTGAAACAAATTTTTAAAGTATTTACTAATTCATTTTTAAAATACGGCCTCACGGAACTGGGTCACTTGTGAAGGAAGGAGTGTTTTAATTTCTTTTGCAGATAATTGTGGAGATCCCTTTTTTACTTATACCAAAAGATTTGTTGCATTGTGAAATCTGAAACTTTATCCATGAGCTTTCTGCATTGTTATGTTAAATTCCATTTTCTATTTTCATTGGATCTTTTACCCATGCGTGATTTTATGGTATGATGCATTGGTCGTTTGGAAAGTATTGGTTCACTGACTTATGCTGATCTTCCAAATGTTGACATATTTTATTCATTAATAATGATAATTATTAATTATCTCACCTGAGAGGTGAGAGGCCTCACCTCTCACCTGTGAGGCCATGCTTTCTTTTTAATATACTAGAACCAATACAATCCCTTGTAATAGGTTGAATTAAAGGCAGATATGAGAATCCAGGTGTTTTCTGTTACACCAGATACTAAAGAGGCTTGCAAAAATGTAGAACTGAATTGTTTTCTTATTAGTTTTGGTGCATGTAGTTTTTTTGTTTTTGTTTTTCAGGGTTTTTTGTTTTTCCTTTTTTCTTTTCTCTTTTTTTACAAAACATACGTGATTTATCTAAAGTAATGGTCTTTTTAAAATGTATTGATGAATGTTTTTAAAATTTAAGTTATCACTTTTAATCTGCTAGAACCCACATAAAAGTTCTTTGCGGTCATTAATAGTCTCGGGGCTTGGAGAGCCTGCTGTCACCGGACGGCTACTATAGACTTGGGGCAGGTGATTGAGTTTGCAGCCCCTAAAGCCATTCAGAGCTAGACTGGGGGAAAGCAGTGCCCGGCCAGTGCCGGGGGCCCTGCATGCTCACCTGCCTGCCCCAGGTTTGACTACGGGCTTCTATATGTGCCACAGTCTCTGGAGACCATCCCAAGAATAGCTGCACGTGTGTGGTGGTTTGAAGAGCTGGATAAGATGCCTCCCATTCATTCGCAGACAGCTTCCTTCCGGAAATGGATCTGGCCTGAGTACCTTTCCAAACTGCTTAATCACCCCCCACCCCACCCCCATTACCAAAAGGAATACAACTTCACTTCAGGAAACTTGGAAAAGATTTTTTTAAAAATTGGGGGGGGGGGCATCGACAGATTAATGTTTCCAAGTTCCTATACCTAAAGACACAGGATGTTAAATTCCCTTGTATTTTTTAGGCTGTAATTTTATAGATAAATTTTTAAATACAGAGGCTTAAGGCATCTTAACAGTCATTGGGTTTTTAATAATACAACTTTTTATATAATATCTGTATTTTTTTAAGTGGGCTCCACGCCCAGGATGGAGTCCAGTGCAGGGCCTTGAACTCATGACCCTGAGATCAACACCTGAGCTAAATTAAGAGTCAGGCACCTCACCAACTTTGCTACCCAGGCGCCCCAACATGTGTATTTTTTAAGTGAATCCAGAAAATTATCTCACACCACCCCACAGAGATGAGCATTTTAACAGTTGTGATGAACAGTCCTACAAAGATACACATGGTTACACTTGACGGGCATTGTATGTTACACGCTGCTCCAATACCTGCTTTTGTTGTCCACTCAAGACCACATTTTTGGGAATCAGTGAATGTATAGCTGGATTGTAACAAAGGAATGTCATGTCCTTTGGAATGTCAAAGCCCTTCTCCTTGGGGAAGAGTCTGGCAGAAGTGGGTGGTGGTTTAGAGAGTAAGAGAAGTAGAAATCTTTATGAGGTCCTTTATCTTCCTCCCTTTTCTTCCACAATGTGTGTGGCTGCTGGGGCTTTAGCCGTCCCGAGCAGCGCCCGAGCTGGAGCCAGAAGCAACATCTTGGTTTGAACGAAATAATGTAATTAGTGTCTGACTGTGAAGGAGTGTCTTTCTGTCCTTTAATTAACCACGTTTCCAGAGGTCAGGAAGATCAAGCTGGTCAAACATTAACATTTCTGTACAGGAAATGATGGTGAGTTCCTGTTTCAGTTTTCTCACTCGAGTTTAGCAAACATTTGAGGGGAGGTGAGAGATAAAAAGCTGAATAAGGTACAGTTCTGCTCTCGAGGTGTTTACACGTTAGTGAGGGACACAGGCCTGTAGATGAGCAGAAGGCAGAGCCAAGTGCTACATTGAAGGTATGGGCCATGCCGTGTGCGGATGATACTGCTGGGAGCCTGGGAGAAGGGGAAGGGGCTCCTGGAGGTCTGTTGACCTCGTGTCTGAAATGAGAAACATTGCAGGAGGCAGAGATGATGCAGAAGCGATCTACAGACTGAACGAGGGACCAATGTGAACATCAGACCTGAAAGTGTAGGAAGGAAGGAAGGGATTATGGAGGAGCTGGCAGTCTGGTGAAGACAAAGGGGCGTGCAGCAGAAGTGGAGGGTGACCACACGGGACTGGGCTGGGCTCTTGTGCCAAATCCGGGAAATCCATAGATCCCGGGTGAGCAGGACAAGACCGTTGCTGGTTATTTATTCCTTCAGGAAGGAATCTCACATCTCACCAGAACGGTGCTGCCGTGGTCCCAGATAAGCATTTATGGACTAAGCAAGCGGGTACAGGAGGCCGGCTTGGGGGTGGGGGTTAAAATGACACGCACTGACTGGTTCACAGATTCTGCAGGTTAGAATTCCAGGCGTGGGTTTGCTGGGTGGCTCCTCCGGCCATGGTCTCATAAAGCTGAAGCAAGTGGGTTGGCTGGTGTGCAGGTTCATCTTCTGTGCCCACATGGTTGTGGTAGGCTTCGGGATGTTGTGCTTGTAGGTCATTGGCTAGGAGTATGATTTTTTTATAAGCTGTCATTCAATTGAGCCACTGCCATGGGCCAAATAAAGGCACGTACGTACATTATTGCTAACCCTTACAGAAGAACTGTAAGGTAGCATTGTCTCCATTTGGCAGATGGAGAAAGGCCAACAGAACGCGAGTGGAATGTGGTTTTGTTTTGGTTTTAGAAGGCTGGATTTTTTTTTTTTTTTTTTTTAGGGAAAGGAAAACCTTTTATTAAAAATTGCGATTACTGGGGCGCCTGGGTGGCTCAGTCGTTAAGCGGCTGCCTTTGGCTCAGGTCATGATCCTGGGGTCCTGGGATCGAGCCCCACATCGGGCTCCCTGCTCGGTGGGAAGCCTGCTTCTCCCTCCCCCACTCTCCCTGCTTGTGTTCCCTCTCACTGTGTGTCTCTCTGTCAAATAAATAAAATCTTTAAAAAAAAATTTCTCATTACTCTGTGACTTTAAGGATGGGCATGTTTGTAAAACAAAGCTCTGATGAAACCACATCCCCTTAATAACTTAAATCACTTACAGCTTAGGACCCCGTCTTCATGGCATCCGTGTCTGCTTGGCACCTTTCCAGAAGGAACTTGTTTTTTGGCCATAATACAGAAGACATTGGTGTCTTGAAGGTTTGTTTGATTTCTGTTTAGGGGGAGTATGTCTCCCTCTCCGTTGTTTTCAGCATACCAAAATGCCGAGAGAACCTTGTGATCCACCCCAGAAACCCATCATTCATATGGAAGTGGCATCAGAATTACACCACAATTTGCTTTTTAAATGTCTTCCTTCTTTTCTCCTCTTCTGTTCTGTGGAATTGTCCATATATTGCATCTAGTTATATCTCTTAAGTGTCTTTTCACCTAGAGCAGACCCTTTTGGCCCGTTCCTTTTTTATGCATCTTTGAAAAAAGCATCTGCCTTCCTGAGAAGAAAAACCTCCTGGGTTTTTTTGGTTTGTTTTCTTTAGCGTTCCTGTGTCCCCTCTGTTTACTGCAGATTGACAGGCTTGATTAGATTTGGAAGGTTGGTTAAATTGAGGGTCACCTTTCTTGTCAGGAATTCTCACTGGTGCCCTGTGGTTTTCTGTGGCGCCACATGACCAAGTAACCAGCGTTTGGGTCGTTCCGTGTTGGGTGGTGGGGAGGTGGGCCTGGGTTCAGGTAGCAGTGGTGGGATACTGCCTTCGTAAAGGTCCCCGTCAGCTTTGTTCTCATCTTTGATCTTTACCACCTTCCTAATTCTGTTTGTTTACCCTGAAATAGTTTATCAGAAAAAAGATTGAGGGCAAGTTTAGTGCTTGAGTCTTTCCCTTTCATTGCCAGTTCTGAGTGTAAGGGATTGGTGCCTGGTTATCCCTTTTTCTTTCACTTACCCTGCTTTTGAGTATCGTAATGAACTTGGGTTTCTTTATTTTCAGGGTGTTTCAGTGGATTGCTGTCATTACTCCTGAGGTGTGGGGGCAGGGAATCAGAAGTATCTTTTTGAATGAAGGAAATTCCAGGACTGCCTCGGTGGGCGGAGTTTTGTCATTTCCATCTTTTCTTTCCATCCTATGAGTGGTGGGGTCTCCTGCCTGGTAGTTCAAGATTGGTGCATTGTGCCTTTGTCCCGGACTTTTCCAAGTGCTTGGATAGGAGCTGTCATTCTTGGAGTTTAATGAGTTTCTTTGGCTATTTTGGTCAGAGCAACTTTTTATCCACAGACGTGACCACTTTTACAACCTTGTTGAGGGTAAGGTTTTTAGAAAATAGATTGGTATGTTTTGGGGTTTTGAGTTTTTTCCCCAGATTGCCTTAATTAGGGAGATTATTAGTGGTTATATAGGATTGGTAATTTCCTTCTTAACATCAAGAATATGTGAACAGAAGAGTAACGAAAAATAGTTCGACATGCCTAGGAATTTCCCCCAATTAAACTAAAAATGGAAAGGTGGGACATGTAACAGAATGTTCATCAAGAAGAAATTAAATTTATTTCATAAAAAGAGTGTTTTTGAACTATGCACATAAACGTAAAACAGACTGACCAATGATTTTGACTAGACGCTTTAAAAATAAGCTCGAGGGACAGAAAGTTAAATATTTAGATTAGTGTGAAATGTTCCCTTTGTAGCAGTGTGCCATTGATGGGACTATTCCTGGAATATGTCTCCTCTGCTTGTTTTAACACCTGACCTTGTTCCCTGGAATGGAATGTATAGATGGGAAGATACTCCGTGATATGGGTGGGTTTGTTTGACATTTTCTCTTTGTTTGTATAAGCCCTTTAGTTGTTTCTTTACAATCTCGTTAATACCGTTGAAAATTTGGTGGCTTTCCAGAATCAAGACAGTATGGATGTATCATTCCATTATGATCTGATTGGGTTCACTTTTTATCTTGTGTTTGTGAAGAGCAGACTGAGTCCATCAACAAGTATGGCGCCTAGCACGGACGTGGAAACTAGGTAGGCACTCTGTATGAGAATGCCTGTTTTTTCCTTTTTCTCCTCCTCAACTGGGGGATATTATCATATAGAAATGGATTCATTCTGTGTGGTAGGTAAAAGTGGCATGGTGTTTCAATTGTTTATTAATAAAGTTAATTTCTTGTCATATACTCATTGGTCATTTAATTTGAGAGAGGTCTTTATCCGTGTGTCTTTTTTTTTTTTTAAGATTTATTTTTATTTGTAAGTTAACCTCTAACACCCAACATGGGTCTCGAACTTAAAACCCCAAGATCAGGAGTCACATGCTCTACCCACTGAGCCAGCCAGGCACCCACCACTTGTCTGTTTTTTTATTTCTTTATTGAGACATCTGTGTAAGAACAGTGCTTTCTTAACTAATGTGGTTTATTTTCCCTGGATAATCTCTTCATCATTTGGTTGAAGGAGAAGCTGGTAGTTCTCTGTTTTCTGTTTTTCCTCCCCCACCAAACTAATAATGTGAGCATCCCTCCCAGCTGCTGGTTTCTCTTTAAAACAATGATGAACTCCCAGCTGTAATGGGAATAAAATGAGATTATGTGCGTTGGAATGTATTATGTTTTGCATGGTGGCACTTTACAAATGGCATCGCTACACCAGGAGGACGTGAAGCACAACGCTTAAATCATTCGACATTCATTTGGATTGTCGTTTGGAATCTGATTCCTCTAGAAATACCTTTTTCTTTTCTTGGTTCTTGCGCTCTTAGGAAGACCAGAGGTTGCATTACACTTAATATAGACACAAATTGTGAAATCTGTTACTTTCTGGGGTGGGGGGGATAATCAATAACCAAGAGGATAGACAAGAAAAGAGAGTTCACATTTACATGTTGCTTGTTATCTTGCTTTCTGTGTTAACATTTTTAATAGTACTCTAATTTTTTATTTTTAACTTTTTATTATGGAACATTTCAAACAACAAAAGTAGAGAGAGTCTTAGCATAATGTTTTGTTGTTTTTAACAGCTGGTTGAGTCAAGGTCCAGATCTATACCATCTTTACATTTGGTCGATTTCTTACAGGAATCTTCGTGTTCCGTTTCATTCTTTTCCCCTTGCAGTGTATTTGGGGAGGAGCCAGATTGTTTGTCCTGTAATTCCCTGTAGTATGGATGTTGCCATCTGCCTCTCTGGTGGTGTTTAGCATGGTCCTGTTTCTGAATTTTCTGTGAGTTAGTTGTTACAGAGAGTTGATCAGATTTTAGGTTAGAATCAGGGGTGGAGGGCAAGTATGTTCTTTCATCAGAAGACACATAATGCTTAGTTATCTTGCCCTGTGTAATGGTAAGAGCCATCAGAGGTCTCTACCTAGATCTCTTCCTAGATCTACTGGTTAATTACCTGTTCCTTTTTATGTTTATTCACTTGTAAAAATTGTATTTCATGAAATTAAAAAAATTTTTTTTCTACATTTGCCAAGTAGCTTCGTGTAAAGATTGTACCAATTTATGAAGCCGGCAACCGTGTCCAGAGTACCCCAGTTTTCTTAAACATGTGGTATCTGAGGCTTAAGGAGGGTCATAGTTTCCCCCAAGGTCCTACAGTAGAATAGAGAGTGTTAGGTCTAGGAGTCCTTCCTTGCTCGGTCTTGTACAGGATAATACCAGGTTCCTTCCCTCTCACCATAGCCCCAGATAATTGCTCTTCTTCACTTAGAAATGGTAGAAGGGAAGAAATAAGGAACTGTACAGTTCAGGCAAGAGAGTTAAAGACAAAAATAATTTCCAGAATATTCCCCGGTGTCTCCTCTCATTTCGATTCTGTGGTGCTTATAATGATCCCGCCATTGATTATCATTATTTTAGGTCATTGCCTGATCCTGTGTGTTTTTCAAAATAAACTGACCAAACAACGTTGGCTTTAGCACCTTAATTTCAAACTTTGCCAGAAAGACTTACCTTTGTGTAGCACCTTCTTCCACGCCCTTTAAAGACCATTTGTTGACGCTATAAAAAGTACCAAAGCTGGGATCCTATGGGAACATTCCAAACTTAGTCCATCTTTCACGTAAACATACCGTTTTTCCTAGCACTTCTCTCTTAATTTATCAGTGGCTGTATTTATGAAGAAACTCAATCTAGATGTGTTTGGTAAACCTTGTCTTTAAAAGGTATTTCAAAAGCCATTTTATTATATAGTAAATGTTTCTCAGACTTGTTTCATTTAAGTTCTTTTCCTAAAAGAGCAATTTAATTTGACTTTTGGCAAATAGTTACCCCTCAAAGGTTGAGCTAAGTTTTGAATGTAGTAATTTTGTGTAGAAGCTAAATTTAGCAATTAGCAGTCTCCCACTTTTAGTTTAAATCCAAGTGAACTTTAAAAGTCTGAAATATATTGGCCTCTCCCAAGACCTAGACTCTGATATTAACAAATGCCAAAAGAGATGTGCAAACAGGAAACTATGTGATTCTTTTTGAATGTTTTAAGTCCTGTTTTAAGTCATTTTTCCATTTGATCCTCCCCCCCCCCCCCCCCATGAAAAGATCTACAGTAATCCTCTGGAAACTTTAGATATCTTTCTGTTTTTCTTCCCCACATCTCCCCATTTATATATTTTAAGTGCTACCTGATACCACAAACAAATGTAAATGATGTCCTTTCAAAGTTCACTGGCTTCCTCTCTGAACTCATCTGACATTCTGGAGCCATAATACAAACCATCAGATAAAAGTGTGAGACTTTATACTTGAAAAACATTAAGTGCCTTAACATGATTAAGTGGAACCATAAGAGCTTTTTTTAAATTTTTCCAGTTTCTAGAAAGACTGGTGTTACTCGTTTAAGTGACTGAGCGATGAGAGCTTAGAAAAATGGAAACTCTTTGAGGGAACTGTAGGTAGGTAAATCTGGGTTCTAGAGAGGAAGGTTGTTGATGAGGCATAGACCCTGAGGCCAGACAGGTTGCTAGTCTCAGGACCAACCCAGATGGAGCTCCCACCACCACCACTGGGAACTGCCCTGCCTCTCTGAGGCATCCCCACCTCTGCCTCATTCTCTCGAATTCTCCCCCGAATACCATTACACAGTGCGTGGAAGAGTTCCGTACCACTAGTGCAGAAGGTACGGATTTATTTTTAAATACTTGATGCATTTAAATCCCAGAGTAGCAGCAGTTACGATAACAGACCTTTTGATGAAAAGGTATTGTTAACAGGTGCACATCACTGTACTGAGAAGAGCTCCACGGCCTGCCCTCTGGTTAGGGTCTTGCTTCCTTCACGTGGGGGACAGGCCCTTTGTGGTCTGCACCTCTGCTCCTGTCCCACAGCCAGAGGTCTCCTTAGAGCTGTCTTCTGGCAGTACTCTGCTGGGGGGCGGGGTGGGGTCCTCTTTGCTGGCTCATCCTGTGCTCTCTTAGCCTCTGACCTTTCCACCCATAGTGTCCGTTCCCTGGTTGTAAATCCAGTCCTTTTGCAAATTCGCTGCTTGTGCTTCAGAAGTGACCTTCTCTGCCTCATCCTCTAGAAAGCTTGTCTGACTCTCCAGAGGTGGATTCATTACCCTACTGGGTTGGTAACTGTTTTTATATCTTGCCGTACTGGATCGAAACTGCCAGCTGTTTCTCCGTCTCCCTCTGTAGTCTCAAAGCTTCTTGAGTAGTAAGACTGGGCTCTGCCTCACGTCAGACACATAGTAGGTATTGAATAAATGCTTGCTAAACTAATTTATTCTTGCTCCAGTTCTGCTACTAAGTAGTCAAAATCTCTGTACCCTGAAACTTGCACTCACCTATTTTTTACTCCCTGGACCTCATGGAACAAGTCTAGCCCCGTTTTTATATGATAGCCCTTCAGAGTCTAGACTTCTCGGGGGTGGTTCCCCAGAAAGTGCAATCTTCTGGAAGGAGTGAGTTCTTAGACCCGAGCAGAGCATACTTACTTGCTTATGGAACATCTGTCAGGAGGAGAGGACTAAAGGATCGCTTTCCTTCTAGATAACGATCTTATAGAGTTTTTGTTCTCAAGAAGGAAGACAAAGGTAGTAGCATAGATACTATAATTAAAAAGTAAAAACACTACACCGAGATCAAATTTGGGGGCTTTGAAACCTGGGAGGCCCTGAAGTTGGCTCCTGAATCATACACAGCCTTCGGGAAACTGTTCGAAGCTCTATGGCCGCCCCTTGATTGAGACAAATTACATTCCAGGCTAGAGGAAGAATGGGTCTTACAGTTGAGGGGCAAGAATAACTTCATTTACGAACTCCTCACTAGAGGTGATTTGATGGTGTGTGCGGTGGGTATGGGAAGAAGGAAGGAAGGAAGGAGGGTATAAATGGAAACCCTTACTACAGTTAGGTTGTCTCTTTAATTCAAAGGAGTTGGGAACTCTTGGAGAGCTGTAAGAAGAGGAATTACATTATCAGAAAGAACTAGCAATTGAGCAGTGGGTTTTTTTGTTTTTTTTTTTAAGATTTTTATTTATTTATTTGACAGAGTGAGAGAGAGATCACAGGTAGGGAGATCAGCAGGCAGAGAGAGAGGGGGAAGCAGGCTCCCCGCCGAGCAGAGAGCCCGTTGCGGGGCTCCATCCCAGGACCCTGGGATCATGACCTGAGCCGAAGGCAGAGGCTTAACCCACTGAGCCACCCAGGCACCCCTGAGCAGTGGGTTTTAAAGTGGCTTTGTTTTAGGTTTTTCTCATCCTGTAAAAATTAAATGAAGGATAACAAATGCATCACCAAAAGTGCCAGGGTCATGATTCAGCTAGAGCTCTGTGGCTCCATCCTAAAAAGGGCACGGTAGCCTGTTTTTTGGACAAGGACTCCCAAGAAACTTTCCCAGTACTACCCCCACCTCTATTTCCAGCACCGTTTGCCCCTTTGGACCTGATTCTCTTCTAAAGATATTTGAGTGTGGGAAAAGTAACTTTTCCAACAAAACCTTGAGATATGTTTCCCTAAACCCTCAGGCAGGCTTCTTATTCTATATTTGCAGCGGGGACAGAGGAACTAGCGTACGAAACAGGCCTGGGAGCTGGTGTGCAGTCTCCACACGGTGGAAGCCTTCCGCCTACTGCCATCTCACAGCTACCCAGAGAGGTCTTTCCTGGGGCTCCCATTCTGGATGGGGGAGTTCTTTTTTTTTTTTTTTTTTTTTTTTTTTA